>NC_041393.1:89081791-89107182 GCF_002162155.2 Triticum dicoccoides | reverse complement strand
CACCAACACACGAGCACATTAACACCCCTCTCTCTTCTAAAGTCCAGACCCCAATATAGGTCTCTATCACTTTGTCTCTCGGGCATGCACGCATCTCTTCCCGCACTCTCTAGGTCTCCCGGCATCTCTCTTTCCCAAGCACACGCACTATTTAGAGTGTATATTTCCCATACACACAAAACTTCGCCCCCAAACATCTATCTCCCTAGTTATGCGGTTCTCGCGCACTCACCTCACACACCACCCCCACTACAAACAAGCACACTTTGTCTCCTTGTGCACCACTCTCCTCTTTCTATCTCTCCCACATGCGGACCCACCCCAACTCCTTCCCTGTATACATATATGTCGTGACTCTCTCCATAGCTCCCTAATGTATCACCGTTCTCTATTTTGCACATTGTTCTCTACACCATCTATTCTAGATCTCTCATGAAGTCCCTATCACACACACGATGACTCACTTCCCTTGCGTCTCTGTACATAGGCCAATTTCGAACAACATCAATATTGTCTGCCTATCTATACGCCATTTATGGACACAAACGACCCCTCTCGCCCCATCTCTTCCTCTCTCTCTCTCTCTCTCTCTCTCTCTCTCTCTCTCTCTCTCTCTCTCTCTCTCGCTCGCTCGCTCGCTCTCACACCCCTCTCCCACATACACACTCGATGTCTCTTCCAAATAGTCTGCTCCCCCCGCCCGCACCCATGTTATCCCGCTACTACACATATCACACCATTCCCCCTTCCTTTATACTAGGTTTACATTATTAGTGGTCTCTCTACTCCACATACACACACTCCCTCTCACACACAAATGCGTGCACAAACACACACAGACACGCAGAAACACCTATTTATCTGGATCCTCATCTCTCCCCATGTTCGCATGTGTATCTCACACACTCACTCTCTAATTATGTATATGTGTCTCCATGTTACACAACACAAAGCCCCATGTACATGTCTCTCTCTATCCTCCACACACATAGACACAAAGAATCTGTTATCATTGCCTCAGTCTCTAACATATCACACACGCACACTGTTTCTCTCTCGCGCAAACACGCTCAACAAGTGTTTCCCCGTGAATAACTTACCCTCTATTCATCAACAGTCATGGAAGTACGGGGAACACGAGACGTGAAAAATAATAAATCTACATGTGCTTAGACCACCTAGTATGACTACTAGGACTAGAGCAAGCCAAAAAGCGCGCCGCCGTCACCCCCTCCTTATCGGCGACGGGAAAATCTTTGTTTTACACAGTCGAGAAGTCATTGTGCTAAGGCCCCACATGCCGAGGCGTTGAATAGAATGTAGATGCTATTTTACGGAAGCAAGTATCGATAATACGTTTGTATCTCCATATTTATATTTCTTCTCTTATAAAAAACCGAGTTGGTGATGATGGTACGTGTGCCATCATGCAATATAGACCGTCCAATCTATATCTGACGGATGGAAATTAAACTAAAAGATACCCGCACCCCTCTCTACATTTGCAGACAAGGCCTTCCCTCGTTCATCCTTATCTCCAACAACCTCATTGTTGAGCAATTAAGAAAGGAAGCCTCTGGAACAAACTGGCCTGGTGGCCACTGCCGGCGTTGTCAATCCCCATGCCTCTGCTCAGTCCGACCACCAATCACCACCACGCCCCACTCCTCTTCACCTTATCTCATATTTCTTGAGATATCATTAGTTATTACACATGGGATTACTCCCACATGGGTCAATCACAACAAGTGTTTTATAAAAAAATGCATCTTGATGTTCCGTGCAATGCACGGATCTTGCTAGTACTCCTACAAAATACTAAGTTGGTGATGATGGTGTGTCTGCCATCTGCCATTTCTGACCATTAGATCTACATCTAACGACTGTGAGGTAAGTTGTTGCCTTTTCTCACCAACATCCCACTTGTCTACCAATTTGCAGAAAAACCCATTATTAGTATCTTAAAACCAACCACATCCCTCCCTGACCTCACCAAAATAGCCCAAGGAATATATTCTAATTGAAACATAATATATCTCTAGTGATATATGTATATCAAAATTAGAGTGTTTTGTATCAAGTTTGTGAATAAGTATTATTCTAATTATGATTCGTTGCAATGCACATGAACATTGCTAATATTTCCAACCGTGCATTTTTTTCCTAGTATTCCATAGTTTCGAGTTTTCCATCAAGATATTAGTTACTCATGGTTGATATTTACTTTCAATCATGTACACATATGCACTATGTAACTAGTCTTGCTTATTGGCTTCCAAAGCTTAACTTTCACTCCTACTTACAATATGTAGAGTATTTAACAAAAAAACTACCACTTTCAACCAGCCCTAGGAAGAATCTATTGTAAAAAAAATAGCAAAAACATACCCAAAATTTCTTAATCCACGCCAAAAACTACTACCTAGTACTCCTACCGATTAGGTTCATTTAAACCCATTTATGACAGGGTTGGCCCACACGTCCGTGCTGACGAGGCAGCTTAAACCAACATATTTTGTTTGACCGTTGACATGAGGGACCCACATCTGACCTTCTATCCTGTTATTCCCCCTCAAAACATTATTTTCCCTGAACATTACTTCAAACAGTACTGATGCGTGTTCGGTGGTGACGCCGGTGATGAGCGAGTTGGCCGCCGCTCGCCAGACGGGCCGGACGCCGCGCTGGCCTCCGCACGGGTTGGCAAGCTGGCCCGAGCATGACTCACGAGCCAGCAAGCCGCCGCGCTGGCCTTCGCTCGAGCCAGATGGCTGGCCTTAGCGTGGCGCGTGCGAGCAAGCCACTATGCTCCCGTGCCAATCTAGCTAGCAAACCTTGTAGATAAGCAGCTGGACGGAGCTATCTTGGCTAGCTAGCGGCCGCGAGCGCCAGACGGAGCTAGCATCCGGGCTGCTGCAACATGGGCTCCGCACTGCTAGCGGTTTTGACCTCGCCTTCTTCCAGCGGCGGTAGCTGTGTCCCATGGCTGAGGATGACTAGGTGGACGGGCCGGAGGTAGGAGGTCACTCGAGGATTTTTGTGCAGACTGACATGTAGGTTCCACAAGTCATAACACCCGGATGAATAGAAGGCATTGACTTAATGGGTGACATGGGCCCTGTTAGAGGTTAGAGTTAGATTCTAACCCTGAACTAACTCTAACCAAAATGGTGTTTGGATGGAAGGTTAGATTGACAACAAATGTATCCAAACAGGGCCATGGGTTGAAACGTGCCTATAACGGCACTTTGTAGAGTAGTCATTTCTTTGTAGGGCTGGTTGGTAAGAGCATGTACAATGGTTGATAAGGTAGTCTTATCTTAAGTCTGCCACGTATGCAAGTGGTAGTAGTTTCTTGGCATTTTAGTGGTTTCTTGCATTATTAGGGGTTTCTTGTAAGGAACAATGTACGTACTACTAGCAACAAAAGGCGATTCTAGGTTGCGTTGTACTCCAACGAGTACTACTAGTGGTTGTTGACGAGGATATAGACCTGGGGTAGGGTCATATGCCCGGCCCATACGTCCTTCCCAAGGTCACTACCCCAGAAGATAAAAAGACCAAGAGTCAACAGAAGAACACCAGTCAAGTACGTCGAGTGCAATCCACTTGACGATCACATCACTCGACGACCACCCCCTACTGTCACTCGACTATATGGGGAGTCACTCGACTATATCAAAGATCAGGAGTCGGAAGAGCACGCAACGGCCTGACATTCACTCCTTAGTATTGGTAAGCATTAAGAGTAATTAAGGCTGGCGTTACCAGTAACGCCCCTTACTTTATGTACATTAAGCCCCTTGTAATGGAGGCGGGCGGGGGTCCTGGCGCACTCTATATAAGCCACCCCCCTCCTCTGGGACAAGGGTTCGCACCCCCTGTAATACAACACACATAATCCAATCAACCGCCTCCGGGCACCAAGACATAGGGCTATTACTTCCTCCGAGAAGGGCCTGAACTCGTAAACCTCGTGCGTACATCTTCGCCATAGCTAAGATCTTGCCTCTCCATACCTACCCTCCTTTCTACTGCCAGCCTTAGGACCACGACAGTTGGCGCTCACCATGGGGCAGGTGTCTTAGCGACTTGTTGGTGAAGTTGCAAGTTTTACCGATCATCATCATCATGGTTTCCGGCGGTGGATTGGTTGAGGGCCACGAGATCCGTCTCGGCGCACTCATTTTCGTCGCCGACGACTCCGCGTGGCTTCAAGAAGCTCCCCTGGACGCTGAGGCGCTCCCTGTCCGAGGGGCGATGCACTTCCGCGCGTGCGTTCGTGGCATCCTTCTCTGGCAGCCGTCGACTCAGTATCAGTCGGCTCCGATGGTGTTTTATCTCCCCGTTGTTCGCCGCCGCAAGCGGTTCGGTCGATCACGGCTTCAGCGCTGGGTGAAACACGTGGTGGCTCAGCATTCGACCACCCATCAAGTCGCGGCAATGGAGCCCGACGAAACTCTCCACGGCCTGTTCCATCTGTCGACTGGCTCCGCGGAGACCGCATCCGAGTGCGATAGCAGCGATCCCGCGGCCGAAGTCTTGATGGTCGATCAGCCTCACAGCCCGCCCGGTTTCGGCCACGAGGGCGGCGGGAACGGGGGCGGCGATCCGTCGCACGTCCATGAGGAATACCGACCCGAGCCACTCTCTTTGCAGTAGAGGGATGAACTTCGTCGCCGCAATATGGATGCACTCCACACGCCCATCGTTAGAGGAAACCCCCGAGGCTCGGGCCTTGGAGGAGGTGCGCCTAGCTAACTTGGTTGAGCGCACTCGACTGGATAACCTTCAGTGTGCTCTCGATGAGCGCGCCCAGGAGAGGATCCATGAGTCCAGTCGACGACAGCTTTTCCCGCCTCCACCTAAGGTATACCGCACTCCGATTCAGAATCTCACAGCTGCGGCCCGAAAAGCAGAGTTGATCCAACCTTCCCAGTCAGAAGCTGGCAAAGGGTTGATGCAGATCCGGGTCCTGCTCAGGGCAGCAGGAAAGCAGAATACAGCGGTATCTCAGTCGCGGAATAGGATTCACAGCAGATCCGTTGCAGAGGACACGTTTCAGTCGGCTCACAACCCAAGATCGCCTCCACGGCGTGAAGGCCGTGGGCAGTATGATCATCCACTCAACCGTGACAATCGTCGTCGGGGACCCACGCCTCCTCCGAGGAGTGTATCGTATGTGCCTTGGCGGAACGATGACAGACGCCATCACAGTGGTGAGCGCAGGATTTCAGTCGACCCAAGGGATCCGGGCTTCGACGCGAGGTCTATCCTCGTTCAAGGCCTGGTCGACCGGAATAGAGCACACAGAGAAGGCCCTGGCAGAGATCATCCAAGTGGCAGCCGAGTGCATATTTCTGGTCCCGAGTGTTTTAGCAGAGCCATCAGGGTAGCAGTGATACCTCCCAACTTCAGGTTGGCGTCCGGGGTCAGTAAGTTCACCGGTGAATCCAAGCCTGAAACTTGGCTTGAAGATTACCGAGTGGATGTGCAGATTGGAGGCGGTAACAATGAGATAGCGATGAAGCATCTCCCTCTTATATTGGAAGGGCCGGCCCGAGCGTGGCTGACTCAGTTGACTCCGGGCAGTATTCACAATTGGGAAGAGCTATCTCGGGTGTTCGTGAGAACTTTCGAGGGCACGTGCAAGCGACCAACAGGATTGCCCAAGTTGTAGCACTGTGTGCAGAAGCTAAATGAGACTTTGAGGGAGTTCATCCAGAGATGGTCCACTTTGCATCACACCGTGTGTTTCAGAGCATCAAGCTGTATGTGCTTTCAAGGAAGGCGTCAAATACAGGGAGTTGGTCTTGAAATTCGGTCGAACTGGGGATATGACTCTGACTCGAATGATGGAGATAGCCACCCGGTACGCTAACGGAAGAAGAGGATCGACTCCATAGCGGGAAGAGCAAACCAGTCGGCCAAGAGGCCGGTGGAGGTAACTCCAGTCGGAAACAGAAGCGTAAGGCCGAGCCAGCGGTGTTGGGGAACATAGTAATTTCAAAAAAAATCCTATGCACACGCAAGATCATGGTGATGCATAGCAACGAGAGGGGAGAGTATTGTCCACGTACCCTCGTAGACCGAAAGCGAAAGCATTAGAACAAAGCGGTTGATGTAGTCGTACGTCTTCACGGTCCGACCGATCAAGCACCGAAACTACGGCACCTCCGAGT
Source organism: Triticum dicoccoides (assembly GCF_002162155.2). NCBI lineage: Eukaryota > Viridiplantae > Streptophyta > Magnoliopsida > Poales > Poaceae > Triticum > Triticum dicoccoides. Next base: position 89,101,000 of record NC_041393.1, on the reverse strand, counting down.
TCTAGCACACATTCAGCTCGATGACAATTCCCGGACTCCGATCCGGCAAAGTGTTGGGGAAGAGTTCCGTCAGCACGACGGCGTGGTGAGGATCTTGATGTTCTACCGTCGCAGGGCTTCGCCTAAGCACCGCTACAATATTATTGAGGAGTATGGTGGAGGGGGGCACCGCACACGGCTAAGAGATCTCAAGGATCAATTGTTGTTGTGCCTAGAGGTTCCCCCCTGCCCCCGTATATAAAGGAGCAAGGGGGAGGGGGCGGCCGGCCTAGGAGGGGTGCGCCAGGAGGAGTCCTCCTCCCACCGGGAGTAGGACTCTCCCCCTTCCTTGTTAGAGTAGGAGAGAAGGAAAGAGGGGGAGAGGAGGAAGGAAAAGGGGGCTGCACCCCTTGTCCAATTCGGACCAGAGGGGGGCTGCGCGCCTCCTTCCTTTCGGCCTCTCTCCTCTATTCCCGTATGGCCCAATAAGGCCCATATACTCCCCGGCGAATTCCCGTAACTCTCCGGTACTCCGAAAAATACCCGAATCACTCGGAACCTTTCCGAACTCCGAATATAGTCCTCCAATATATCGATCTTTACGTCTCGATCATTTCGAGACTCCTCGTCATGTCCCTGATCTCATCCGGGACTCCAAACTCCTTCGGTACATCAAAACTCATAAACTCATAATATAACTGTCATTGAAACCTTAAGCGTGCGGACCCTACGGGTTCGAGAACAATGTAGACATGACCGAGACACGTCTCCGGTCAATAACCAATAGCGGAACCTGGATGCTCATATTGGTTCCCACATATTCTATGAAGATCTTTACCGGTCAGACCGCATAACAACATACGTTGTTCCCTTTGTCATCGGTATGTTACTTGCCCGAGATTCGATCGTCGGTATCTCAATACCTAGTTCAATCTCGTTACCGGCAAGTCTCTTTACTCGTTCCGTAATACATCATCCCGCAACTAACTCATTAGTTGCAATGCTTGCAAGGCTTAAGTGATGTGTATTACCGAGAGGGCCCAGAGATACCTCTCCGACAATCGGAGTGACAAATCCTAATCTCGAAATATGCCAACCCAACATGTACCTTCGAAGACACCTGTAGAGCACCTTTATAATCACCCAGTTACGTTGTGATGTTTGGTAGCACACAAAGTGTTCCTCCGGTAAACGGGAGTTGCATAATCTCATAGTCATAGGAACATGTATAAGTCATGAAGAAAGCAATAGCAACATACTATACGATCAAGTGCTAAGCTAACGAAATGGGTCAAGTCAATCACATCATTCTCCTAATGATGTGATCCCGTTAATCAAATGACAACTCTTTGTCCATGGTTAGGAAACATAACCATCTTTGATTAATGAGCTAGTCAAGTAGAGGCATACTAGTGACACTCAGTTTTGTCTATGTATTCACACATGTACTAAGTTTCTGGTTAATACAATTCTAGCATGAATAATAAACATTTATCATGATATAAGGAAATAAATAATAACTTTATTATTGCCTCTAGGGCATATTTCCTTCAAGCGGTACCTGGAGAGATTGCAGCAGTGAAACAAGGAAAGTTTAAGGGAAAACCTAAGGGGCCCTGGCCCCCTAAGAAGGTGAAGGATAAAGAAGGGAATGATGTGCTGGATTTGCCGTGCCACATCCACATGAAGAAGGATGAGGAAGGTAATATGATTTACCCGAAGCATACCACTCGGCAGTGTCGACTCCTAATCCAGCAGTTCCGAGAGAAACAACCCAATGAGAAGGAGAAGGAGTCAGACCAAGGTGAAGATGAAGAGGAGGACGATGGTTATCCCAAAGTCAATTCCACTCTGATGATATTTGTTGACGTTGAAAGCAAGAGTCGATTGAAGGTCATCAACAGGGAGGTGAACATGGTCGCTCCTACGACGACGACCACCTACCTGAGATGGTCTCAGACAGCCATTACGTTCGACCAGTCTGACCATCCTACTCGTGTGGCCACCCCTGGGAGGCAAGCACTGGTGGTCGACCCCGTGGTTGGAGGCACTGGACTGACCAAAGTACTGATGGAAGGGGACAGTGGTCTGAACATCCTCTACGCCGAGACCTTGAAGGGGATGGGCATTCCGATGTCCAAGCATAGCGAGAGCAATATGAGTTTTCATGGTGTTATTCCTGGAAAGAAAGCCGAAACACTTGGCCAGATCGCCCTTGACGTGGTTTTCGTTGACTCGAAGCATTAACGTAAGGAGAAGTTGACATTTGAAGTCGTGGATTTCCAGAGTGCCTATCATGCCATTTTGGGTAGGCCAGCCTATGCACGTTTTATGGCTCGACCATGTTATGTGTACCTCAAACTGAAGATGCCTGGCCCCAAAGGTGTGATCACAGTTACCGGCAATCGGCAGAAGGCTGAGGAATGTTTCCAGAAAGGTTCCAGAAAGGTTCCAGAATCGCCGACGAACAAATGGCAGCAGTCGAATTCCAAGAATATCAGAAGAATGCAGATCCGAATGGCTTGCTACGAGCCAAGAAGTCTGCCACAGATTCCGCATTCCAGTCGACTAGTGAGACGAAGCCAGTTCATATTCACCCGACGGATTCCAATGCTGCACCAACTCATATATCAACAACGCTCGATAACAAATAGGAAGAAGCGCTCGTTCAGTTCCTCCATGAGAACTGGGACATCTTTGCATGGAAACCTTCTAACATGCCAGGTGTGCCCAGGGCACTGCCCGAGCACTGTTTGCGTGTCGACCCCAAAGTAAAGCCCATCAAAGAGCACCTTTGGTGGTCCGCCGTGCAGAAGAGGAAAGCAATTGGCAAAGAAGTGGCTCGACTGTTGGCAGCAGAGTTCATCCGTGAAATCTACCACTCCGAGTGGTTAGCCAATGTAGTCATGGTTCCTAAGAAGGATGATTCACTTTGTATGTGCATTGATTTCAAGCATATCAATCGGGCCTGCCTGAAGGATCACTTCCCTCTCCCTCGCATCGATCAGATTGTTGACTCGACTGCGGGGTGTGAGCGCTTGTCTTTCTTAGATGCGTATTCCAGATACCATCAGATCCGACTGTATGGTCCCGATGAAATAAAAACAGCCTTCATCACCCCATTCGGGTGCTTTTTCTATGTCACCATGCCTTTCGGTTAGAAAAATGCCGGAGCCACATTCATGAGAATGATTCAGAAGTGCCTGCTCACTCAAATCAGTCAGAATGTGGAAGCGTACATGGATGACATTGTGGTCAAGTCTCGCAAAGGTTCCGACCTATTGACTGACCTTGTAGAAACCTTTGCCAACCTGAGGAGGTACAATATCAAGCTTAATCCATCAAAATGCATGTTCGGGGTTCCAGGAGGAAAGTTACTCGGTTTTCTCGTTTTCGAACGAGGGATCGACGCCAATCCAGAAAAAGTTGATACCATCCTCCGAATGAAACGCCCCATGCGATTGCATGACGTTCAGAAGCTGACTGGTTGTCTGGCCGCCCTGAGTCGATTCATTTCTCGTCTCGGTGAAAAGGCCTTGCCTCTTTACCGACTGATGAAGAAGTCTGATACGTTCGAGTGGACTGATGAAGTTGATGCAGCGTTTGCAGAGCTCAAAATCCTGCTTTCCACCCAGCCGGTGCTCGCTGCACCAATCAGCAAAGAGCCTTTACTGCTTTACATTGCAGCCACTGCTCAAGTTGTCAGCACAGTACTCACGGTCGAGCGAGAAAAAGAAGGAAAAGCTTACAAGGTTCAACGCCCAGTCTATTATCTCTCTGAAGTTTTGACTCCATCCAAGCAACGATACCCACATTATCAGAAGCTTGTCTATGGAATATACATGACCATGAAGAAGGTCACGCACTATTTCTCTGACTACTCCATTAAAATTGTCAGCGACGCGCCACTATCTTAAATTCTGAATAACAGAGACACAACTAGTCGAGTGGCAAAATGGGCGATTGAACTCCTTCCATTAGATATCAAGTTCGAGGCAAAGAAGGCTATCAAGTCCCAAGCAATTACAGATTTCCTTGCCGAGTGGATTGAGCAGCAATTGCCGACTCAAGTTCACTCAGAGCATTGGACTATGTTCTTTGATGGCTCCAAGATGTTGAATGGTTCAGGCGCTGGAGTAGTTTTGGGATCCCCCCGCGGAGACAGGCTTAGTTATGTTCTCCAGATTCATTTTGATTCTTCCAATAACGAAGCCGAATATGAAGCACTTCTATACGGGTTGCGTATGGCCATTTCACTCGGAGTTCGTCGCCTTATGGTCTACGGAGACTAGATTTGGTGGTTAACCAAGTGATGAAGGAATGGGATGTCAGGAGCCCAGCCATGACTAGTTATTGCAATGCAGTAAGAAAGTTGGAGAAGAGGTTTGAAGGTTTGGAGCTCCACCATATACCCCGACTAAAAAATCAAGTTGCAGATGAGTTGGCCAAGATAGGTTCAAAGAGGGAGGCCATTCCCCGAAACGTGTTTCTAGAACATATTCATTCACCTTCAGTTCGGGAAGATCCTTTCACCGAAGAGTCACCGCAGCCTAAGAGTGCCACAGATCCGACTGAAGTTGAAATCCTAGCCGTGGTAGACTTAGTCATGGAGGTTTTGGTCATCACTCCTGACTGGACAGTGCCATACATTGCTTACATTCTTAGGAAGGAACTCCGAGAGGATGAAGAAGAGGCTCGACAGATCATCCGACGGTCTAAAGCCTTTACTGTGATAAAAGGACAGTTGTTCAGAGAAAGTGTAACTGGGGTTTGCTAGAAGTGCATCACGCCATAAGAAGGTCGAAAGATCCTCAATGATATTCACTCGGGGACCTATGGTCACCATGCGTCCTCTCGGACCATCGTGGCCAAAGCATACCGAGCCGGATTTTATTGGCCACACGCTAACGAGATGGCAATGGAAATAGTGGACAAGTATGAAGGTTGTCAATTTTACTCCAATATGTCCCACAAACCTGCATCAGCTCTGAAGACTATTCCACTCGTCTGGCCTTTTGCTGTTTGGGGATTGGACATGGTTGGACCTCTGAGGACCGGCAGGAGCAGATTTACCCATGTGCTAGTAGCAGTCGACAAGTTTACCAAGTGGATCAAAGCCAAGCCCATCAAAAACCTTGAAGCAAGTACTGTTGTGAGCTTCATTAGAGAGTTGATATTCAGATATGGCGTACCGCACAGCATCATCACTGATAACGGGTCGAACTTCGACTCCGATGAGTTCAGAGCCTTTTGTGCTTCCCAAGGCACGAGGGTCGATTACACTTCGGTCGCCCACCCTCAGTCGAATGGACAGGCTGAGCGAGCGAATGGATTGATTCCCAAAGGACTGAAGCCTCGGTTAATGCGTGACCTCAAGCACGTGGCAGGAGCTTGGGTCGATGAGCTCCCATCAGTGCTTTGGGGGCTGAGGACAACTCCCAATCGGTCAACTGGACGGACTCCATTCTTCTTAGTCTATGGAGCCGAAGCCGTTTTGCCGAGCGATTTGCTCCACAACGCTCCCCGAGTCGAACTCTTCTCAGAAGAGGAAGCAGAGCAAGCTCGACAAGATGCAGTCGACCTCCTGCAGGAAGAAAGAGAGATGGCCTTGATCCGGTCGACCATTTATCAGCAAGACCTGCGTCGATTCCATGCCAGGAACATAAGGGGTCGTGCATTCCAGGAAGGGGACTTGGTCCTCTGAGTGGATCAGCAGAAGCCACACAAGCTCGCCCCTGCTTGGGAAGGCCATTTCGTCGTCACCAAGGTGCTCCACAATGGAGCATACCGTCTCTTCAACGTCGAGCGCAACAAAGATGAACCGCGCTCCTGGAATGCGGAACTGCTCCGCCCTTTTTACACTTAAGTATTTAGACTGATGAGATGTAATAAGAAGTACCTCTTAGTTTGATTATCAAAAGACATCATTTTTACAGTCTTCTGAAAGATTGTTGTTTATTTCTTTTGTATGTGTTGCCTTAGCTGCGAATCTGTTTCGCCTAAGATGAAGTTATAAAAATCCTACCGAGTGGTGAGTCCGCCTCCCACTCGGGGGCTTAGCTGCAGCCCAGTGCTCGCCTAAGTTTGTAAAATCCTACCGAGTGGTGAGTCTGCCTCCCACTCGGAGGCTTAGCTGCAGCCCAGTGCTCGCCTAAGTTTGAAAAATCCTACCTAGTGGTGAGTCTACCTCCCACTCGGGGGCTTAGCTGCAGCCCAGTGCTCGCCTAAGTTTGAAAAATCCTACCGAGTGGTGAGTCTGCCTCCCACTCGGGGGCTTAGCTGCAGCCCACTACTCGTCTAAGTTTGAAAAAATCCTACCGAGTGGTGGGTCTGCCTCTCACTCGGAGGCTTAGTTGCAGTCCAGTATTCGCCTAAGTAATAAAAAGTCCTCCCGAACGGCATCCCCCCGAAGGTTGCACCGTCAAGAAGAAGGACGAGATTGTGGTGAGTAGTGCTCGCCTAAGGTCGAGAAATCCTACCAAGTGGTGAGCAACCCTCCCACTTGGGGGCTTAGCTGCAGCCCAGTGCTCACCTAAGTTTGAAAAATCCTACGGAGTGGTGAGCGACCCTCCCACTCAGGGGCTTAGCTGCAGCCCAGTGCTCGCCTAAGTTTGAAAAATTCTACCGAGTGGTGAGCGGCCCTCCCACTTGGGGGCTTAGTTATAGCCCAGTGCTCGCCTAAGTTTGAAAAATCCTACCGAGTGGTGAGCGACCCTCCCACTCGGGGGCTTAGCTGCAGCCCAGTGCTCGCGTAAGTTTGAAAAATCCTATCGAGTGGTGAGCGATCCTCCCACTCGGGGGCTTACCTGCAGCCCAGTGCTCGCCTAAGTTTGAAAAATCCTACCGAGTGGTGAGCGACCCTCCCACTCGGGGGGCTTAGCTGCAGCCCAGTGCTCACCTAAGTTTGAAAAATCCTACCGAGTGGTGAGCGACCCTCCCACTCGGGGGCTTAGCTGCAGCCTAGTGCTCTCCTAAGTTGGAAAAATCTTACCGAGTGGTGAGCAATCCTCCTGCTCGGAGGCTTGACTGCAGTCCAAGACTCGCCTGGGTTAAGACCATTGTCGAGTGCCTTGCTGCTGAGCTGATCAATACTACTCAAGAGCCACCCAATCGGTTGGTAGGAGCGTCAAGACCATTGCGGAATGCCTTGTTGATGAGCTGATCAATGCTACTCAAGAACCACCCAATCGGTTGGCAGGAACGTCAAGACTATTGTCGAGTGCCTTGCTGAGGAGCTGATCAATGCTACTCAAGGATCACCCAATCAGTTGACAGAGACGTCAAGATCATTGCTGAGTGCCTTGATGAGGAGATGGTCAATGCCACTTGAAGACCGTCCGATCGGTCGACCGGGTATTTTTCTTCAGCACCTGCATCAGACGATGACAAACAGATCCAAGGGAAGAATAGATTTCACTCGAAGACAAACCCATCGTATTCAAAGATATATCCAGAGTTTCCTAACCGCAGATTAAAAGTACTCGGGCACCAGACCCGAAGGAGTTTTAATGGTTACAAAATCACTCGGCATTCCGAGGCAAATAAAGGTGAGATACAATATTTTCAGTCACTCGGCGGGAGAAGGGATGGCCGGATCACAGAAGTTGTCGATGTCGATGCTGTCGGCGATACGAGTGGCTGCCTCCAGGAAGGTGTCCATGAAATCCTAGAAAGAGTGCTTCTTAGTGTTCGCCACTTTGAGGGCCGCCAGCTTATCCTCCTTAGCCTCCTTGCAGTGCAAGCGAACAAAGGACAAGGCGACATCGGCGCCACAGCGGGTAGAAGATTTCTTCCACTCTTGCACTCGGTCAGGAATTTGGTTGAGTAGAGTCATCAGCGACTCGAGACTTTGAGGAAGTTCTGCCTGAGGCCAGATTTCGGCGTCCACTCGGGCCATCATGGCCTTTGGCCGAGCCAGATAGTCGACTGCACTGTCCAAGCATGATTCCAGTCGAAGCAAGTTCATCGCAACTTCATCTATCATGGGACAGTTGATGGGGTCGAGACCTGTCTCGACCCGTCCAGTTTCAGCTTCAAAGTGCTGACAGAGTTCTGTTCCATCACAACAAACAATGAGTCGACAGTATTGCAAATCTCAGTCGATGATAGTTATCTAACTGAACAGTCATACCTTCAAGCTTCAAGACAAGGTTTGCCGCGAGTTGTTCCAAATGGGACTCTAGTTTGCCCGTCTTGGCCCTGAGACCGTTGACTTCAGTGGTCAGGATCTCCTTGTCCTTCCTCAGTTGCTCGACCTCTCGGTTAGCGTCCAAGACGGCAGTCTTCAGCTTCGCGTTCTCCTCCTCTAATTTGTCGACTGAAGCCAGCTTCTGGTCTGCAAGCTTCGTCTTCTCGCGTGCTTCCTTCTGAGCGGCTGCCAGGTCCAGGTCCTTCTGCTCCAAAGCCTCCTTCATCCTCTCTAAAGAAATAACACTCTTCAGACGAGACTAAAGTTGGCGGTTTTCACTACGCACATCTGCTTATGTGAAGTCACTCGGCTCTAAGAGATTGAATGAAAAACAGTGGAAAGTCTACTAAGCAGACGGTCGAATGGTTGCCTCCCATGATAGCCGTCTCTTCCTGGGCAGTCTTCAGATTCTTCTTGGCAAGTTCAAGGTCAAATTCAATGATGATATACTTCTTCTTTAACTCGGACAGACGAGCTCCAAGATCACAAGACCTCTACAAGCAGCAAAAGCATCATGTCAGTCGACAGAAATAAAAAACAATCGACAGAGAAAAGCTACTCTAAGACTACTCTCGAATCAAATATCCAACAAGTAGTCTCGGGGACTACACCTAGTGGGTGCACTTAGCATGCTCCCACTGGTTCGGAACAATACTCAGCAGGGTCTGCCTAGCGTGAGTTCAAAAGAGAGAGAGATATACATTCTAAGACCTCAGTCCACTGCCAGCAGTCGACCGTGGTCTCAGGGACTACACCCAGTGGGTGCACTTAGCGTGCCCCCACTGGTTCGGATCAATACTCAGCACGGCCTGCCCAGCGTGAGTCCAGACAGTCTACTAAAGATTCAACTCAAGTCGAGTGAGATGGCAAATTTTCCAGGCTCTAAGCAACAAAACACCCCAGTGGGTGACCAAATATAAGACAACATTCAAAAAGTCAGTCAGAGTCTTGCTGACCTGAACATTGGCTTGAAGGGAAGAAGTGGCATTGTATGCCACTTGTCTAGCCTCGTGCACCACCTTCACCTGCTCCATGACAAGGTTCACCTGGCGAAGAGCTTCCCTGGCTGCACTCGGTGAGTCACCCGGAGTTTGATACATAGCAAACAGTGATGGTTGAAGAGCAGCTTGAGCAGTCGCCGAGTCGGAGGCATGAAGTTGCACTGGAGCAGCAGGAGTCGGAGCAGTCGAGCTCGCCAGGCGATCAGTCGTCAGGGGGCTGCCGAACGTGACGCTGGTCCGAATCAGCTCCCCGAGCATTCGGCCGCTGCCTCGAGCGCCGGTGTCGACTAAGGGACCTGAACTTCAAGCCTCCTCCTGCCCGAGCTTCCATCCTTCCTCCTCCTCTCCTGTAGAGGTGCCTCTTCTTCGTCGTCAGGGAGCACGACAACTTCTTGCGGAACTACAGAAAGAGAGAAATGTCAGAAACTCTGCCGATTGATGATTCCCTCAGCTCAACAAGGCTCGGTCGATCAGACTTACCGACTCGCGAAGTGGCTTCTTCATCTCCTGGCGCCTTGTCAATGTCCATGTTAGTGGCAGCAGAGGTGGGGCTGGAAAGACACATGAATTGGTTAGTCAGAACAAGAAAATCTTCAGTCGACCTACTGAAACGCAAACAAGATACTCACCCCGAAGCAACAGGGACGTCCATCTTGATCTGCGGCAGTGTCTTCCTAGCCTTGGGAGGAGCGACCTTAGGCTACTTGGCTACCTTCTCTGTGGGCTCCGTAGTCGACGTCCGAGTGCGCTTCTGAGTAGTGGCACTTGGAGCCACACTTTTCCCACGCCCGCCAAACGGATCATGCTGCTGCTTGGATCGATGTTCCGAACGGGGCGGCGAGTCAACCTCTTCCTCCTCGTCTGACTCCTTGCTCTCCTCCTCCTCTTCTTCCAGAGACTCCCACTCACCACTCTCCTCGGCACTAGCCTCTCCCTCCTGGTCCTGCGCCAAATCCTATTCGCCATTGGGCATCGAATGCATCTCAGTGAATACCTGCAAAATAAATCAGTCTAGTCAGAGTCAGTCGACATCAAGTACAGTCAGAGCGTGATCAGGAAATAGTCAGAACAAAAATATACCTTGTCTGGGGTTGTCCTGGTTGCCTGTGATACTCCTCAACCACAAGGCTACAGTTTCAGACGGCACTTCTTCTGGATGGACCCGAGCGGTGTCGTCCGGTCCGGAATACAGCCACATCGGGTGATCACGGGTCTGGAGAGGCTGAATGCGTCGACTGAGGAACACCTCCAGCAGATCCAGACCCGTAACGCCCTCATTGATGAGCTGGACCACCCTTTCCACCAACATCCTCATCTCCATGGTCTCATCAGCGGTCACTTTCAGTGGAGCAGGAGTCTGAACACGGTCAAACAAGAAGTGCGGAAGAGCAGTCGACTGACCTGGAGCTACGACGTCCTGGCAATAGAACCAGGTCGACTGCCAGCTTCTAACGGAGTCAGGGAGAGTCATGGCAGGAAAGGCACTCCTATTTCTCTTTTGGATACCTGAGCCCCCACACATCTGGATGACATGGGTTTTCGAGTCACTCGACTTCGCCTTTTTTTCCAACTTCGAACGAATGGTGAAGATGTGTTTGAAGAGACCCCAGTGCGGTCGACATCCTAAGAAGTTCTCGCACATCGATACAAACGCAGCTAAATATGTGATGGTGTTGGGAGAGAAATGGTGGAGTTGAGCACCAAAAAAGTTCAGGAACCCCCGGAAGAAAGGATGCAGAGGAAGCGAAAAACCTCGGTCGACGTGGGTGGCGAGCAGAATGCACTCACCCGGTCGAGGCTGGGGACTCATCTCCCCCTCTGGTAGCCTTGCTGCCCCCTTGGCGATTAACCCGGACTCCGCCAGCTCGTCCAAATCCACCTGCCGAATCGAAGACCGGATCCAATCACCCTGGATCCAGCCCGGCGGCAGCCCCGCGCGCGACGACAACCCGCATTGCTGCTTCTTAGCACGCTCCAGGCCGCCGTTTTGTCCTTCACCATGGCGTGGGAGCAGCAGCGTCGAGAGCGGAGGTGCTGGGAGCGGTGGAGAAATAGAGGAGAAAGAAGGAGGAACAGGCGTGTACAGTGCAAGCGCCTCGGTCCCGACACATTATAAAGAGTCACTTCCGAGTGACTGGCGCGTGGACCCAGGAAATCCCGTCAAATCCTCCAACAGTTGCGGACAGCATACGTAGCGAAAAAGGTGGCGCGATAATCGAGGCGTTGCTACTTATCCGAGCCGCCTGTTTTGGCACTCTCCGGCTCGCGCGCTTCTCTGAAAATTCGTATCCCGCGAAATCCGAGATGCACCGCAGACAATCACGCCCAAGATCTCGCGCTCTAACACAGCACTCGACGCTTGATGTCACCATTTCAGTCGACGGCTCATTAAATGGATCAAGGCGACTGAGTCGACACCGAAATACCGACGCAGGCGTTCAGATTTGCAGAAAGCACTTGCGAAGGCCCGAAGCTCGGAGCAGGATCAACTTCAGCCTACTTTCCACTCGCACCTTAATCCATTCGGGGGCTACTGACGAGGATATAGACCTGGGGTAGGGTCATATGCCCGGCCCATACGTCCTACCCAAGGTCACTACCCCAGAAGATAAAAAGACCAAGAGTCAACAGAAGAACACCAGTCAAGTACGTCGAGTGCAATCCACTCGACGATCACATCACTTGACGACCACCCCCTACCGTCACTCGACTATATGGGGAGTCACTCGACTATATCAAAGATCAGGAGTCGGAAGAGCACGCAACGGCCTGACATTCACTACTTAGTCTTAATAAGCATTAAGAGTAATTAAGGCTGACGTTACCAGTAACGCCCCTTACTGTATGTACATTAAGCCCCTTGTAATGGAGGCATGCGGGGGTCCTGGCGCACTCTATATAAGCCACGCCCCTCCTCTGGGACAAGGGTTCGCACCCCCTGTAATACAACACACATAACCCAATCGACCGCCTCCGGGCACCGAGACGTAGGGCTATTATGTCACGCCCAATACGCGATACTATCCTAAAGAGACTCGAAGGTCCCACCAAGGATAGAACCGCATATTGAAATGCTTTTGCAAGGTGGATATCATACATCAACATTACATAATAGATGGGGATACATACAAAAGGCATACAATGCCACCCGAATAAAACATCATCATACATAAGAGCACCATCCGACTACGGATGAATCACAAACAGAAACTCAATAGACATCCACCCTGCTAGCCTGGGCTACCGACCTGGAACCTATCCCCTGATCGAAGAAGAAGCAGAAGAAGAACTCCAAAACAAGCAACATCGCTCTTGCGTCAGGATCATCGCATAACCTGTACCTGCAACTATTGTTGTAGTAATCTGTGAGCCACGAGGACTCAGCAATCCCATTTCCATGGGTATCAAGACTAGCAAATCTTAATGGGAAAGGAAGGGGTAAAGTGGTGAGGTTGCAGCAGCGACTAAGCATATATTGTGGCTAACATACGCAAGTAAGAGCGAGAAGAGAGCAAACGGAACGGTCGTGAAGCTAGCAATGATCAAGAAGTGATCCTGAACTCCTACTTACGTCAAACATAACCCAAAAACCATGTTCACTTCCCGGACTCCGTGAAAAGAGACCATCACGGCTACACACGTGGTTGATGCGTTTTCATTCGGATCTGGTGTCAAGTTATCTACAACCGGACATTAACAAATTCCCATCTGCCACATAACCGCGGGCACGGCTTTCGAAAGTTTATACCCTGCAGAGGTGTCCCAACTTAGCCCATGATAAGCTCTCCTGATCAACGAATGATATACCATCTCCCAGGAAGACCCGATCAGACTCGGAATCCCGGTTTACAAGACATTTCGACAATGGTAAAACAAGACCAGCAAAACCGCCCGGATGTGCCGACAAATCCCGATAGGAGCTGCACATATCTCGTTCTTAGGGCACACCGGATGAGACATCCTACGAGTAAAACCAGACCTTGAGTTTCCCCGAGGGGGCCCCGCAGTCTACTCGGTTCAGACCAATACCTAGACAAGCATTGGCCCGGGGGGGCTAAAATAAAGATGACCCTCGGGCTCCGGAAACCTAAGGGAAAAAGAGCTAGGTGAGGCAAATGGTAAAACCAAGGTTGGGCCTTGCTGGAGGAGTTTTATTCAAAGCAAACTGTCAAGGGGGTCCCATAAATCACCCAACCGCGTAAGGAACGCAAAATCCGGGAACATAATATCGATATGACGGAAACTAGGGCGGCAAGAGTGGAACAAAACACCAGGCATAAGGCCGAGTCTTCCACCCTTTACCAAGTATATAGATGCATTAATTAAATAAGAGATATTGTGATATCCCAACATAGTCCTGTCCACCATGGAGCAATCTTCAACTTCACCTGCAACTAACAACGCTATAAGAGGGGCTGAGCAAAAGCGGTAACATAGCCAAACAATGGTTTGCTAGGAAGGGTGAAAATGTTAGAGGCTGACATGGCAAATTGGGAGGTTTGAAGAGAAAATGATAGGTAGCGCAGCATAGCGATAGAACGAAGCAACTAGCATAGCAATGATAGTAATGAGATCCAAGGTGACGGTCATCTTACCTGAAATCCCGCAAGGAAGAAGAACGATTCCATGAAGAAGATGAACGGACGAAGACGAGCCAAGCGTAGACGAACAAATCCTCACGATCGCAACGAAACGGGAACTATCGAGAAGAAGCACACAACATGGTAAACGCACCACACATAAACATGACATGATGCTCAACCAAGTATGATGCAAGACAAGACTACATGAAGCTACTCATGGCAAGAGATGATGCATACAACAACAACACATCAAGGCAAGTTTAAATGAGCCCGGGAACAACATATAACAATTCCGGTAAGTCCTCATATGCAAATATCGAAATTGGTCCAGATCTGAATAAACCTTATGTTCAAGTTGTTAAACAGCAAGTTAATATGCACCAAGATGATCTACACGAGATTCTAGTCAAGTTACATATAAAGTTCATTTAATTCGGAGCTACGGCCTAGAAGATATGAGCAAAACAAGTTAAACATGGCATTGATGCAAAACACATACAAACCTCAAGCAAACACCTCAAAACAAGGATGCAACATGATAATATGAAACTACATGCAATTCTAAGCAAGTTTCATATAGAGGACACTCAAAACGGAGCAACGGTTCAACACACACACATGAAACAAGTTATAGCAACAATCTGTCCAAAACAGCAACTAGGCATATTGCAAGCATCAAAACAACATGCTACAGCACCTTAACATAAAAACAAAATGCATGGACATGATGTACAGGTAAAGCATAACAAAACATGAACACTGAGCTATCTCCAGAAATCACTAGAACATGCTCAAAACGACATGGCAAGATTGCATAAGTAACAGTTTCAGACTTTGCAGAAATAACATCAGGTTGCAATGTTTAGAGCTATCAAACAACATGTTACAGGAACTTAACATGGCAAACAAAGGCATGGAATGATACTACTAAATGCATAGAACAAAAGTCCTTTACTTACCATGAGCCAAAAAGGATCAGAAGATATGATGGCACCCATGTAAACATGGCAAATGATATGACAGATTCATACATGGCAGAAACAGCAATAAGTAGGCATGTTGGTGAGCTTGTACCACTCACCAAAGAGCAATACATGGCAATACAAGGAAACCAGCAGCAATAATACATATTTATGAAGCTAAGAATGGCAAGAACAAGTCCATAGCATGCTTGGAGCACTAGCAAATCACATGGCAAAACTGAACTTAATGTTGACAGGCTGACAGCAACATTATTTAGCAATTTGGAGCAAGATAACAACAAGCTACGGAAGGCTATAAATGCAACCAGGGGCATGGATGGATAAAGCATGACATGTATAACAAAACATCCTTAGTGAACATCTCCAGATTATGCATAGAATGACTTGTAGCAGCAGGTTTACATAGCATCAAAATATAACAGAATCAGCCTAGCAAAACAGCAACAGTAAGTACCCTACTTAACAAGCTTGATGCACTCACTACAAGACTCACAAAAATACATGGATTGCACCTATGTAAAGATGGCATGATGTAGTTCAAACACATGTAGAGCTCATGCTCATAGGATGCACACAAAAAATGCAACGAAAAAGACAAATCACCAAGTTATAACAGTTTCAGCAGATTAACATCATATAGCACTCTTGCAACGATGATTAGGGAATCAAGACGAACTCAAACAAACATGGCACAATGGAATTAAATGCAGAGCATCTCATGATGAACATTTTTATATATTATACGCTCAAAACGGAGCAGCGGATGCAGAAATATGATGCGATGAACAGGGGCATAAAATGTTGAAAACTTAGGGACTGCAAATTTCTGAAAAAAACGGACGGGCGCAAAATTACTAAGTATTGCACGGAGCGAGGGATAGGCGGGCTGCTCACCATAGGGCTTGGCCCAAGAAGGGGAAGGACGTGGCGGGCCGCGGCTGGGCCGCCCCATGTGGCCGAGCGGGAAGCTCGTCCTCCTCCTCGTGCCCGCACGAGCACGCATGAGGGAGGCGCCATGGCATCTCGGCGGCGCGGGTGGGGGTCCGGCGGGGCTAGCGGGGCCGGCGAGGCCCGGATCCGGCCAAAATCGGTGAAGGCCGACGTTGGGACTCCAGATCTGGTGAAGGGGACGGCGACAGGGCTCCGGGAGGCACGGTTCCATGGCAGGGTTGAGGTCCTGCGAGAGAGAGAGGGATAACAGGTGAGGGAGAGAGGGCACCGGAGGAAGGAGAGGGAGGACAGCCTCCACCTGCTGGTGGCGGCGCACTCCGGCGAAGTCCGGCAAGCGGGGCAGGGAAGAGGTGGCGGCACTACTCCGGCGCACGGAGGTGGTCGAGATCGGGATCCACCCGATCCAGACGGGCGAGGCAGCGGGGAGACGGCGACGGGCACGCGGGCGCTTGGGGCCCGGTCGCGCCCGGGGCGGGCCGGCGACGGGCTCGGGCGGGCCTGCGGTGGCGCGAGGGACAAGTGGCGACAGAGGGACACGTGGCGCGCTGCGGTTGGATAGGGGGAGTGGGGCGGATGTGTCCGGCCGTCGCGGACGCGTCCGGCGGCGCGGGGAAGAGGAGACTAGGGTTTTGGACCCGGATTTGGACGTGGTGCACTTATTTATAGGTAGAGGGAGGTAGGAGGCTCCAAATGGAGTACGGTTTTTGGCCACGCGATCGTGATCGAATGACCGAGAGCATGGAGGGGGTTTGGATAGGTTTTGGGCCACTTTGGAAGGGTGTTGGGCTGCACACAAAAGAGGCCTCTACGGTTCCCCGGTTAACCGTTGGAGTATCAAACGACCTCCAAATGGCACGAAACTTGGCAGGCGGTCTACCGGTGCTATACCAAGGCCGCTTGGCAAACCTCGGTCCATTCCGAGAACGTTTTTTAACACCCGCACACGAAAAGAGGCAAAAGGGGGTGCCGGGGAGCATAGGAGTGCCGGATTGCAAAACGGACAACGGGGAAAATGCTCGGATGCAAGAAACAAACATGTATGCAAAATGAAATGCACATGATGACATGGCAATATGCAACACGCAAGCAAATGACATGGCAACGATGGCGAATAACTGGCAGACACCTGGCGCATCGAATCCGGGGTGTTACATATTACTTCCTCCGAGAAGGGCCTGAACTCGTAAACCTAGTGTGTACATCTTCGCCATAGCTAAGATCTTGCCTCTCCATACCTACCCCCCTTTCTACTGTCAGCCTTAGGACCACGACAGTCGCGAGAGTGTATACCTCGGTTTGTGGGTTCGATCCCGGTCGAACGCACGGCTGCCTTTTTTTAATAGTAACTTTGCTGCGAGCCAATATTTTACACGGGTAGTTTGAGTTTTGAAGTCAAACGGACATGCGGCACCACAATCTGGGTGCATTGGATAGCCTACCCACGTGAACGGGTTTTCCTTCCCAACATCCCGTGGCTCGTGTGCTCGCCCTAGCCGTGCCTCGCTTGGAGCTTCCTAATCAGCTAGTAGCATATTTAAACTAGCGCCTCCTGATTAAGCCCGAGGATCCGGAAAAGCCTGGTGGGGCATTGGGAATTGTGCAATATGGATCTATACGTAAAGTGCTCTACTACTACTCTATAGCTTGTGGCGTTGCACGCATGGACTTCACTCCATTATCGGCTCTGCTATAAAAGAAATTCCTCTTGACGTGTTTTTTTAAAACGGAGGCAAAAGCTTTGCTTCATCTCATTCATAAAGAAGGAACTACTAACAAAGTTCGACGAGATCCATTACACCTCCACAAATGGAAGCAAAAAGCCTAGTCTCATTGTATCAAATAACTCAAATGTTCTGCCCCCACAGTAACATCGCTGATAAACAGGCTGCTAGTGTGTGCGTGAGAGGAGCGACTGAGTAGGCCAGCTATGTGAGAGGAGCGGCTGAATAGAGCACCGAGAGTACCCACTAGGCCACTATGCAGGTGTACTTTCCCTGCATTGATAGTACAGCGATGGTTCTAGAGAACAGTAGTACCCTCCAATTCCAATTGTAGCTCCTTGGCCCTGAGATTCAAGAGTTCAAAACAGGTGCACTATAGTAGACTAGACTAGAAGTACATTACATCGCACTACTAGTTGAGAAAAAGTAGTACTAGTGCTGCTACAATACGAGTACGTACTCCTCCATCACATAATGTAAGACATTTTTTGACACTAGTTGGCGTGTACAAAAAATAGCAAAAACATACCCAAAATTTCTTAATCCACGCCAAAAAAGTACTACCTAGTGCCAAAAATTTCTTACTAGTGCTATTATTTACAGTATAATGCAATCCCATAACGTTCCATAATGCTAGTACTAGTAGTAAATAATAGCCTCACCCCTTCGCTAAGGAATGATCAACAGTTGGAAGGGACGAGGCCGTGCGGTTACTACGCTCTTATCTCCTCCTCGCCAGTTCCCCTCCCCCCAAAGAGAGGCAGTTCGTCGCTACTCCCATGGATTCGCCAGGCGGTTCTCCTCCTCGTGGGGCTGGGAGACCTTGGACGTCGATCCTCTGGGAGAAATCACACGCTGCTCCGACGTCCTCACCGCTGCAAGACTCGATGCTTCCCGCACCAACTTTTTCAAGACGGTGCTTAAACAGGCTTGGGAAAAGGCCATGCTTGTTGGTCTTCCATGCATCCTCGAGGAGAAGGTTCTTCTATGGGACAATCCTTCGAACAGTCCACCGCCCCCTGGCCATGGTTGCACGTTGACTCCGCTAGAGTTGCCGACGTTGAGAGGTAATCGGATTTTGTCCGATGAGCAGGTTGGAGTTTGATCATGTAGTACTTATTTATTCCATTTCCATCCCGTAATTTCTCCGCTGCCCACCATCTTATATATAGGTCTGGGTCGATGCCAATGAAGATTGGCTTGCATACCTCCGGCCGGATACCACCATCATTTTGCACAACATCCACAGTAGTGTGGCCATTCCGGTAGACCCCTTCTCCACCATTGGGATCGGCCTTCCGGACTAGCTGGGCTTGAATATGTATGATGATGCCTACATGAGATTGAAGAAGATAGCAATTGCGGACCCGCCGACAAAGCGACACGGCTACGACGATTACTATCTCATCGCGGTGTTCGACATAAGGATTGCCATCAATGCAAGAGGCAGTAACGACACAGGCTGGCGCATGTTGGCGGCGGCAGATTTGTACCCCTACATGTTCGAAGACGCCGTGCGCCATTGATACGTATCCAACATATCTATAATTTTTTATTTTTCCATGCTATTATATTACCCGTTTTGGTTGTTTATGGGCTTTACTTTACACTTTTATATCATTTTTGGGACTAACCTACTAACCGTAGGCCCAGCCCGTATTGTTGTTTTTTGCCTATTTCAGTGTTTCGAAGAAAAGGAATATCAAACAGAGTCCAAACAGAATGAAACCTTTGGGAGCGTGATTTTTGGAATGAACGTGATCCAGAGGACTTGGAGTGGAAGTCAAGAAACAATCGAGAAAT
>NC_041393.1:89070447-89081431 GCF_002162155.2 Triticum dicoccoides | reverse complement strand
CAGAAGTCCACCGAACTACTTCTTCCTCCTATATACCCACATACCCCGAGAACATCAGAGGCGACCATGAAAAACTATTTCAACCACCGTAACCTTTTGTATCTGCGAGATCCCATCTTGGAGCCTTCACCGGCGCTCCGCCGGAGGGGGAATCGACCATTAGTGAAACCTATGGCCCCCGGGTCTATCTTTTATCATATAAGCTTTCAATCTACTTTTATTTCCATCTTTACTTTTCCAATCTATATTATAAAATACCAAAAATATATTTATCTTATCATATTATCTCTATCAGATCTCACTTTTGCAAGTGGCCGTGAAGGGATTGACAACCCCTTTATTGCGTTGGTTGCGGGTTCTTGTTTGTTTGTGCAGGTGCGTGGGACTTTTGAGGAGCCTCCTACTGGATTGATACCTTGGTTCTCAAAAACTGAGGGAAATACTTACGCTACTATTGTTGCATCACCCTTTCCTTTTCAAGGAAAACCAACGCAAGCTCAAGACGTAGCAGCCATCTAGGCCGCATCTTTGCGGTGACAAACCAGGGGACTTGTTTCATCTGGTTTCCATCCTACGGTACGGGAGATTACAAACATAATGCACAAACCATCATTTGCCTCCCTAACGGTACTCCATTATTTTGCAGGGACAAGTCATCCCCCGATCAAAATAAGACCGCCGATCCTGGATGTGCATTTGCATCCGCGATTGGGTCTAACCTGGAACCTTGTAGCTGACTTTGGCATATTGGGATCAACTATCTTAGCAGTCATTACCCATGGTAGCACTGATGTGCAACATCGTCACACAATCTACCATTATCGGACAGTCACCATCTACCCAGGTATTCCATTTTTTAACCCTCTCGCCTTCTCTTTCATTGTTGTACTAGTAGTACTTACTAGTACTACTAGGAGTACTTTTTACCTTGGAGGACGCGTATAGCTAGCTAGGCCCTTGAAGACTTGAACCCACTAGCTTCCACCATTTTTTTCCATGTCTTACTATCTCTTCCATGTAGCCAAGAGTGGCTATATATAATAAGTCGGTTATTTTACTTCCTCTATACCGGAGTAGTACTATTTGCTGCATAGTATTACTGACCGCCATATTTGAGCACAACATTATTATGCATGGACCTTGACTATGTACGTCACCATGTGTCCAGATCTGAGATGTCGCGTGTACCAGATGAACGGCGCCGAGTTCGACCCCCGTGATGTTACGTGGGTGCCGAGGAACACTCTTGAAGAGTACTCGCTTTTCATTGGGGACAGCTACCCCATTGTGAAGCGGATGCCACCTTCCGTACACGACACGGAAGGCCTGCCATTCATGAAGCATGGTTGTGTCTTCAGTGTGCACCGCCGGATGAACGACATGCTGGGACACACTATCCTTGATTTATACCGCTTCAGCTTGGATGAGTCTCCATCGTGTGGAACCGGACTAGAAAGCTGTGACAATGATTCTCGTTGCCCGCTACTATGGATCGTGCCATCCATGAAGAACACCTAGGACTGGAACCTGGAGGAGGACATGTAGCCCATCTATAACGTGTAAGTGGAGTACGGTAAATTGTGAACGGTAGCGCTTTGAATATATGTAGACTAGTCGTGCACAAATTTATCACATGAATTGGAGATGAAATTGTGTGGCATATTGGCATTTGTCCTTTAGAATTTATTACTAGTAAATGTGTTATGTGTACGTGCAACTTGTCTGGTTGTTGCACGGGCTCCAACATGCTCTTTGAGAAAAAAAAAGGTGGCACAGCATTGGATATACGTGACGTGGCGGCATCATACAGTAGCATCGTTCACTATAGTTGTAGTACACTCCTACTAGGACGAAAACTCCTATAAAACCTTGCGCTTGGCTCTTTGCCTCTTCAGGAGGTTCAACAGTTCGTACTCGTGTGAACCTTGTACTTGGCTCTTCGCCTCTTCGGAAGGTCCAACAATGATGATACTACAGTACAATATGCTTCTGGCAATCTGACATCGATTTAACTGATGCATGTCCACCGCGAGGGCGAGGGCGAGGGAGAGGGAGAGGGAGAGGGCATTGTAGTCAAAACCCTCTCCTTGTCCTACCAACCACCGCGCACGTGGGCGAGGGAGAGGCATAGTAAGCAAGCTTCTCCTCGTTCAGCGAGTTGACGGGACACATCAAAGCAGTACTAGTACTAGTCCATACTACGTCCTTTCCGGTTAATATGGCTTAATTTGAAATGAGGAAAATACACTGACGGTCAACATATGAAACAATACGCTCTTTACGGTCACTATATATAGTTTTGCGGTGATTATACGATCACTAGCTCATCGTAGGGCACCATATTGCACCCTACTGACCGGCCACATAGTCGACGTGGCACTTTGTTGACTGGTTAAATTGTCACCTGGTTTCTAGGTCCCACCTATCAGTTGGCAGAGCGAAGAAATCAGTTAAACAAAACTTTACGCAGGCGCGACAGGAGTCCAACCCTTGCGCGTGAACCACCCTGGCTGTGTATGTGAGTGCATGCACGTGTACTCCCTCGGTCTTCCAACAAAGAGTGTACATCAGCTAAAAAACAAAGAGTGTAGTACATGATGTACATCTACAGTTCCAATGCATTTAGCCTTTAATCTAAATCGATATTGATTGACTAATGCACCAACTTGTGCTCTAGGTATAGGCTACATGCCTATCCTTAATTACAGCATGCAACGACCTTCATTTAATCTTATTCTCTCAATGGTTGAATGCACACATAAGTTTGCTACTTTTGGGCATTAATTATGCCCTGGTGAATGTGTAAATCTCTAAATGTACAGTCTTTCACGGACGTAGGGAGTAGGTTGAGCACTTGAGCATGAGTGTGTGTGTTGTGTCGTGTGCTGTGTGCCGCATGGGTGCGTGAGTGTTGCGTGCGTCCATGTGTACGTGTGAGTGTTGCATGTTGCATGCATGCATGCATGGGGCTTACTCCCTCCCATTGACATGTTCATATTTCAAGCTTCCTCTATTCCCTCCATAAGGTGATACTCCCTCTGTTCCCAAATATGGAGTAAAAGCCTCCCTCTATTCCTAATATGGAGTATTTGTCTTCCTTCAGATTTCAACAAGTGACTAGGTACGGAGCAAAATGAGTGAAGTGAGCGTAGAGGCATAGTGATACTATAGAAAGGAAGTCTTTGCGATCCATTATTCCCCATCTCAGTCAAAGAGAACTATTCAACTAGTCTTCGCAGTGAAGTGACAATACACGCTGCAGCAGATGGGACACGTAATTAATAAGCTGAACCAGTGTGTTGGCGTTACTAAATCAGCCTTACCTAGTACTGCCATCATGTTTGCCAGTAGAGCATGCTTCCGCAAATACACCTACGCACCTCTGTCCTCCATTAACTGACATACGGGCCCTCTTGTGGTAGACCCACATGTCATCAGTGTAACTATTTACACTCCGAAGGACGGAATATCCTAGTAGTAGTACTAGTAGAATTGAGATTTAATGCACTTTCTTCCCCGTCTTCCACTCTTCTTCCTCCTCTCTTCTTCTTCCTCCTCTCTTCCCCATCATCCGCTGCATACCATTTACCCCCGCTCACTGCTCGCCCGCCCGCGCCATCTTCCTTGGTAGCTCGCGCATACCATATCCCCCCGCTAACTGCTCGGCCACACGAGGAGAAGCTTCTTCGCTCGCCCGCTCGAATCCACTTCCTCGCTGGCTCGCAGGCATCGAAAAACCCCAATGGCAGAACCGACTAACACCCAGAGCCATGATTGGAATTCCCTCCCTGATGTTCTCTTGGAGCAGATCTGTAATCGTATGGACCTACTCAGCACCATCTGTATGGCCGCATGCTCCGTGTCTTTGTACCGTCTACTCGTCTACAATCGGCCGGCTCTTTCCAAGACACCCTGGTTGCTGATGCCCGATCCTCGCAGGTGGCCCAGACACCGACTTGACGATCCTATGGAGGTTTCCATGGTGCCCCTCGACATGCTACCACTACCCGTCCACCTGTCCTTCATGCGTGGCCACTACTGGGTCGGCATGAAGGCCAACTGGATCGTCCTCATCCACCAATCCGATAGTCCGTGGCATCTCGTGGATATCTACACCCAGCGAGAGATCACCCTTCCATCGTTGGATACCGCCTCCATCGAGCCTCGCGGCCCGCCGGACACTCCTGCCTACTACGCACGAGACACGTCAAACTTTTGGCTCGACCTCTGTTTGCTGAAAGTTGTAATCTGCAAAGTGCCCACACCATCAGAAGACTACATGGGTTACAAGCTCATTGCCTTGTTCAACATGGGATTAGTCTATCTGGAATCCGGTCACCATACATGGTTATGGCTCATCGTCAATCCTGTTGAGGCAACATTTGTGTCTGATGCTATAGGGCATGATGGCATCGTTTACACGGTCGATGCACAGATTGGCTGCCTATACTGGTGGAATCTATCGTCGTGTAATTGTTCTATCTCATCTCATCTTTACCTTATGAATACGACTGCATGTTCATTGTTACAAATTTAGAATAGATAGTATGTCTATAACCACATCATTGCTATATGTTCCTCTCATTTCCTAGATTTTTATGACCACACATGTTATTGTTAGAATTGATATGAGAACAATTGACATCTAATGATTGTTAGAATACATATTATGAGCATAACATCATGATTGCTATATGTTACTCTCATTTCCAAGATTTTTATAACAATGCATGTTATTGCTTAGAGTTGATATGAGAACAGTAGTAGTAAGTGCTATAGTAGAATATGAGTAGGCTCTGTCATAGGTGTTTTCCTCTCATTGTTACATGATGTTTGAACCATGACATATTGCTAGAATATGAAAGCCATTGGTGTATTTTTTAACTTCTGGTATGATTATGACCACGACATTGCAATTCTCTGTCTATGATATGTGTCACTGTTATAATAATCTTAATTCCACACATACTCTAAACATGATTGTTTATTTTTGTCCTTTTGGTCTCCAATTTGAATTGTTGCATCAAACGCAAGTGCGCTGGCCTTCATGATTCCAGGACCTGGAATCATACCAGCCAATGGGTGGTGTTTTATCGCTCGTTTAGCTGACGGTAGTCATTTGATGCTCATTCGCACGTACCAAATTGACCAAACCATCACATCAAACCACATGCAGTACAATGCATGGGGCATTCGTGACATTGATGGCTATGGTTGCTTCATGTTCGAGAAAGATCCCAGCTCCGTTGGGCCAGGCGTATTCAACTGGAGGCAGGTTTACAGCCTCAGCAACCACTCCTTGTTCCTCGGGCTCAATTATCCGATCATCCAACCAATCATCAATCATATCACCGGTGATGATTACCGTGCTATGCAACTTCCATTCGCCAGGGGGGACTGTGTTTACACATCATACTGTGGGTTTTATGAATCACCATATCCAGAGATTCATCGACAGAGCTTGTTGCCAGATAATCTTCAGTGTGTGAAAGGCATCAAGCTTCCATGCGATGGATGGCTTTTGCAAACCCGACATGCGGCGATGTGGTTCATGCCAACAGCAAATATGCACAACTTGATTCGTGCTGATATCCAGACTGAGCCATGTATTCTGCTGGTGTACCACAACCCTCTTTTGTTGGATATTATGTACTGTTGTTAGTTTGAAGCACTCCTCTGATTTGAAGGATAGATACCTTCCTGGGATCAAGTGCATCCTAACTCACCTGCGTAGGATGTACTGATAATGATGATGGAGATGTTGTGCAGAAGCTATATATATATCAATTAGGCTTCAAGTGCGTACTTGTTAGTTAAACCTATGGTCAAAATGTGACATTAAATACGACTAGTGAGTAGTACAGTAGCAGTACTAGTATACGTCGGTCAAATTATTCATCATGTCCACACATTGAATTGACGTGACAACACGCTACGCGTGAGGTGACACAAGAATCCCGGCGGCGTGTTCGGGTATTCTGGATTTCAGATTTGGAGTACCACTTATCTGTCGAAATCTTTCATAATTCACTTAAAACAGTCGATTGATCATACATTGAGTACCATATAACTGGAATTACCGATGCAAGTCGAAGAAGGATTGGCCGGTGCTGCCGGCTGGCGTCAAGTTCGATCCCACGGATCAGCAGCTGATCGAGCACCTTGAGGCCAAAGTGAGTGCTGATAGCGCGAGATCTCACTCTCTCATCGATATGTTCATACCAACCATCAACAGCGAGCACGGCATATGCTACACCCAACCTGAGAAACTTCCAAGTAAGACACCGATTGGCCGTCTACTTGCACAAACATATTCCTTTGTTTATAGCTCTATTTTTCTTTTTAGACGCAGACCTGGTGAAGCAATTACAATTTGGCAGTTAATAAAAAGTGAAACAAGTGACTGCAACATGCCAAAGATGTTATGAAAATGCCAACTACGTACACTAAAACTTGTATTCGACAATACTGCAGGTATCACACTGAGTGGCCTAAGGAAGCATTTCTTCCAGCGCAATTCCAGGGCATTCAAAAGGGGCACGTGGACGCATTGGAAGATACAGTCGGAGTGCGGCATGCACGCGATGTGGCACAAGACCAGCAATACCTTGCTGGTGATGGTCAACGGCTGGCAGACGGGCAGCAAAAAGGTTCTGGTGCTGCACACCAACAAGAACTTCGACCAGCAGAGGACCAACTGGGTGATGCACCAGTACCACCTCGAGGACCTGGAGCAAGAGAAGGAGCGGGAGCTGGTCCTCTGCAAGATTTTCTACCAGACGAACATTAGGGCCATGAGTAAAAAGATTATAAGTTAGTTTGGTATTGGTAGTTGTACGTACTACCTTGTTGTCTGCAAGTTGGTATTGTTGTTAACGATCTTTTGGTATGAACTTGCATTTGCTTCCAACCATCATGCCAAGGGTCGACGTGGATATAAACGTGAATCATTTGTTTCGAAACGAATTTTCAGGCACCTGATTTTTATTTGATGGGTAGCATAAGCACCTGCCGTTCGAATTCCCAGTTCTCCAATTTTTTCGAAACAAGTGCATGCACTTATTATCACAATGAAAAAACAATATCCATGCTGCATCCCAGTTATCAGTCTGTACTTGTAGAATTCTCTCGTTTATTGAGCACATATATTGTTTTTTCAGGTCGAGCAAGTTTCAACTGGGTTGTAGACTGCCCAGGCTTGGTTTTGTTTTTAACAGGCCCAGCCCATGACGACAATGGGGCACAAAGATCCAGCAGGTATCTACTGGCCTTTGGCCCGCCAGTGTTAGTTATATTTTGTCTTACAACATCCGCAGGCAGTTTTTTTACTGAATCAAACACACAGCACAGTTCTATTTTCCTCTTGAAATGCATGTCCTACATCTGTTTCCTAATCTCTACCTATAGTTTTACTAGTTCATATACACGTATCATTATATTGAAAATACATAAAATTCCATTTTCATATTTACATCCTTATTTTTGTTGTTTTTCCCTCCCATCGCTGATTTTTTTGCCACTGGTTTTCCCTTAAACCAACTCAATTGTCCCACATCTTATTTGCTTACAAAAACAAAACAACTTTTTTGTCAAATCAATAAGTTCTTAAAAAATGTTTATCATTTCGGGATTACAACAGTTCGGACTCCATCGAAATATGCAAAATAAGGTTGAACTTTTTGACCGTGGTCCTGGCAGAAAATGGGATGTAATAAATTACTTAAGAATTAGCAAATGGGCTGCAAATTATTAAAAAATAGCAAATGGGCTCTATGTTATCTGCCACGGATTTGGAGGCTGACTTGTGGGCCTACTAAGTTCATGCATACACAAGGTTTCTCAAAAAGGAAATTTAGTCAACAATCGACTCTACGAGCGTCAGACCTTTAGATGTCAATCTAACGGCAGTCGTGCTTCTTCAATCTCTGATCTTCCTGCTCCAGCCGCCCAAACCAGCACCGTCGAAACCGCCTGCTACCGCCTTCCGTGGTTGGCTGTGCTGCCGGGCAGGCCTCACGGCCCCATCATACTCGCATCCCTGGCCTGTCTATCCCTCTACTCACCCACACCTCCTGTTATTTTTCGGCGACGGCAGCCGAACCAGTCAACCCTCATACTCTCCATCGTGTGGGAAGCCACTGTCGTGTCTTCCCCGGCTCCATGTTGTTCCCTTCGTAGGCCTTGCCGTCGTCCACTGCCCTGGTGCTCTCGGTGCAGCGTGGTCAGCTTGGTCAATGAACAACATCCATCAGAAGTGGACTGTATGTGGAGAGGCTGGCAGCTGGGTCCATGGCCGCACACAAGGAAATGCCTCCTTATTACGCACAAAATAATGATTCCTCCACCTGACATCTAGGACCCGCCGGAAGGGCCTCTATATTTCGCGAAAACAAGTTCCCTCCGCTGACAGGTCGAACCCACCAACTATATCTTCGCATGCAAGGAAGTGCCTTCTTATTGCGCACAAAAAAATGAATACCCCCTGCCAACCGGGACCCACCATAGTGGGAGGCTGACTTGTGGGCCTACTAAGTTGAGGGGGACAAAGGGATTTGTCAACTTAGTCAATATATGAATGATTCTAGCTCCAGTGACCATATGATGTCCATCCAATGGTCGTAGTGCTTCTTCAACCTCTAGTCTTCTTGCTCCAGCCGCCCAAAGCAGTGCCAGTCGTGCCGCATGCTCATGCCTCCCATGGCCGGTTGTACTGCCGCGGAGGCCTCACCGCCCCCATACTACTCCCACCGTTGGCCAGGCCATCCCTCCACTCACCCACACCCGTTGTTATTCTACGGCGACGGCAGCCTCACACCGCAGCCGAACCAGTGAACCCTCGTACTCCTCTCTGCGTGGGCATCCACTGCCGCATCTTCCCCGGCTTTGCATCGTCCCCTTCCTAGGCCTTGCTATCATCCACCGTCGTGGTACTCTCGGGGCAGCGTGGTTAATGTGGTCAACGACCGACTTCCATCGGAAGAGTACTGTACGTGGACAGGCTGATAGCTAGGTCCACGGTAGCCGCAAGGAAGTGCCTCCTTATTACGCGTAAAATAATTATTCCTCCACCTGACAGCAGGGACCCACCGGACGGGCACCGTATTTCACAAAAAAAATCGTTTCCCCCTGACTGTTGGGACCCATCGGACGGGCCACCGTATTTTGCAAAAAAATGTTTCCCCCGCTGTCAGCTCGGACCCATCGGAAGTGCCTCCTTATTACGCACAAAAAATGAATACTCCCCCTGCTAGTTGGGACCCACCTTGGTGGGAGGCTGACTTGTGGGCCTACTAAGTTGACGGGGACGGAGGGCTTTGTCAACTTAGTCAATATGAACGATTCTAGCTCCAGTGACTGTACGATGTCCATCCAACGGCCATAGTGCTTCTTCAACCTCTGGTCTTCTTGCTCCAGCTGCCCAAAGCAGCGCCGGTCATGCCGCATGCTCCTTCCTCCCGTGGCTGGTTGTGCTGCCGCAGAGGCCTCACCGCCCCCTACTATTCCCACCGCTAGCCAGGCCCTACGGTGGCGACAGCCTCACACCGCAGCCGAACCAGTGAACCCTCGTACTCCTCTTCGCGCGGGCTTCCACTACCGTGTCTTCCCTGGCTCCGTGTCGTCCCCTTCCTAGGCCTCACGATCGTCCACCGCCCTGGTGCTCTCGGCGCAGTGTGGTCAACGTGGTCAAGGAACGACTTCCATCGAACGTGGACTATACATGGAGAGGCTAACAGCTGGGTCCACAGCCACAGCAAGGAAGTGCCTCCTTATTACACGGAAAATAATGATTCCTCCACCTGACAGCAGGGACCCACCGGACGGGCCACCGTATTTTGCAAAAAAATGTTTCCCCCCCTGACTGCTGGGACCCACCAACTACATCTTTGCATGCAAGTAAGTGCGTCCGGGCAAAAAAACGATTCACCCCCCTAACTGCTAGGACCCACCAGCTACATCTTCGCACACAAGGAAGTGCCTGACAGTCGGGACCCACCTGGTCGAAGCTTAGGTAGCATTGTCATTCTGGTCACGAACATGTACATACATACTGGTCGATGTAGAGGTGCACACGTGTCGTAGTAGAGGCGCGTACGTAGCATGTACATGTACGTACAGCGGCCAGTGTGCAAGAAAGAAAATACGGCCACGTACGTACATACGGGCGGGGTCTCGAACGCCTACTCGCGCATACGTACGGCCAGGGCTCGTGTACATGGTTGGGTCAGAATGGATTAACTGCGTAATCATCGTGTTCATGGGGAGGCAACAAAATGTGCCGTGTTCATCGGGAGGCAACGGAATGCGTCGTGTTCATCGGGAGGCAACGGAACATGTGGGAGCCAACCGGCTTGGACGGAATAGGCGATGGAAACGAGGCCTAGCATACCGCAGAACGGAGGAAACAGCCTTGTGTTTGACCGGCCACATTCGAATTGGGATCCTGTTCATCGAGAGGGGTCTGGCGTACCGCAAAACGGAGGAAACGGACTTGTGTTGGACCTCCTACGGTCGGAACGGGGTCCTGTTGATCGGGAGGGGTGTGGCGTACTGCAAAACAGAGGAAACAAACTTATGTTGGAGCGCTACGGTTGAAACGGGGGTCCTGTTCATCGGGAGGGGTGTGGCATACCGCAAAACAGGACTCCACGGGATACTGTTCATCTCCACCGTTGACCTCCTCCAGCTTCACGGGCTACTATTCATCCACCATCGACCTCCTCCAGCCTCTACCTGCGACTGTTCATCCACGGGCTCCTGTTCATCCAGCCTCCACCGCGCGCTACTCCACCGGCTACTGTTCAACCACCCCTCTCCATGGGCTCCTATTCAACCACCCCTCCATGGGCTACTGTTCACCCACCCCTCCACCATCTACTATTCATCCAGCCCTCCACGGGGTCCTGTTCATCCAGCCCCAACCGGCTCGATCAATCGGAATCCTGCTCATCCAGAGGCAACACCACAGGGTCCTGTTCATCCACCC
>NC_041393.1:89016624-89070300 GCF_002162155.2 Triticum dicoccoides | reverse complement strand
CCATAGGCAGCATCGATTGGCTTCAGTTAGCAGCAGTAGCGAAGGAATTGCTCAATCAGGTTTAGTTAATAACCATCGATCGATCGCTCGGGTTCAGTAACGCGTAGCCTGCAGTGCAATCGCTCGGGTTCAGTTAGAGCCCAACGCCTCGCACACACGCGCGTACGTGTACGAGAGAAATGTGCATCGCTCGACCCCGACCACCCACCCGTAACCGGGAACTCGGTGAAATTTTCCTCGCCCTCACTTCTACCACGGTTTTTTCCGTCATTGACGGCCCAAAGAATGTCATGCAGCTACGTCTCCAGCCCGCCCAAGACAAAAAGCCCATTTTCTGTCATGTTATTTTGTCATGGAAGTAGGAGCCCACCACATCTATGATGATACCTGGTTTTGTCACAATTATCATCATAGAAGTGTCATAAGTATGACAGAAAAAAAATTCGTTCAGCCCAAAATGTCACGGATGTGTCTCTTTTTTGTAGTGCATACATCAAGGTCGTCTGTGAGCTTCTTGACAACAGTGAACTTGTCAAGGAAGCCGACGAGGATCTCGTCAAACAAGGAGACAAAGTTGTCGTCCAAGAGGCCTCTCGCCATGCAGCCTCAAGCACGACCTGGAGACTTCCCTCGATGCCGGGCCGCAGGCCGGCGTCATGGACCATCTGGCATAGTCGGTTCATGCTCGCTCTCATCGCCTCCATGGGTCTAGCTTCTAGTCAACTGATCTTGCGATTGGGGTGATCACTCTTGCCCTTGGTTAGGGTGCGTAGGTGTGTATGATTTCGTACATTGGACTGGCGGGGAGCCTTTATATGAGAAGTGCAAACTACGTTGCATTCACGTGTGTGTTGGCCATCTAGTCCTCGACCCTCCCTCCGTACTAGTGCAGTATAGTCATCTCACCGAGACCAAGTTGGGAAAAACGAGAGAACTTTGATGTTTACTAGTATTTTGTAACTAATGTCATCACATGCAGAGAATTGAACACTGCATGTTGTGCTAAGTACTCTCAAGTCATTGAATGCATGCGCACCCTGCGTCTCCTATTGGCTGATTTCTTTTTCATGGAAAAAACAGGGAACGAGGTGGGTTGTTAATGCACCGTGCCTAAAAGTTTTGGGATTATTTGGTTTTCGTAACGTGACTAATGCACCAGTACGGAGGGAGTACAATAGTAGTCTGATTGATGATATTTCATATTTGAGCCATCTACCGGAAGGGAGAGTGTATAATATCATCGGGAACTACATTCAAAACCGAATAAAACAATACTCAATGTATTTATTTACAGAGGGAGTAGTATATTTTTTGTGACATGCATTACTAGATATTGCTAGTCAAATAGTACTAAATCCAGATGGAGGAGGTAGTACTACTCCAGAGAGTAGTGCTAGTACTAGTAGTACTACCATTGTAGTAGTACTATACTACCCGTTGGTCAAATTATTACGTGTTGTTCCTCACAGTGAAGTGACAAGACCCTGCGCCGGAGATGGCACTTGAGTGTAGGCGCCGTGTTCGTCATACCAAAGTTAGCCTCACCATCACTATCATCATGGCTGTAGAGCTAGCCTGCTTACAACTAGCCGTGTTTGACATAATTTCCCGTGCGTTGCCACGAGTAATAATAAATATTGTACTCCGGTAATGGGTATATCGTTGCCGCACCTATGCACGCGAACATTTATCATAACACAGTACCTCGTGCTGGATAGTCGTAATATTACAAGTTTCAAACTAATATTACAAATGCTAGGAGTAATGTTGCACCTACGAACATGGAACTATTAGGAAGTTTACCTAAGAACTTTCATTACTTTAGGTGGATGCAACATTATCGTACAAACTAAAATCCACCACCCTGACAAGTCACTAATGGGCAAATAAATTTTTGAGTCTCTAGCAACTTGATGTTTCAAAAACAAATTCAGCTTCTGCTGAGCCTTTGTCGTTTAGACTTAGACGCTTGCAGTGAACAACACGCCATTCATTGTTGCGCCAAAGAACACCAAACCTCATTACCTTGAGCACACTTGCCTCCAGAACAAAGAACCTGGCCAATTTAATCTCAGATGTGTTGCCTCGATAGTCGATCAAATCAATTTATGTAAGATGGATATCAAGGCATTCGATGAGATTGTTATAGTGCATCACATTTTTCACTTTCGGGTCTTTTTTATCTGCAAAAGAAGAGAACATATTAGAGCAGCTGGTTGTATAAGATTGTCGTGTCATCAAGATGTACCAATATCATTTGCTCATACGATAGGGTTGGCTCTAAGGCTAGTGATATTTCTCTCTCTCTCTCTCTCTCTCTCTCTCTCTCTCTCTCTCTTTCTCTTTCTCTTTCCTCTCATTTACCTAGGAGAACGTGAAGGGCTTGGGTATTTGTTGCCTTCCACTATGTGGCCAATGCCATATTTCTCAAAAGTATGCCACATAATACGCATCAATGTCAAATCAAAAGATTTTGGCACCGCTCTAGCAATGTGAGAGAGTTGGCACCGCTGTGCACACAGACCCACATGTACAAACAAATCAATCAAGTCGACTACACCAGCCTCTCCCTCTACCAAACAACGGTTTATTATTGTCTCAGTCCTCTCCCTCTCCCACGCAAGTATTTTTTCATTGCGTGAATTAATTTGGCACCGGAGCAAAGTAGGTGATCCAGATTAGGGCACCAGGTGAGCAATGGAGGGCATCGATGCCAAATGCATCAGAAGTGAATTTGGCACGTGTTTTGGCCTACATAGTGGAGGGCCATTATAGCCCACTTTGTACTACCTCCTATTTAGTGTAAAATTTTGACCATAGATTTACCTAGAAAATGCCAATGCATGTCACCAAAAATTATACCATTCGAAATTATATTGAAATACGAGTACAACTATATAATTTTTACTGACATGCATTAACAATTTGTCAGTTAAATCTATGGTCAAATTTTGATACTACAAAATACGAAGAATAAACCAGGAGGGAGGTAGTACTTGCTCTTAGGCTAACCCATAGAGTTACTAGTCTAAGTTACATGCCACTATGACTAGCCTAAGCTACTAGTACAATAAAAAAATGATGCAAGTGATCACGTGAGAAAAAATACTAAAAACTTTTCTTTGGGTGCAGTGCGTAGATGCAGTTTTGAACACCACACTTGTCCCAAATTATGAAAAAATTGAGCTACATTGTGATTACTGTTTACTAATAGGAAAGAAGTCTCACCTCGATGAGTAGCTTCTCCATGCACGGAAAGCAAGTAAGGAATCCAACAACTTGATCCAGATTGGGGGCGATGGATTTTATTGCCTAGATCTTCATTGTGTGCACAGACTGAGTCAAGATTGTGGGAATCATTTTCTGGATGACAGTCATAAATACATCAAGAAGAAATTTAAAAATGTGAATTTCAAGAAGACGGAGAATAAGATTAGTGTTGTACCTGAACGACTATGGATCCAATAAAGAGTTCGGAGAATTTGGTAGATGAGTACACCAACACTGTCAATTTCGGTGCGTCAATGACCCTGATTTTTGTTGGACTTTCTAGATCAGATACAAGCAATCTCTCAAGGAAAGGCTCATTCTCAATTACCATAATGTGGAACAGCTCAAGTGATCTCTTCCCAATTGATGTCTTGTTGCGGGGCCAGCAAGACAAATAAATCCATCGGAGATTCATCCAAGCAATGTGGAGACTAATGAACCCGTGGATCTGCCGAAGATGAAGGTACTCGAGCGTAGTACAGCTGCGGAGTAGGTGATCCATAGCCTTCTTCAAGATGCCAACGTCGAAGAGGTTGAGCTGCTTGAGTTGAGGGAGAAGAATGGCGGGCGCGGCATTAATCTGGGGAAAATAGCAGGAGTTGAAGCTGGCGCGACGCAATGTTGGCGTGAGGCGGAACGCGGACGGCGACAGAGAGCGACATCGTCTAGCATCAAACCTGAGCTCCTTGAGCTGATCTAGGGTGGGGGAGAATAACCACTCGTCGAACTTGGCTTGGACCTTGTAGTTGGTACTGAACATGCGGATTTCAAGGCGTCTAGCTGGCCCAGTATGCGATGCAAGGATCTTGGAGGCTGCGGCCATGCGTTTGCAATCCCCGTCGCAGAGGCAGCTGTCGATGGTGAGGTTGAGGGGGACGCGACGCCAGTGGGGGCGCCACCGCCAGGAGAGCAGGGTGGTCTACACGGCAGATTTGGTGGGGAGGAGGGCGGTGATGATGAGCAGCATGTTATCCAGAAGGCTGCTCATGAAGTCCAGACTCGCCAGATGCGGTTTTGGCTCGAGCCGCCTCCGCTTGTTGGCTGCCTCGCCGTCCATCTTAGCCGGTGGCAACGCTGGTGTACACGTGTGCTGGTGTGTAATTTGTGCTGGGTGTGCGCAAGTGCGTCCTTGTGTGCATGCCGATGCGCAGTGGTGTAGTGTGCGTGAGTGTGTCCTTCATGCGGAAGAAGTGTGCCCTCAATTTACTAGCGGAATTGCTTCACACACGACAGTCAACGCACGACGTCTACACGATTCTCCTTTCCCAACAGTGCTCCTGCATGCACGCTAGCTGTTGGTGCTACCATGTCTGAATCGTGCATGCATCGGCCGTGCATGCGTCGTGTGTATAGCAGCGCTGATTTACTAGCGTGCGGGGTGCTACCGTGAGTGGTTTCAACTTTGTTTACTTCACCGCGTGTCAGATGGTCCTATAGTTTACTTATTTTCGCCCACTGCCACATGGGCCAGCACACGAAGATAGAGAATATGAGTTGACAAGGCAGCACGTGGATGGGTTGACCGGTCAACTAAACAATATACAGAGCTACACGGTGACATAGTGACTGTATAATCCCTCAGTAAAGAGAGATCGAGTGTAGGGGAGGCCCGTGAGAGATAGTAGAGAGAGAAAGAGCTACTCCCTCCGTTTGATAATTTAGTGCCTATTTTCTTAAGTCAGACTTTTGAAAATTTGACCAAGTTTATAAAGAAATTACTTATATATACAATACCAAAGATAAATGATAGTATGAAGTAAGTACATGTTGTGATGAATCTAATGATCGTTCCAGATGTAAATGTTTCTCTCCACATATACCTGGTCAAACTTTTCTGAGGTTTGACTTTTCAAAACATCCATATGTTTATGGACGTGAGAGAGTACCTAACTAGAGAGAGTGTGTGTGTGTGTGTGTGTGTAAAGTAGAAAGAGTGAGTGAAAAAAGTGTGTGTGCATGTGTGAAAGAGACATGGACAACACACGATAAAGTAGAGAAAAAGCGTGTGTGTCCTATGTAAACATATCACACATGCATCTTCTACAGTGGAAGCGAGGTGAGGAGATAGTGTGTGGTTTTTTGCAACTGATAGAGAGAAAGACCCCTAGCACGCGGCCAAGAGAGGTCTGACAAACAAGGGAGAGAGGTCGAGAGAGACGTATGGAGAAAATGCAGACATGGGGAGGAGAGAGTGTGTGTTTGTGACAGAGAGATCCCCTGGAGACCGTGATGGGACTACATGGGTGCAAGATTGAGTGACAAGGTGTGTGCGTGATAGAAGGTATCCGAAGAGATATCGAGATACACGTATGGATGGAAGGAGACAATACGTGTGTTCCTGATGGATAGTGAGAGATACTCATACTTAGGGGCGGATGCGTGTGCCTATGATGGAGTGTGAAGATTATGGTACTTAGGGGTGCGTATCACATAGAGAGAGAACAAGGGCGGAGAGTGTTAGATGGGTCTGTGTAGCGCGAGCGAGATATGTGTATGTGTGAACCAGGGAGATATAAAGTTTGAGAGAGATAGAGGAGCCCTGATACGGCTGAGTGGTGCGTCAGATAGCTAAGAGGGGGGAAGAGATACTCCATCCTTCGATAATGCAGTGCATATAAATTTTTAGAAGTCAAACTTTGGAAACTTTGACCAGGTTTACGCAAATATTATTTATATCTACAATACCAAAGATACATCATACGACACAACACCTCATGATGAATCTAATGATATATGTTTGCCATTCTAGATGTAAATGTTTTTCTCCATGTACATGGTCAAACTTTGTGAAGTTTGACTTTTCAATAAATCGGTATGCTATGGACCGAAGAGAGTACCTAAGTCGAGAGAGATCAAGTGTGTGTGAAGTTGAAAGAGTGAGTGTGCAAAAAGAGCATGTGTGTGAAAGAGAAAGGGACAACAAACGATAAAATAGAGAGTGTGTGTTTGTTACTTATGCAAACATATCACACATGCATCTCCGAGATAGAAAAGTGAGGCGAGGAGATACACGAAAATATCTAGTGTGTGATTGTTTGCAACGAAGAGAGACACCCATATACCACATGTCCAATAGAGGTCTGGCCAACAAGGAACAGAGGTCGAGAGGGACGCATGTAGAAGATTGATGCATGGGGAGGGAGAGAGGGTGTGTTTGTGATAGAGAGACCCCTCGAGATTGTGAGGGGACTATATGGATGGGAGATCGAGGGACGAGGTGTGTGTGCGATAGAAAGATGCCCCGAGAGAAATCGAGATAGACCAAGTGAGGGAAAGAGATAATGCATATGTTTGTGATGGAGACTGAGAAATAGTCATATACATAGGGGAGACTGTGTGTGCCTACAATTGAGTGAGAGACAGTCATACTTATCTAGGCGTGAGATTGTGTGTGTGTGTGCGTGTGAGATGGAGAGAGAATGAGGGAGAGAGAGTTTTAGATGGGTCTATCGAGTGCGAGTGAGATATGCATGTGTTTGTGTGACCAGGGATATGGAGAGAGAGAGAGAGAGGGAAGAGCTCCGAGACGGTTGTTGGGGGTTGGATACGACATATGCCAAAGGATGGCTTATCATGGTGGGAGCGAGTAGAACGTCGCCGGTGCCTGATACGCTTCCCCGCAGCCATCAAGGCGGTCCTATCGCGGCGGGAAACCAGGCGGCGTGCCTGATACGCTTCCCCGCAGCCATCAAGGCGGTCCTATCGCGGGGCGCCACGTGGAGAGGACAGTCTGCCTGCTCACGCGCGCAACGGGACGGGCCGTCAGGCGGGGCCCGCCACTGCCGTGCCTCGGCATATGAACGGATCCGTTGCAGCCGTGGACGGTTGGTTTTCCCACATCGTTACTGCACGCAGTAACTTCGTGGGGTAAATCATGGGGCGGCGTGGGGCATCATGCGTGCTTAATCCCACGCCCGCCCCCTCGGCTTCTCAGCCCACACGGCTATAAGTAGGCGGGGGGGAGCGGAGTGGCACAGCACGCGCGCCCTTCTTCCCCGCTCCCCCGCCTCATCTTGCCTTCTCTCCCTCCTGCCTCCGCCGTTGAGCAAGAGCACTCCACACCACGGCGATGAGCTCTTCCTTCGCCGCGGCCCCCGCCGTGCGCTCCGGCGTGTGGGACGGCTCGGAGGTAGAAGAGGAACACATTGAGTTCCTCCGTCGGACACGTCGTCTCCCCAGCGCGGACCTCGTGCGCGCCCGCGCCGTGCCGGAGGAGGAGATCCGGCCGGCGCCGGAGGAGGGCGAGCGGGTCATCTTCCGCTCGCACCTCATGCGCGGCCTGGGGCTGCCGGCGAGCGGCTTCTTCCTCTCATTCTTGGGGTTCCACAGCCTTCAACCGCACCACCTCACTCCGAATACGGTGGTGTTGCTCTCCGCCTTCGCCACTCTGTGCGAACGTTTCCTCGGTGTTCTCCCCACCATTGAGTTGTGGGGAGAATTCTTCTCTTCTAAGCTCAGCACGCACGTCGCCGGCGTGCCGGCTCAGTGCGGCGCCTACATCGCGGTGCGGTGCTCGACGGCCGACAACCCCTTTCCTCCCATCACGCTGATCAAGTCGGTGAAGATGTGGCAGCGCTCATACTTCTACGTGAAGAACCTCGCTTCCGACGGCGACTGGGTCAACCTGCCGCCTTACAACACCACCCCCCTGACTGGGAGGCTCCCCAGCTGGTCTCATCGAGTTAAGACGCTGACTCCCGCCGGAGCCGCCGCCGTAGCGCGACTCCGAGTCTTGACGCAGTCGGAGGGTCTCGTCGGGGCCGACTTGCTGGCCGCCTTCGTGGCGCACCGAGTTCTCCCGCTCCAAGGCCGGCCTCACCTGATCTGTCAGATGAGCAGCCTCCAGGACCCAAGTCGGATGAGCACCAAGGAGATGCCCCGCAAGGAGGTGGCGAACTTGGTGAACCATATCGCGCACTACGAGTTCGAGGAGGACTGGCAGTTCGGCAAGGAGCCGTATTCGCGCGACAACCCCCCACCAGTGGTAAGTCGCGTCCTCCTATTGTTTTGTCTTCTTTGCGGCCGACTCCGGCTTCTGACTCTTGTCGGTTTCTTCTGAGCTAGAATCCCCTTATTCAGCCTGCAGCCGGCGCCACGAGACAGCCCCGCGAGTATGTTCCCGATCGTGCGGAGAGCGACGTCGACGACCCCGACTTGGGGGCGGCGGCGATGGAAGCCGACGCCGAAGGCGGGGGAGAAGGAGCAGAAGGCGACTTCAGGCCCTCGGCCACCTTCGCCGACTGGCCTAATGACGACCCCGAAGGGGAGGTCACCCCGCGCCACCAGCCGAAGGTCGGTTCCTCCACCGGCCAAGGCGGTTTGAAGAGGCGTCACGCCGGGCCGAGTGTGCTCGGCGGCAAGTTGAAGAAGATAAAGGGGGCGGCCGCCGCGACCAGACGGGAGGAGGCGGCCGCGAAGGCCAACCGCTTCTGAAGGGAAGTGAGAAGGCCGCCGCTAGTCTCTGCGTAAGTCTTTACGCTTTTTTATTTTCCTTCGTTGAATCTTCTCCAAGTCTTCTTTTATACTCCCTCCATTCTTCTTCAGGGCCCCTCTTTCCCTTGAGAGAGTCGCCGTCCCCTCCGTCATGGGGTCGGCAGAGACGTCCGCCAATACTCGGCGGGCCAACCCCGCCGCCGACCTCCGGGAGGCGACGGAGCGAAATGCGCGGGAGAAGCGTGAGGAGGAGGAGGCCGAACGTCTGGAGAAGGCGGAGGCCGACAGGGCGGCCGCCTCCGCCCAGAAGAAGCTGGATGATGCCTAAGCCGCCCTTGCGGCGAGATGGCATGCCGAGGAGGCCGCGCGTCGCCGATCGGCGATGCTCGTCCCCCCACTATCATCTGCACCGCCGCCTCCGGAGTTCACGGGGCAGACTGGAGAGGCCGGCACCGAGAACCCCGTCATGGAGAAGGAGAGCGGCGAGGCTTCTATGTCAGACACTCTCGTGCCGCCACCGCCGCCTCCACCGCCGTCTGGGAGACCGCACGGCAAACAGCCGGTGGGTCCGTCGAAGCCGCCGGTCACGGACGAGGCCGAGGCGCGGCTGCTTCTCCAAGTCGCCTCGCTGGTGCGCCGCCGTCTTGAGAGGGCGACCTCGGCGCCGCGACCTCGGGAGACCGGCGCTGCCAGCTCGGCAACCCTAGACGCCGAGGCCACAAGTGTCGCGCCCACCGGGTGGTTGCGCGGAGGCGGCTCCGGGCCGCTAAATCAATTGCTTCTGGAAGTCCACGTGAAGCTGCGGGCCGAAGGCGACGCCCTTCAAGCCTGCACCCGAGCGCATCTGGCCGCACGAACGGCCGTCCGAGTAAGTTTCTTTTCCTTCTTGATTCTTGTTTTTCTCTGTGGGGGCGCGCCAGCGCACCCACTGGGTGTAGTCCCCGAGTTCCGGGCCGGCTGCTGAGCAGGCGGTTCGGAACTCCCTCTGGCGAGTTCCAAATACTAACTTTGTCTTCAATGACTTATTGCAGGAGTATGACAACCTCCGCGCCACTGCCTTCAACCGCAATGTTGAGGAGTTGAGCAAGCGGGCTGCCGACTTGTCGGAAAGCCGGAGTAAGTTCTTCTTCTTCGCGGGGGCGCGCTGGCGCACCCGCGGGCTGTAGTCCCCGAGATTCGGGCCGACTGCTGAGTAGTCGGGCCGGATCTTCCCGGCGATCTTCTTTGCTGACGACTTATTTGTCTCTTCTTTCGTTCTTCAGGAGCCAACGCCGCTCTTCAGGAGCAGCTGGGCGAGGCCAATACCGCCCGGCGTGCGAAGGAGGAGGAGTGTGGCAAGCTTGCCGTGGAGCGCGACCTGCTGGCGGCGCAGCTGGCCGAGCAGAAGGAGCTGCTTAAGAAGGCGCAGGACGAGGCCGAGAAGAAGGAGGCCGCTCTCCTGGCCGAGTTCGAGAGTGGCGCTCCTCCTGGACTGACAGGGAGGCGATGCTGACCTCCGGCTTCCACGAGATCGAGGATATCGTTGATGATAAGTTTCTTTCGTTTCTTCGGGCTTCCGACTATGTGTCAGGCCGACTTCTGATTTTTCGACTTGCTTCTTTTTGGTCTTGGCAGACTTCTTCCCTGGTCACTCGCAGGCAGTCCCTCTGGCCATCGAGGCTGATCGTGAGGCGCGAAGGGCAAACGGTGAGGAGATCGCCGCTAATGCCCCCCGAACCATCGATGAGAAGCTTCTGAGCATTGAAGCCCATCTTCGTCCGGCTCACCGGCTGATGCGCCGGCTTTAGCGTGCCAGCGCCTAGGAGGTCACCGCCCTGTGGCCAGGCATGCCAGCTCTGTGCACCGCCAGCCGAACTGCTGACTGGCTGGAGGTCGCTGCCGGCCATCTTGAGGCCTGGAAGGGCTCCTCGGCCCGGGCCGAAGCGCGCCGGGCCTTGGAGTTCGTCAAGGCATGGTATCCAGGGCTGGACCTGGACCGTCTGGCCGCGTTCCGGTCAGAAGCCTGGGCCGAGCTGGAGGCCGTGGAGGGCGCCCTTATCGAGCGTGCGGCGGCCATCGCCGAGTACACGGACACCAGTGTCTTCGTCCCCGAGCGGGCTGAAGGCGGCGAGGAAGTGCCGCCAGAGTGGTTCGGGAGGAACCCGGAGTATGGCGAGGACTCGGCGGAGGTGATCGACTCCAGCACCGAGGAGGAGGATGAGGCGGCGGACAAAGGCGAGGCAGAGGTGCCAGAAGACGGAGCAGGCGGCTAGCCTCAGCTCGACCGCGCCTCCAGCAACGAGCCGCGTCGAGAGAAGGCGACTGCCGCCGGAGGCGATCAAACCGAGACCGCCCAGCCGACTGCCCCGACGCCTGACACCGCCATCTCCTCCGATCCTCCGATCCCAGATGCCGCCTCCTAGGCTGCCTTTTTCGCCTCTGTTTGTCTGTCTTAGTAATCTTTTGAAAACTTTGTTAGATTCGAACAATTCCACCCGCGGGGTGTATCTTGAACTTCTATTCGAAGATTCGGCCAAGGGCCTATGTAAATATTTATCTAATTTCTGTCTTTCCTTGCTTACTACTCTTTAGGCTTTTCCCTTTGCCGCCTTTCTTTAGTCGCTACCTTGCCAGTCGGACAGCCGCTCTGCGGACTGTCGCTGGGTCAAGTGCTTGGCTACTTCGGGAAGGCAAGTACTTGGCCGTTTAGAGTTTCTTTAGCAAGTCGGATAGAAAGCGACAGGTCGACTACCCAAGAGTCGGCCGTCCTTGATAGAGGCTAATAAAGACGGCGAGCCGGCTACTCATGAGTCGGCTTTCTGCTTCAGAAATGCTGGAGGCCGTCTTATGCTACGTTCGTGCTTTAGGTCCTTAGCCATTTTTCGTGTGGGCGCCCGTTCTTCCTCACTCCTGCCCGCCTCACAGTCGCTCTGCGAGCTGCGGCTTTGCCAGGAGGCGGATTGGGCACCGCGCACTACTTGTCTGACTGCGGGAAGCTACTCATAGTGCAAGGCGGCGAGTCCTCGGGCCGACTAGTCTGGCCCGGTGCCAAGCGGCTTGCAATGAAAGTAATGTACTCAAAGGCATAATTCTTATCATACAGATAACAAAAAGGGCAGTCCCCGAGCTCGTCTCGGGGGGCCCAAAGTCTTAGTACTTTACTACAAAGGGGTAGTGTGATACATACTGCATCAACTGTAAAATCTTCGAAGAAGATTTGCATTCCACAGGCGCTCTGTCTCTTTGCCGGAGTCGTCCCTCTTGCGCGCTCGGGGCTTCTGAGCGTCGATCAGATAGTAGGCGTCGTTCCCTAGCACCTTGCTGATGATAAAGGGGCCTTCCCAAGGTGCCGACAGCTTGTGCTAACCGGTTGTTCGCTGGATCAGCCGGAGCACAAGGTCGCCTTCTTGGAAAGATCTTGGCCTGACCTTCCTGTTGTAGTATCGACGCAGACTCTGCTGGTAGATGCTGGACCAGCTGAGTGCCAACAGCCGGCCCTCTTCCAGCAGATCGACGCCGTCTTGACGTGCTTCTTCTGCTTCTTCCTTGGTGTACATGGTGACTCGCGGGGAGTCGAACTCTATGTCCGTTGGGATGACGGCTTCGGCACCATAGACGAGGAAGAAGGGTGTGAAGTCGGTTGACTTGTTTGGAGTCATGCGCAGACTCCAGAGGACGGATGGCAGCTCCTCAAGCCAACAGCCGGCAGATCGCTCCAGCGGTACGACGAGTCGAGGCTTGATGCCAGATAAGATGAGGCCGTTCGCTCGCTCCACCTGGCCGTTTGACTGCGGATGGGCAACGGACGCTAAGTCCAGTCGGATGCCCTGTCTCGCGCAGAAACGGGCCAAGGCACCTTTGGCAAAATTTGTGCCATTGTCGGTGATGATGCTGTGTGGGATGCCGTACCGAGTTGTGATGTCAGCGATGAAGGTCACCGCAGTCGAACCATTCAACTTCTTGATGGGTTTCACCTCCACCCACTTGGTGAACTTGTCCACTACGACAAGTAGGTGAGTCAAGCCACCTCGTGCCGTCTTGAATGGTCCCACCATGTCCAGGCCCCAGACTACAAAGGGCCAGGCGATGGGGATAGTCTTGAGTGCGGAAGCTGGCTGAAGTGGCTTGGAACGGAAAATCTGGCACCCCTTGCACTTTTGGACTAACTCTTTGGCCTCTTCCAGGGCGGTTGGCCAGAAGAAACCGTGCCGGAAGGCTTTGGCGATGAGTGCCCTGGAGGCCACGTGGTGACCGCACTCGCCTTCATGGATGTCTCTAAGGATTGCTTGGCCTTGTTCTGCCTCGACGCAGTGTTGGAAGACGCCGGTAACGTTGCGCCTGACCAGCTCTCTGTTGACTATGGTGTAGGCTGCTGCTCGGCGTTGCACTTTCCGAGCCAAGATTTCATCAGTTGGCAGCTCTCTGTTTA
Source organism: Triticum dicoccoides (assembly GCF_002162155.2). Taxonomy (NCBI): domain Eukaryota; kingdom Viridiplantae; phylum Streptophyta; class Magnoliopsida; order Poales; family Poaceae; genus Triticum; species Triticum dicoccoides. Next base: position 89,057,189 of record NC_041393.1, on the reverse strand, counting down.
CTAAGAACCTGAGGATGGGCTGGGCCCATGAAGGTGCTGCTATTTCTTCAACTGCCACTAGTGCGACTTGGACAAGGGCGGCTGGGCTGGGAGGCGGCGGGTTGGAGTCCGCAGCCGCTTGCTGATTTGACAAAGTCTCGGGGGAGACTGGAGCAGTCCCCGGGCCGAGCTCTGGAATCTTCGATCTTGCCACTACAGTCCCCGGGCCGGGTTCTGAAGTCCCCGGGCCAGCTTCGACTGTGTGTTTCTTGGAGTCGGATCCGTCTTCCTCAGGTGGAGCCGGCACAAAGATTGAATCTGATTCTGGTGACGTCTTGATAGAAGGCTTGAGGAGGCGCCGGAGGGCGATGCCAGATGGTATTGCCTGGCAGGTGGAGCCGATTCGTGCCAAGGCGTCTGCTTGGTCGTTGTCGTTCCTTGGCACATGGAGGAACTCGCACCCCTCGAAGTATCTGCTGAGTTGCTGGACGAGGAAACGGTAGCTCGCCATATTTGCGTCCTTGGCGTCCTAATCGCCGGATGATTGCTGGACCACCAAGTCAGAGTCGCCATAACACAGGATCCGGCGAATGCCGAGTTCTTTGGCAAGCCGGAGCCCGTGGATGAGCGCCTCGTACTCGGCCACGTTGTTGGAGGCGGCGAAGTGGATCTGCAGCACATATCTGAGCTTGTCGCCCTTGGGGGAAGTGAGGACGACGCCGGCTCCCAAGCCGGTGCGCATCTTGGAGCCGTCGAAGTGCATCCGCCAATGGGTGGAGTCGGGCACTGGTGGCGGATACTGGGTCTCGGCCCAGTCGACGAGGAAGTCGGCCAGTGCTTGTGACTTGATGGCGGTGCGGGGCTCGTAGTAGATGGTCTAGGGGGCCAGGTCGATGGCCCATTTGGCCACTCGGCCAGAAGCATCTCGGCTTCCGATGATCTCGGCCAGTGGAGCTGTGCAGACCACAGTGATTGGATGCTCCTGGAAGTAAGGCTTCAATTTCTTGGCGGCAAAGTGCACGCCGTAGCACATCTTCTGGTAATGGGGGTAGTTCTGCTTGGAGGCCGACAGTACCTCGCTCAAGTAATATACCGCTCTCTGGACAGGTAGCGCCTTGCCTTCCTCCTTGCGCTCGACTATAATGACTGTGTTGACTACTCGGCTGGTGGCGGCAATGTATAGGAGCATGGGCTCTTTGGGAGTCGGAGCCGCCAGCACAGGGGGAGTAGTCAACATCTTCTTTAGTTGGAGAAAAGCCTCGTCCGCCTTGGGGGTCCACTCAAACAAGGTCATCTTCTTCATGAGCTGATACAAGGGGAGAGCCTTCTCGCCCAGCCGACTGATGAATCGGCTGATGGATGCCAAACAGCCGGTGAACTTCTGCACATCTAACAGTCGTCTAGGTGCTTCCATCCTCTCGATGGCCTTGACCTTCACAGGATTGCACTCTATGCCGCGTTCGGAGACCAGGAAACCGAGGAGCTGGCCGGCTGGTACTCCAAAAACACACTTCTCTGGGTTGAGCTTGATCTGGAATCGGCACAGATTCTCAAAGGTTTCCTTGAGGTCCTCCAGCAAGGTTCCACGCTTCTCCGTCTTCACCACTACATCATCCACATAGACGTGGGCATTTCTGCCGAGTTGCTTCAGGAGGCACTTCTGCATGCAACGCTGAAAGGTGGCGCCGGTGTTTCTTAAGCCGAACGTCATGGTCAGGTAGCAGAAGGTTCCAAACGGCATGATGAAGGTGGTCTTCAGTCTGTCAGCCGGGTTCAGCTTGATCTGGTGATATCCTGAATATGCGTCTAGGAAACTCAACAGCTTGCATCCGGCTGTGGAGTCTATCACCTGATCGATTCTCGGCAGAGCAAATGGGTCCTTGGGGCAAGCTTTGTTGAGGCTCGTGTAACCAATGCACATCCGCCACTGCTTGTTCTTCTTCAGCACCAGTACTGGGTTTGCCAGTCACTCTGGAAAAAACACTTCCATGATGAAGCTGGCTGCCAGGATCCGGGCTATTTCTTCTCCAACAACTCTTCTTTTTTCTTCTGACAGGCGGCACAAGGGCTGCCTGACGGGCTTCATATCAGATCGGACGTGTAATTTGTGCTCGGCGAATTCCTTCGGGACACCAGGCATGTCCTTGGGGGACCATGCGAAGATGTCGTGATTCTCACGGAGGAAATCGATGAGCTCGCCTTCCTATTTGCTGTCAAGGCTTGTGCCCATGACAGCGTACCTCTCCGGGTGCTCCGGGTCCAACGGTATCTTCTTTGTTTCTTTGGCTAGCTTGAATGATCCTTCTGCTTCCGACTCCTTGGGGTCGGGCGATAACTCGGGCTGCTTGCCGGCCATCGCCACGACCCGATCAAGAAGCCGTTTCTCAGCCGCGATCACCAAGGACTCGGCCAGCCGACTGCTTTTGGCCGCGCAAGCGGACGACTTCCTGTAGTCACCGGACACGGTTAGGATTCCCTTGGAACTCGGCATCTTCATCTTGAGGTAGGCGTAGTGGGGGACCGCCATGAACTTGGCCAAGGCGGGTCGGCCAAGCAATGCATGATATGGGCTTTCTAGGTCCACCGACTCAAACCAAATTGGCTCTCGGCGGAAATGATCCTTGTCTCCGAAGAGGACATCTATCAGGGTCTTGCCGATTGGCGAGCAGGAAAGGCCAGGCACGATTCCGTGGAACACAGTCTGGCTGCTCTGAAGCTGTCTTCGCTTGATTCCTAATTTCTCCATTGTATCCTTGTACAGGATGTTGATACTGCTGCCTCCGTCTATCAGTACTCGCGAGAAGCGAGCGGCCCGCCTATCTGTGGCGAGTGTGGCGCCTAAGACCAAGGCGTAGGAGCCTGGACTCGACATCACCTCTGGGTGATCAGCTCTGCTCCAACTGATAGGCTTTTCGGACCAATGCATGAACTCTGGAGTACTTGATGCAACCGCATTCACTTCTTGCTGCTGTTGGCGCCTGCTGTGTCGGTCATCCGCTACACTGGTGAACACCACATAGGCTCCGTGCTCATCCGGGAACTCGTCTTGTATCGCGCCGACTGGCCTGATGGCCGGCTGCTGGGGCGGCAGTGGAGGAGGTGGCCCAGCAGGAGGGGGAGGGGGCTGGCCGTCCCCCTTGGCGATTCTGGTCAGCCAGTGGCATTTCCTGGTGGTGTGGTTTGATGGCTTCGCGCCGCTGTGAAACTTGCAGGGACCATCTAGAGTCTGCTCGTAGGAGAAAGCCGGCAGCCAGTTGGACTTGTCGCCCTTCTGTCGCTTCGCCGGAGGCAGTCCCTCCAATTGTTGTTCCTCTGCTGTTGCCACTTGCCGACTGCTGGAAGTTGGCTGCGGGGCTTTGCGCTTCTGGTCATTCTGCTGTTGCCGCCGACTGGTGTCTCTAGCCGGAGTTCTTGGAGCCTGAGGGGCAACTTTGCTAGTTGTGCTGACCCGAATCTCCGCCTTCATGGAGGAGTCGGCCGTGGCGTGCTTGTCCGCTGTGATCAGCAGCTCATCGAGGGTCTCCGGCTCGTCGTAGAGGAGCTTGTGCTTGAGGAGGGTGCCTTCTGTGCACCCGGCAGTAAAGTACTCGATGGCCTGCACCTCGTGCACGCCCTCGCAGGAGTTCCGGAGTTTGCCCCAGCGCGTGAGGTAGTCGCGAGTAGACTCGTCAAGGCCTTGCACGCACAAGGAGAGTTGGCGTGGCTTGGGAGGTCGCTTGTACGTGCTCGTGAAGTTGCGGACGAAAGCCTCGGTGAAGTCGACCTAGCTGTTGATGCTGCGAAGCTTCAGACTGTTCAACCACGTCCGGGCCGAGCCCTGGAGCATGAGTGGGACGTATCTTATGGCAACACGCTTGTTGCCGTTCGCTATGTTGACGGCTGTGGAGTAGTCGATCAGCCAATCTTCCGGCTTCACGGTGCCGGTATATTTGGGCGTGTCTCGGGGAAGCGTGAACCCTTTGGGGAAGGGCTCATCTCGGATGCGGGGTCCAAAGCAGGGGGGGCCCAACTCGTCTTCTTCTTCCAGCGCCAGGGATCGGTGGAGTCGGTCGATCCGGTGGCGGGCGTCGTTCTCTCCGACTCCCTCTCGGCGGCCAAGGAGGTCGCCGAGAGTCGGATGTTCCACGGGCGGCGGGGAGACTCTCCTTTCTCCGCGAGGAGGGGGAGGCAGGTAGTCGTCCCGCCGTTCCACCACTTTGAGGCGGCCATCTTGGTCGCGCTCGATGGTGATGTGAGTCCGACTGTGGCTGACAGCCGGCTCCTTGTCCTTCTTCCCATGGGCCCCGCCAGTCGGCGTCCGAGACGTCGCACCTTGGTCTCGGCGAGGCGGTGGGTCGTCGTTTTGGTGCTGCGGCGCCTCGGTGCGGCAGCCGGCATCATTCTCCGCGGCAGCCACGTCGACGAGCTGCTGAACTCGCTCCGTCATTATGCGGCGCTCTTCGCCTTCGAAGTTGTCGACCTCGTCTGCCGCCACCTGGGCGGCACGGATATTCTCTGCGGGCGTGGCATACACAGGGCGATCAGCCCCGAAGAGGTTGGCGATTGCTGCGCCGCGCTGTCGGACCGCGCCTAGGCGGCTAGGCCCGGTTGGAGCAGGCGAGCCGCCTACGGCGCGATCCATCTCGCGTTGGTAAGCTTCTGACAAGCGCCTCATGCTTGCCAGCTTCTTCGCGCCCTCGACGAGCTGAAGGCGGAGCGCCTCCAGCGTCCCGGCGTTGGCGTCTTCTGGAATCGGCGCTGCAAGGTCTCGCAGGGCCGCATCAAACGGGTCGTGCGCTCCTTCGCAGGAGCGCTCGCCGTGGTCGAGGACGAGGACCTCAGTGAGTTGCTTCCGACGCTCCCCGCGTAAGAGAGAGGCTCGTCGTAGACCACCACGTTGGTGGGGAACGCGTCGAGCGACGCGGTGTCGGAGTCGACCAGCATCGGGTCGGTGGATCCTATGGACTCCAGGTCTGCAGCAGGCTCACCGGCGACGTGGAGTTGGTCGAGGAGGCCCACGAGGAGGCTCTTGGGGCCACTTGTGCCTGCGTCGGACGCAGGCTCATTGGAGAGGCGAACCTCGCCGATAAGATCAGCGAGGCAGCTGGCCGCACAGGCGATCTCAGCGCCGTGCAGCGCGTCGGCACAGACGCCATCCGGCGTGCCGGGCCGGCTGTGCTCGCCGGGGAGGGACAGGGTTCCCATCCAGAGCAGATCTTCGGACGACGGTGCACCTCGCCCCATGGCGGGCGCCAAATGTCGGGGGTTGGATACGACATATGCCAAAGGATGGCTTATCATGGTGGGAGCGAGTAGAACGTCGCGGGTGCCTGGAAGCGGGATGAGGCGAAGACATGCACGCCGGCGAAACTTACCCAGCTTCAGGGCTCTCCTAGGAGATAACACCCCTACTGCTGCTCTGTGGGGTCTCCGCATGATCACTAAGGCAAAGTGACTACAATGGTGCTCCTGGAGCTGTTTCGGGAGGCAGGAGAGGGCAAGGCTAGCTCTCTCCTCCCTGTGCTATCTGGTCTATCTCTATCTAGGTTCGAACCCTTTGCATGGGTGCCCCGGGGGGTTTATATAGGCCTACCCCCCGGGGGTACAATAGTAATCCAGGTGGGCGCGGGTCCCAGCCGTCTGTCTCTCACGCCGCCATCCTCCCCGCCGGCTTCTGGGGCCCGCCGACTGGCGGGTCCCGCGGACAGGCTTGATACTGTAGCGGCACTCCTGATGACGCAGGCTCGGTCATTGGGTCATGGCAACAGTGCCGCCATCTATCGGGCGATCACTGTCGCCATTCCCCATCCTATCTGGTTAATGGCTCGTGGGGCCCTAGGGAGGAGTCGGCCGACTCCAGGGAGGCCGACTCCCACCGGTCCGTCTTCGGAGCGCTCAGGCCGCCTTCGGCCCACCCACTAACAGGCGGCCCCGCCGCCTTCGGGTCGTACAGGCCGGCGTCGTGGGCACAGTGTGTTGTGCACTGTGGCTGAGGTCAGGGCAGGCATGGCAACAGTGTCGCGCCTCGCCGGAGATCTTCCAGCGATACGGCTCACTGTAGCCATGCCGGCCCTTCGTAAGCAGGGGGAACGACCATGCCGTGACCGTACCCCGCATCATACTTCGAGATGATGGAGGAGTCATGGGCCGACTCTCCATAGTCGGCCTCTCTGGAGGTCGCCTGCTTGGAGTCGGCTTATCTCGGAGTCGCCGTCTGGGACTCGACTTGTCTTGGAGTAGCTCCTGGGACTCGGCCTGAGGGGCGCGGCCTGCCCCGATGTCTTGAAAGGTCCTGGGACCCGGGTTAGCCTACCCGTGGCCCATTACTCCAACAACGGTAGAGTGGTGCGTGAGAGAGTTACAGACAACGAGCTAGGGAATTTGTATGCATACGATGAGTGCACCCTAGATATTTAACTTGGACTAGAGAATCATACATTGTGTGCTAGAGAGACCTATACATGGAGTGTGCATGCAAACTAGAAAGACCAACACACACACACACGCACAGAGAGAGAGAGAGAGAAAGAGAGGGAGAGGGACTGACAAGGTTTGTGTTTGGATGCATGTGATAGAAACAAAGATTGTCAGCGAGAGAGAGAACATGAATCTTGGAGAGGGGGAGGTCGTGTTTATGCATCAAAGACTGATATAAACCATGTTTCAATATAAATTTGCATTCAAATATTTGAATTGGAGAACATGTTGTCTGTAATCCACACATGAACGGAGATATGTGTATCAAACAAGTTCATTAATTTGACTTTCAGCATGTTCATGGAGTACTATGATACAACATGCTACTCAACTGAGGTGTTCAATTTTGGATTTAGTTCACTATTTTGACCTGGTGAATGAGCTATTTCATTGAATCGAGATATTTCATTTTGGGTTTGACTCCTATTTTTTAGTGGGTCAACTATTTGTCATATAGTAAATCATTAGCAACGAGCATGTAAAAACACATTAGTCCCGAGCATCATCCCACCATCTAAAAAAGAAGTGGCGAGCTAATATTTCAAAATTTAATTCGAATCGACTTGGTAAGGTAGACGTGGATGCTCGTCCCAAAATTTGAATGAACCGCTAAACACCCTCTGCTCGATGGAATTCGCCTGAGCAAATAAATGGGAGCCGCAAAATTACCGGCCTATGTGGGACACGCATCAATTGGCCTGTTGTACATTGAGGGTAGGTTCGTAACTTCATCCAAGCGCGCCTTCTCCTCGGGCCGAAATGACAGGTGCCGAATAAATCATAAACCATGGGCAGCAAAACACCCTCTCCTCGGCCGAAATGGCAGGAGCTGAATAATTCATAAACCATGGGCGGCAAACACCCTCTCCTCGGCTGAAATTGCTCGCGCCCACTATTTCAAACACACGCCCTTCTCGCCCAAAATCGCTCGCACACACTATTTGGGAGAAGCAAAGTTACTCTACTATCCCCGATCCTCAAGACACAAACCCAAGCCCAGAAGCCTAAAGGCAGGGGTAGAGCCTTAACTTCGCCCCATATTTCATACAAATGCGCCCATAAGACATGGTTCCCCCTCCTAATTCCCCATTCATACATCATGGGTGCCAAATCACCTTCTCCCCGGAAGCTCCCTTCTCCCCAGCCACGAAATCTCAGCCTCTCCTCCATGGCGCCCTCAACGGCACCAAATTCACTGATGCCGTCCTCCCCAATGCCGGAGCCATTGTCGGTTTGCCGTCATGCACTAGGTCGTGTGCCTCTTACTCCGTGTTGTCGGAGCTGCCTCAATGACGACTGCGTGAACCGTACCAGAGCCGATTCACCCGCGCTATTATGCACGGCGCCAGAGTGGCTCCAACTTCGGATGCGTCCAGGGCCCTGGCGCTACTTCCCCGTAGCCGTCGACCGTCGCGACATATCTGCCTTCCTGCTGCCGGGAGCCATAGCAACCACGTCGGCCTCACCAACTCAGCAGCTGGAGCTGCCTACTTCATCGGGCCGCAAGATAGGTCGTACACTCATCTTCAATCACTTTATTTAGGCGTTAGTCATCTGAATTTTTATTCTGGGCTAGTCTATTCCCATGGGAAGCAGCACCTCTCTAGGCGGCGGAGCTCCTAGGCTGTTGGTTGGCTGGAGTCTGTCGCAAGGGTGCAGGGGCGCAAGTTCGCCGCAGAAGCAGCACTTAGGTGGCTATCTTAGAGTTGTGTGGGTTGAAGGTACTGCCGCCGCTGGATCTGGATGACGGAGAGTCTTTGTGGATTGGTTGAGGGCGACGCAACCACGGCAGTGCGGTGGGGCGGGGAGCGGGGTTTAGGTCGGAGCTCTCGGGGCCAGGGACGAAGGAGGCAGGCTGCTCTACCGGTGGTCGCTGGCTCTTCGGGGAAGATTCTGAACACTGCTAGCCGGGAGGCATAAGACGGCCATCAAGCCATCCAGCGCAGATGGACAGTACCAAAATAAAATAAAATGGTGTGACCCCAGTTCAATTTTCAATCAACAGACGTGTGACCACTCTCGTACCTTACTATTGATCTCTTAGGGTATTTCTTCAGATCAGAGATATCTATCGTTCTTAACATTATGTGTTTTCTGCATCTTCAGCCACACCATCTTCCTTCTCACTGCAGCTGTTCCAACAAGGGAATCATACACCATAGAGCTATAGTCCCCACTAAACAGTTCCCTGCATCCGTTGTGTGTGACCGACATGGACAGCCACAACAACTGCAAGGCCATCGACAAGTCAGCACATGATGCTCACTCCTATGAAAGGCGGCCAGATAGGTTGTACCCTCATATTACTTGTGTGCAACATTTATGGCTTTGTTATTCATCTAAGCATGGAAAATAGATTATCACATTTCACTGTATATTCATGATGATCTCTTAAGAGTCTTGTTCAAGAGTTAACATTGTTCCATAGTTCAGATAAGAGACTTGTTCTTTAGGTAACGATGTTCCATAGTTAACATCCATCAGCCAATGCTATCCCATAGGCTGGTGATTATACCACTTCTAGTATTACCTATGTTCTTTAATAATTTTGTGTGCCATCTAGTTAATCAAGAGTACAAACGATACATATTATGTAGCTTTCATCTATGTTCTCCCTTTAGTTTTTGAGACCTATTACAAGCCTAGTCCTACTATTTATGTCATCTCCTACAGGCACTCATTACATAAATCTAACTGCTGGTTGTCTTCCATGCATGTCAAATATAATTGCACACACTACTATATCCACAAGAACCTCAAGGAGCAATGTAATGGCCAACAAACTTGACGTCAATGATACCCAATATGGTGGAACATGTAAAGGCAATTCTTCAGAAGACTTGCAGAAAGATGATGAATCCTATTCACCCCACAAGGTCCTTGCTCTAACTGGGCCCGTGATATGGCTACAGCATGCATATAATCTCCTGGAGTGCATCTACTCTGTTGCAATGCCATGTGCTTAGCCTGCTGATCATGCATGTAAATATGTCATGCCTTCATGTTTTTCAGTACCTATTCCATCCAAGTATTGTCATTCTACTTTGTTGCAATGCCATCTGGTTAGTTTGGACATCATGCTTCAGAATATCTTATGCATTTTTATTCATCAGTATGTACTCCATCTGTCTACCATACCATGTTTTTTACATTAAAGTGTTGTTCTAGTGGTCTGTTGCAATGACATCTTAGTTTCCCAATCATACATGCATATGTTGCCTTAGTGTTTTTCTGTATGTATTTCGCTATCATATAGTTTTACATTCAACTAGTGTTTTTACTCTGTTGTCCTGTTGTATCCCTAGCTCTTACGTCATACTCCCTCTGTTCGGATTACATGTCGCGGAAATGGATAAAAATGGATGTATCTAGAACTAAAATACGCCTAGACACATCCATTTATTTCCGGATGGAGGGAATACATGTCAATATGGCATGCCTTTCTATTCTTCAGTACCTATTCCATCTCCCTGTCGTAGCATGTTTTATAACTGAAGCACCATTCTTCTATATAAGGCATGCAAGGGGAAGACGACTATGTTAGAATCTGAAGGGTTACAAACAAGGTCGTTGCAAAAGATCCAAACGCAAGGAGATGGTAAACCAACTCCGGTGTTCATAGATACTGCTCCAGCACAGAGAAACCCAACTCCTACTGATAATAAGCAGATTCAAGTGGCCAAAGACTAGTCCGCTCCAGTCCAGCAAAAAAAATATGTCAACTGAATTCTAAAAAGCGTGTGCGTATCCTCTAATATTTTCTACATGTTTCCTACCCATCTCTCTTTTAGAAAATAAGCTTAAAGGATAGAAGACTTTCTAAATTGGGATCATGTTCAAGGAAAGTACCTTGCAGGAATTCTCTGTGCTCCAATGGTGATGTAAGTACCTGTTGTATATCACTATGTTTTTACATCAGCATGTATTTTGTTAATCGGTGTGAATCCAACCTTTATCTGATCTAAATTTACTTGAAGAAAAGTGTATAATTAAAGGCGGCAATGTTTATTTTTGTAAGAAAAACTACCTGGTAGTTTTGCATGCTGAGTTGCATGAGTGTACTATCTCATATCATGCACATTACTAAATTGTAGTGTTGTTCTGGTTGCCCAATTATTTATTGTGTCAATGTTGCTTTCCTATTATCTTACCTGGCTGATGATAGTTGTGCCATATATATTGTGTTAATTTGGTGTAGGCTCGTGTGGTCTGGTTGCCCAAATGTTTGTTGTGTCAATGTTGCTTTCCTTTTATTTGACCTGGCCAATAATAGCTATGCTAGTGTGTTAATTTGGTGCAAGCTGCTGAAGATAAGAAGACAAACTCTGAAAACAGCAAGGCAACCCCATTTTTTATTTCCAATAAATCTAGGCCAGGTAATATGGCAATAACTCTTGATTAATCTGTTCGGTTCCCCTCCTAATTTATGTTATGATGAAGTGGTTGAGACACTCTCCACTATCAATAATACAAGCCTGCCAAAATTGCCATATGAATCTGTTCAACTTCCTCTATCTCGAATCCAATGGAAAAATGTATGTTTGTGAACCAATTACTGGCTGAAGTAATGATGGAAATCATGGAGTAATCAGAGGTGCACATTCTTGGGCAACAACAACAGATCAATGTTTTTAGAGATAGTGTAGCAAAGAAGGAAGAACTTGCTCACATGCTTATGGGCATCATCCACGCTGAGGTTGCAAATTGTGAGGTTGTAGATCGTTAAGTTCTGTTCATTTATTTGCACTGGCATCAATCTTTGATTGCCGAGTGGATGTAATTTCCTGTAATATATGATGGATGTGCTACCTTTTTCCTTGTATGCATGTACTTTTGCTTAGCGCGCCTCGCATTCTAGCTAACTGGTTGCTATGAAGCCAAAAAGCAGTGATATTATTAGTTAGCACGAACAGACGTGGGCCCTATATGAAGGATAGAGGCCCACTGCCCTTAATGGGCTTCCCTAATGGCCTCGCAGGGGCAAAAATTCTCATAGGCCTTTGATTGGTTGGTTTTGGTCCTGTCCATAGTTGTTCGTCGTAATGGGCTCAAATTATAGCTGGGCCGGAATCGATGTTATCTAATTGGGCCTATAGACATGTTCGAACTTTAGCATGTCCATTAAGTTGATGGGTCGTAACCAGGCTGAAAGCTCTATTGGGCCGCTATAATTGAAACGGGCAAACAATTAATGCTTGGCCATGTTACCTCCCGGGTTGTTAATAGGCCGACATCAGAACGGGCAATAAGTGGGCCCATTCGATTTCACGGGCCGTTAACAGGTCGATACTTAGGTTGGGCTATATATGGCCCAACAATATTGTGGGCCTTTAGCAGGCCGAAAGAGATAGTCGGCTGGCATTGGACCATGAAGAGCATGGGACGCTAAGAGGCCGAAAGTCAGGTCCGACTGTATATGGCCCAACTGTGTTGTGGGTCTTTAGCAGGCCGAAAGGGAAACCGGGATGGTATTGGACCATGAAGAGCATGGTCCATTAAGAGGCCAAAACTCATGTCCGACTGCAAATGGCCCAACTCATTTATAGGTCGTTAATAGGCTAAAAGACAAGTCGGGCTGGAAATTGGCCCAACACTTAAGTGGGTCGCTAAAAGGCCAAAAGACGTACATCCTGAAAATTGGCCCATCCCTTGAACAGGTTGTTAACAGGCTAAAACTACGTCGGGTCGATATTTAGCCCAAATATATAGTGGGTTCTTGACGGGGTCGAACTGACGATGGGCTGCAATGGTGTCAAATAGTTAACGGGTCATTGACGGGCCGAATTGGCACATCCATATGGGCCGTGGGCCTAAATGGACCAGACACAAGTAGTCCCTATAAGGGTCGGCCTGCTAATTTTGATTGAGCCGACCTCTTTCACCTAAATGGGCCACTGTTGGGCCTTGCCATGTGCCAACGTATCATAGGTGCCTCCCGTACAATGAGTTGATGACATCTGTCTCAACACTAAGTCGACACGTGGATCCTTTGCAAATTTTACACATGGAAAATCCCCATTGGTCGGGGTTGTTAGCGGGTTATCGGATCCAAATGGAACTCGATAGCTTAACGGTGACCCGTTACGGTGGATGCCACGTGTCTGTTACCCTTGACGAAAACACTTCCATGACGCGCCATTTATCGTCATGGAAGTGGACACTTCCATGATGATAATTTTGGTATTGTCATGGAACACTTCTACGACAGCATAGGTATGACTATCCTGATTCTATCATAAAATTGTCATGGATGTACATGCATGACAGAAAATGTGACCTACTATGACAAACATGTATCATCACGGAAGTGTATTTTTTTGTAGTGGGGGCGGTCGGTCTCAATGACCGCCGCCGGGGGCCGCGCCGCCCGTACCTAGGGTTCGTCCGCCGGTCGTGTTGATTGGCTGCCCTAGAGAGTCTTTTTCCCAAGCCCTTGTTCCAGGTTTTTCTCTCTCCCGCCGGTCATCTTGATCGGCGTTTTCTTTTCGATTTTCTGATCTATGCTTGATCGGTTTGCGTCGCCCACCACCGCCATCGACTCCCGTGCGCCTCTACTCTAACACCGGCGTGACCGGCGGGCTTCTTCACCGACACGGCGGCCTCGCGCGACAAGCGGCCTCTCACGGTCGTCGTCCATGTGTCGGACCGCTCGTCGATCTACGCCGTCCGTCACTTCCCTCTCCCACCGCGACACCTGCATCGCCCCGCCCGGCGGCCTCGCGACATGCGGCGACCCATCATAGCCATCATATGCGTGCCGGCTCGCCCATCGATCCATGCCACCGCCTCCGCCGCATCTGCATAGCCGCCCTGCAGTCTGCCGCGCTGGCCTCATCTCGGACTTTGTCGCCACACCGTATCCACCAAGCGGCGTCCCGGACCTCGCGCGCAATCGGCTTGATCACCCACTCGCCACCGCGATACGCCTCATCTACGCCCCGCGACCGACCTGGCCCGTCGGTTGCTCGCACCTCCGCAGGTCCCGTAAAGATCGTCCCCGAGTTCAGCACGCCCCTCCACGAATTGAGCCATGGGCTGCCGTTGCATCGCCCCGTCGGGCCTCAGCACCGCCGCCCCGTGGTTCTCCTACGGCAGCATCGACTCGCGCATCATCGTTGTGTCGCCCCTTCGAGCCGTAGTGCCGCGATATGCGGTCCCCACCGCCGCTCCAAGTCCGTATGCACTAGGTCGTCCCCGTTGCTACACCGACCCTCGCGCCGCCGCTGCATCGACTCATCGAGCCATAGCGAGCGTGGCACGCGGTCCACGCCGTCGTCCCGAGACTGTTCCCGTGGTTGCACTGACCCGGCTTCCGCCGCTACGCTGCCCTTTCAGGTCATAACGCCGCGGCTCGCGGTCCCCGTCGCTGCCCTGAGGTCTTCCTGCCGTCGCCTCGACCTGCCCGCAGCCGCGGCGACGCCCCTTCGGGCCATAGCGTCGCGGCCCGCGGTCCACCGTCGTCACCGTGTGTTGATCTCTCGTGGTATTCGCCGTGCCGCCACCCTTGGCGTGGGAACGTCATCTTCTGTGCCGGTCTTCGTCACGTTGTCGGGTTCCTCGCCTACTTCGAGCACTGCTGCCGCGTTACTAACCTAGCCGTCGTCGCTGCTCTTCTTTGGCCACCACCGTTGCTACCTTCGTAGCCTCCGCCATCGCCCGTCCACCCCCTTCATCTTCTTCCAAGCACCAGCTCATCGCCAGCATTGCCGTCATCTACCCCGACCACTTCGTCTACTCCGACCACCGTTGGTGACATCGGCCCCGCACCGATGGACACCGCAAGCATCGTTGAGTTCTTCTCTGCTGGCCCCTCCGACTTCTTCAACATGGCGTACAGCTCATGCAGGTCTGAGTCTACACATGCCCGGTGTTGGCAACACCGAAGCATGCCTTCAACCACGACGTGTCCCCGGGCCTGGCAAGCCTGGTGTGGCGCTTCATCAACTTCGTCTTGGTCCGTCTACACATGCCCGGTGCTGGCAACACGGGTGTGTGCCTTCGACTACGATGTGTCCCCGGGCTTGGCAACCCCGGCGTGATGCGTCATCAACAATGTCTTCTCCCCAACGCACCACTACTTTGACACCACTACGCCCATGACTAACTTGGCGCCTCCTTGCGCCCGCGGCTCCACGGCGACTTCCTCGACACCGGCTACCCCGACTCGACATTGACCACGGCGTTCTTCGCACGACTGCCTCGACCACGGCTACACTACCGTACGCTCTTGGCTACATCAACAAACAACACAAAGGGCTACTGCCTTGCTTGAGCAACCTCAACGGTTTTCACTCCAGCCACGACTTCCGCGATGCGTCGACCATTACGACTGTGGGGGGGTGTCCATCGGCTTGCCTTCGGATTATTCTCCAGTCTCATCGTCTGTGTCGCTACCATTGTGACTACGGGGGATGTTGAGTAACATGATTGTACTCCCTCCATCCCAAAATTCTTGTCTTAAATTTGTCCAAATACGGATGTATCAAGTCACGTTTTAGTATCAGGTACATCCGTATCTAGAAAAATTTAAGACAAGAATTTTGGGACGGAGGAAGTATTAGAAACATAGGATAGACTAAGAAGTATTCTGGCTTGTCTTGTACTCCAATAGATCATGTAAACCTATATATATGCCCACGAGGCTCAAGCAATACAAGAATAATTCCATCAAACCCCTCTATCTCTTCTAACAAAGCATCACCCGTTGGCGGTTGCAGCCTCGTGCAGTGCCCCCGTCGCAGCTCCTGTGAGAATGGTCCCAGCACAAAGCGTAGAGAGCCGCCAGGATTTTCGCCCCTTGCAGCGTGTAGCCATGGCTGGTGGGGATGGCCGGAAAGGAACTGGGAGGAGGGTAACGGCCGGCGAGCCGGAGTGAAGCCAGGGGTGGGGTGGGCTCCGGGCGTGCTGGATGCAGGAGAGACGGCAGCTCCCCGGCGGGGATCTAAGAGAAAGAAGGCTGAGACGCGGTGGTGACCAAAGGGAATAGAGGATAAGGTAAGACACGCCAAGAAACGAGTGGACTGGAGGCTTCGAGAGACCCACATGAATACTACTTGTGCGATTGGAGTGGTGCGACCGGCCGAAAGTTAGCCGGTCGACTGGCCACAATCGCTTACCAACAAAAAGAAGGTCAACCATCCGTTTATGTTAACGCGTTGGGCCGTGATTTTTGTACGCGCGGACTCAAACAGACGCGAACGGACCAACTATGTCTCGGCGTTGGAGTTGGCTAAGGGCATCTCCAGCCGTTCGGCCCCCCAGGGCGCCTAAATAGAGCGGCCTGGGGGCGTGCCGGCGCTAGTTCGGCCCCTGGGGGCGACCTAGCTCCCAGTCACGCCCCCACGCGCCGCCCCCAGGATGCGGGAAATTCAAACTTGGTCGTTCCCGCTCTCAAAAGACGCCACAAATCCGGCGATCGGACGCAGTCTGGCGTTAGAAAAAACAGAGCGCAGCCGTGCGCGACGATTCACTCGGCGGGGTCGGCTCCAGGCGTTGGCGGAGTCGGCGTGCGCGGACTCGTCGGTGCCGGAGCTGCTTCGGTGCAGGGCTGCGTCGGCTCGGCTTCGGCACTGCTGGGCGGCGATGTAGAGGCGTCGTTCGGGCTTGGCGTCCGTGTGGTCGTGGGCATCGTCGGTGTCATCGGTGTTGCCGCCAGCAGCTCGTTCAGGATGAGGCCGCGCTACACCAGGTACCACGCCTTGAGCTTCTCGACGTTGCTCTAGAGCATGTCCGCCCCGCTCATCAAAAAAGCCATGTCGGTGTTCCTCTTCTTCGCGGTGATGTTCGTCCGGAGCAGGTCGAGCTTAATGGCGTTGTTCTTCATTAGCGACGACCACCGCGCCTCGGTCTTCTCTTCGCGTAGGACGGCCCGGGCCTGGGCGTCGGCAAGGCAATGCTCGATGGACTCCAGCACTCGCGCGGTTGCCGCGTCGGCGCTTTTCCCCTTCTTTGCCAATTTGTGGCCATCCGGTCGTCCCTCTGACGCGCCCGGAGTCGTCGCGTCTGGCTTGTACGTCTCCTTGGCCTTGTCGAGGGCACGTCGGACTTCCGCCCACTTCTCGCACTTGTCAATGCGCTTGTAGACGTGGAGGTTCTTGAAGTCGGCGTCTTGGTTGTCGCCCCGATACATGGCGAACATGCGCAGCAGCTGCGTGGAGGGACAAACAGTTGGCGGGCGGCGAGCGTAGGAGACGAAGATATGCGGGCGAATGGCATGTGTACCTGATCCTCAACGCTGGCGCCGCTCTCCGGGCGATCCGCGACCTCCTCGACGATTCCATGCCATTTGTTGCACGCCAACTGGATACGGCCCCAATGGTTCGCCATCGCCTTGGAGCCGCGCTGCATGTAGACGCCTTTGAAGTAGGGGTCGACGAGCTTCCGCTCGTCGAACTCGGCCTTGATGCGGTCCCAATACGTGTCCAAGCTCTGGTTCGCGCCGGTGGTCGGGTCGAGGCAGACGACTTTCCATGCTTCGGCGAGGCATTCCTCCTCCTTGGACGTCCACTTGATGCGCGGTTCGCCTGCCCTAGCCGCCCGCTTCTTCTTCTTCCGGCGCCCCTTCGTCGGAACAGGAGCCGGCTCCTCCTCCTCCTCCTCCTCCTCCTCCTCCTCCTCGTCCTCCTCGGGTTCCTGTGCGTCGTCGCCGTAGACGTAGCCGAGCTCTGCCTCCATGTCGCCGCTGAGGTCCACTACCTCGTCCTGAGTGGCGAACCCGGGAGACGCGACGGCCGCGGTCCATCCTGTCGCGATGATGTCGTCCATGTCGGCTCCCGTGTCGTCGGCGTTGCCGAGGTGCGAGAAGGGCAGCGGTCCGCGGTAGAGATGGGGCGTCGGTGTGGACGCGTAGGAGGCGGGCGGCGAGTAGTTGTATGGAGGGTACTGCACACCGGCGAAGGCGGGTGAGGGCGTGCGCGTAGCGGGGTGACCATGAGGGAAGGTCACGTTTGGGTTGAACCCACCGTGCGCGTCGCCGTCGGCGTAGCCGGGCGACGATGAACCCCATGGAGATCCGGCGCCTTGCTGTCCCCAGGGCGCGTACTGGGCGTGGCTGACGACGGGTGGATTCATCCCCGCCTGGTCGCCCGATGAGGAAGACGCCGCCGCACGCGCCGCGTTGTCGCGGGCCTTCTTGGCTATGGCCCTGTTCCGCCTGTCGGCGGTGACCGCTTCGCGCCGCTGAACTTCCACCCTCCACTCGGCGTTCGACAGGCCCGGTGGCTTCGATGGCGGCGCCCTCGGCTTCCTCTGCTTCGGCAAGGCCACGGCGCCAGTCGCGGTTGCCGCCGCGCGTGGCACGGCGTACTTCTTCGGCGGCATGGCGTGCTTCTTCGCGGCGAGCGGGAGGGGGTTTGGCGGGAGAAAGGGAGAGAATGGCGGGAGGAAGGCGAGCGAGCGGGAGAGATGCGAGGGGAAAGCGTCAAGAAACGGCGGAAAAATGCCTCGGGTCGCTTCCAGGGCGGGCCCACGTGCCTTTTTCGCTTGTGCCGGCTCCCCAAGCGCCCCCAGGGCGTCGGGTTCGGCCTGGGTCCGCCGGCACCAATTTTGACCCGAGCCGGCGAAAAACGGGCTACTGGGGACGCGACTGGGGCTTTTTTTTTGCGCCGGCGCGGCAAAATCGCCTGGGGAGGGCCTGTTGAGGGCGCGGCTGGAGATGCCCTAAGGTTTCCCAGAGCATAAGTGGAGGAAGCGCGTGCATTATATATGCTGGGGACTGAGACATGCCACGCCTCACTCTCGTAGTACCGGCGGGGTCGGACGGCGGACGGCGCCGACGTCGGTGAGGGGAGAACGGGAGCCCGGGGGCCAATAATCAGAAAGGATCTACGAAGAAACGAGAAAGAAGCACAAGCACCACTGTGCAAGGGGCGGGCGAGGGGAGCGTTGGACGAGAGGAAAGGTCCAAAACAAGGGTGCCCCGGTCGCTGTGGATATGGATCGTGCATGGAAACGAAGAGTCAGATCAAGTGGGGGCTGTGGGGGCGGTGGTTAGTCAGATTTAGCAGCGGCAACTGGGAAACCCAGCCAAAGCGGACCTGCGTGGTAGCTTTTGGCCAGCACGGGGGGCTCCATCTCTTTCCCCGCTGCAGAGTACCACTGGTAGTACTAGTACGTTCGTTCGGGCAGTTTGCAGCCTCTGGTTAGGCTGATGATGATACGCGGCGTCTCCATGGGGAGGATGTGACAGGGCCCTAAGGCTGGTCATAGTGGGGAGTAACTTAGACTAGTAACATGTGTATGTTACTAGTCTATGTTACTACCTTCATAGTGGGTAGTGTTATAGGTGTGGTAACATAGTTGCCTTCATTTATTACTTTGTAGACTCATTATGCATTGGAAACCGCTATGTGATGGTAACATATTATGTTGCTCTATTTGCCTCTCTCCTCATTAACTACTTGCCACATCATCATTTTTGCTTATGTGGCATCTATGTTACTACCTATGTTACTCCCACTATGACCAGCCTAATGGTGCTTGGCTCGGCCGTTTAATGGGGTGGGTTTTCAGTTAGGGAAATGTGTGATGGATAGAATGCCAAATCAGGACCAGCCCAGCAATGCGATCGCAGCGGAAATAGAGCTGCATGCGGTACGATTCCCCGGGTAAAGGAGGAAGCACGAGTGAACAGAGAGCCGAAAGCTGAGCGAGTGATAGCAGCGCTACTGTTCTAGCCTCGGTATGTTCATCACTCGGTTACTGTGGGCATCTACGGAGACGTGACAACGGCTTTACTGTGGCACGTAGGATATTTTTTGACATAGAAGAAGAAAATAGAAAAAAATAATAAAACTTACCATCATACTTCTACCAAAAATTAAACTCGTCGGGTCCTCAATGCCCTATGAATCAACATGTGCTTGAATGATTATAGGGTTCAAGTAGACCTAACACCGGAGCTCGCATGTTCCTGGATTCATTTCAAGCCTTCTGATAATGTGCGTTTAGTGAAAAAAGACGCTCCCGTTGACTATCAAGGCATTTGTATGTGTCAGCTCAGTCTTCAAAGCCTAAAAGAATTGAGAAATCTCCCCGAACAAAAAAAATTAAACAATCGAAAGAAATGAAAAAAGAAACATTTGGCGAGAGAACAAATGGGAACGCTATAGAAGGCTTTTCATGGGCTTTTAATAAATAGATGCTATCCGTGGGCTCGGGGCGAGAGAACAAATGGGAACGGTACAGAAGGCTTTTCATGGGCTTTTAGTAAACAAATGCTATCTGTGGGCTTGGGTTTCTGGCCCAATAATTTTGCGCACCTACACAGAACCATCTCAGCTTATTGTATGGTTGTTTCATATTACCACGTGGATTATGTGAGAGCTTTACTTCTATTAATCAACAGTTCTAGTAGGGAAGCAAACATGGAAAGGGGAAAGCAAGTCAGGTGCCTTGGGATGTTATGACCAAACTGAAGTACTTGGGAGGACTTGTTTTTCGTGAACTGGAGATTTTCAATCTGTCGCTCTTAGCACGACAAGCATGGTGTTTGATACGTTAACCTTTGTCGGTAAGTGCAATGATCCTTAAAGCAGTCTACTTTCCATCGTGTTCATTACTGGCCGCCAAGCCGGATTCGCACCCCTTGCAAGTTTGGCGATCAATCATAGATGGGAGAGATATCTTGGCACAATAGATCGTAAGGAGAATTGGAAAACGGGTGAACACAAACACCTGGACAAAAAAATGGATTCCTCATGAAGGCATGAAGGCACCGATTGCAGCATCAATTCCTAATCCTCCTCAGACTGTGGCAGGACTCATTGATGTGTCTTCTGCTTCTTGGCATGAAGAGGTGGTTCGTGAGGTCTTTGTTCCTGTTCATGTTGATGCGATACTCAAGATCCCTTTATGCACATGACGCACGGACGATTTTTAGGCATGGAGTGAGGATCGACGAGGGATGTCCATCGTATAGTTTGCATACAAGATTATGATCCGAACAAACTAAGTAGGAAAAAGTAGTTAGAGCATAATGGGGGCCAATTAGATAATACAATAAAATGCAATGGGTGGTCGGTCCTTTGGAGGATAAAAGTGCCATCATAGCTGAAAGTTTTTTTGTAGAGACTATGCCAGCACTCATTGCCGACAACCAATATTCTACACCACCGCAACATGTCTACAAGTTTCGTGTGTCCATTCTGTGTGGTTGAAGATTCATGGTGTCTTTCATTATTAATGGGCACATCGATCAGAAGCGTCTGGTCACTCTCGTCTGAGGAGATGGTGGAATATGTGTGTAAACCAAGACATGGACACAAAAGACTGATCTTCACTATGCATGAATACTTGTCAATGAGGAATTTATTCAGATGATGGTAACTATGTGGGTGATTCGGAGTTCTAGGTGCAAAGCTATCTATGAAGAGATTTTCCAATTCCTTTTAAAACACAACGTTTTATCACCTCGCTTCTGGGAGACATTCAGACGTGTCAAAGAAGAGGTGCATACCAACCAGAGCCACTTTGGCTAGGCCAGCCTCCTGGATTGCACCATCAGAGGATTGTGTAAAAATAAACGTGGATGCAACAGTTGGCAGGAATGGAGGATATGGATCTGTCCGCATTATATATGTCGCGGTTTCAATGGTATTTTTTTGGCTGCATCATCTATTACAGTTTGAGGGACTTTAGATGTTGTGATCCTTGAAACTCTGGCGATCAGGGAAGCTCATGCAGTGACCAATGATTCTTTATGTTCAGAAAAGCCCTGTGGCCTTAGATTGTCAAGTTATGGTGAAGGGCATCAAGTAGGAATGTTGGGAGAGTATGAAGCGATTATCCAAGAAATAGTTGAACGTGCTAAAGCTTTTACAGTTTGTAACTTTAGTCATGAGTTCAGGAGCTTGAATTTCGAAGCTCGCAACCTCACAAAGCATGGTTTATCTTTAGGGGTCAGCCGCCATGTTTGGTTAGGCCAACCCAATGATCTTTGGTTCGTTTCTGTAAACATTGTGACGGGTTAAATAAAACTTCCGAGTTAGTCTAAGAAAACTAGTTTCCTATTTGTCGCCCGCTGCACCGGTTAACATGCATCTCGCACAAAACGCACATGCCACTAGAGCTTCCCTTCCTAACGGCCCAGCCCATATAGCCAAAAACAACAGTGTCCGTGTTCCAATTTTTGGAACACTCCAGAAGGTTCCATCGCCTGTTTTATTTACTCGGTTCACTGCTTTTCTTTTTTTTTCTCTTTTGTTTTTTCCGTTTTCCATTTTTAATTTTCATGCTTTGTTTTTCAAATTATGAATATATTCTAAATCTGCAAACATTTTTAAAATTATGATTTTTCTTACATTCATGAACTTTTTTCAAGTTCCACAAACTTTTTAAAATCTATTAAAAATTCAATTACATGAAATTTTTCAAAAATACACCAAAATTTTGAAAATCATGTAAAAAATTCCAAATTCACGAAATATTTGAAAATCACGTGAACTTTTTAAAAATTCCAAGAACTTTTTCCTAATTCCATCAACAATTTTCAAATTCCATGAACATTTTATTATTTCACCATTTGCATAACTTTCCTAAATTTACGATTTTTATATAAACCAAAAATCGGTTTTTTGCCCTGAACCAGTAACTATGTTTCTTTTAGAGAGACAGTAACTACTTTTTTTTAGCAAAGAGAGACTGTAATTAGTGGTTTATCTATGAGTCAATTACACCACTGGTGCTTGAACTTGGCGCGAAAAATCACTTTAGTGCTAAAACTTGCGGTGTACATTGAACCGGTGCAGCAACTTGGCTTAGGCGTGCAAATACGGTGCAAAATGCAACTGAATACGCCCACGGGGCTGAGTGGGCATGCCAGCATGGCAGGGTCCACTGTCAGCGACCCAATGTTGAAGACTTTTGGCCCGCTTCTTTGCTAAAACACCCTCAACATTTCTCTCCTCACGAAAAAGCCAGTGACATGGGTAAAAATAATTAGTTGTCTCAGCATCCTACATACATTATATGAGAAAAAGCAAAATTGGTCAACTGCAGACTAAATCCGAGGACCTGTTGGTACCGGGCGTGCGCAACTAGCAAACCCAACCTTGGGAATTTGTTGTCTCATATGAATACGTATCTTTTATAAAATTTTCCTTAAAGAATGTAAATTAAGATTTTTGATATGTACAAGTTAAAAAAGATGGCTTAGGAACTCGAACTAGCGACCACATAAAGACCTGTAACCGATCCTTCCACTCCAATTAGAAAATTTTCATCTAATTTCATAAAATACTCAATTGTTAATTTTATACTGTACATATTAAATAAAGAAATATTTGTATAAGTCATTTAAACAAGTTCGTATATATTCAAATAAATGCTCATATAAGTAAAACAAATCACAGTTTTACTAAAACTAGTCATCCTTTAGAAAAAAATTATGTTGGTTCAATAAGTTGTTTTAATAAAGATTGTGTGTTTTCTAAAAAAAACATGTGTTAACACACAAATAGAAAAATATATACTGGTGTGTTATATCGGCGTGTTATAAATATTATATACATAACAATAAAATAACTTACTCAAAAATTGTCAAGTACTATTTCGACATATTCATGTACTTAGTCTATGAATTATAAAAAATGTTTGTATAATTAAAGAATATGAATATTTCTTAAATTATAATTCATAAATATTATTATTTTTATTTTTGAAACGTTTAAACAATTATACACATAATTTTATAACTCATAGGTATGTCCTTTAAAATAATGTTTGTATAATAAGAAATATTCATAATTTAGAAAATAAAATGTTGATATGAATATTCAATAGTGGTAATACTTAAGTTATGTAAAAAAATTATATACGTCACAAGTGAAAATTATATAAAAGTTGATGGTCAGAAATATTTAGTAAACGTTTGTATTCAATTATTTGTATAATTTAAATATGAGCCACGAGTGTACAAAAATGTTTGTATTCATTAAACATTCTGAATGCTTTTATTTACTAACCATAAATTTTCTTGTATAATATTTATATCATAGTAATATTTGAACATTATTTTATTACTTACTACATGTATTTTGCAAATATCATAAAAACAATTACCGCGTACAAAATGAGCCGCACTAACTGCAGTCCATGCCCAGTGAGCGTCATTGTTATAAGATATTTAGGCTAGCTATCCAATATGTCCATAGAAAATGTTGTGGCTGCAGTGGCTAGTACCTTCCGTGTGCATGCTGCAGTTCTTGTGTTCAACAGAGTGCAGGACTAATTTTTGTGATTATTTACACTTTGTACTACTGACAGGGGGGAGCGAGACAGGGGGGACCCAGCTCGCTGGGGCTTTCTTGTTAAAAAAAGTTTTTCTATCTTTGTTTTGCCAGCCGGTTATGGCCTTTTGGCTTTTGTGTTTTTGACACTGTGGCTCTTTGTGAGCTCACCATACTTTAAGACCTTGTTGAACCTATTTGCTTATTTATTAAGGTCGTCGTATGCATCTTTCTGATGCAGAGGCCGGGTAGTCCCCGTTTTTAAAAAAACATTTTTTGCTCATCTCAGGCCTTGCAAGCCGCAAGCTGGGCCATTTTTGCTGGACCTGCGCATCAGTGGAAAACACATGTCGGCAAACTCTCACTCACCAGGGAGCGCATGCAGGCTCGAATCTGGCCTCGTAAAGTCTCAGGATCAAACAGCCAGGCTCGTTCCAACAGCTGCTGCGAATGCGATACGCCCAACTGTCTCCAGCAGATTGTGCTTCAACTTTCAACATGCATCATGAGTGTCATGCAGGACAGGAGGACATATATCTTGCTCATGCAGGTACTACTTCGTAAACATATCGTTTTCGTTCTTTCGAGAACACAATACTCCTACAATTTCTTAAATTAGAACAAGTAAAATTCAGGACATCAGCATATGAAAGCATTGTATTTTTTCAGTTTTGAAAACAAAAACGGCATTTGATATTTTTATTGACTAAACGTCGCATCCCGGCTTCATGTTAGGTCAGTAGAATACTACTACTGGAGTATCAACTTTTCAATCATACACTAGCAAATACTCCCTCCATCTGAAAATACTTGTCGCACAAATAGATAAAATTGGATGTATCTAGAACTAAAATATAGGTCCTATAGACCAACTGAAAACAAAACCATACAGGATTTAAGTGTCGCCTCTCAGACAGCTCTTTTGTTATGCAGCATTAGTTTCCAGCTTATACAAAACAAAATCAGAACGCATCATGTGACATCCTTTTCCAAAAATCATGTGACATCCTTGAGCACAGCTAGAAACACAGAATCACCTATATATCATCTCATCTATACTATTGCTTATTTCTGATTAGCATAGGCATGAACTTTACAACATCAAGTTCTATATGAGCCTCTAACCGAATAATGAATGTGTGTACGGGGTATCGAGAGATCTCACCAGCGGCAGCTTTACTATCTACGTCGATCATCTTGATGATCATTATCCTTGACAATACAAGCATTCAGAAAACTCACACTTGCATTTACTGTTGGAGCATCTGATGCTGACTGATCAAAAGTTGGGCGTAAACCAGCTCGTTCCAGGAATCCGGTACCCCGGGGAGACACCAGTGGCTGCAGTCCTGGTATCTCTCAGGCGACCTCCTCTCCTCCTCGCTCAGGTGTTGCTTGCGGTAGATCGAGGGGTGTGCATCCTTTCTATAGTCCGTCAATCTTGTTATGTTCAAGTAAACAACCGGGGTTCTCATCTTGTGGATCACATCCTCCAAAATGCTCATCTTTGGTGGGTAGGTTGAAAGGTATTGTTCATTTTTTATTGGTTCGGTCTCCTTGTCGCAGCTGCCTCCTGAATTCCATTGCCCGCCACTGCATATTGAGATGCACAACAGTATTATTAGTTTGGTCAAGGGCAAGTCAAACCAACATAGCATGTAGGCAGTTCACAGAAAGGGCTATACACACCTGAAATGAGACGCTGAGTAGCCTCTGAACATCACAGTGGTTTTCTTGGGATTTACGTTGCCGTCAATCCATCTGGACCAGGTGATAAGGGCTTTATGAAAGGCGTCCACGACATTTAACTCACTATATATGTGACTACCTTCCTGGTAATAGTCCTTCCTGTGGCACATTGAATATATCTTCAGTGTTTAGGCATTCGAATGTATAGCAGCAAGTGCTTAGGCAACAAGAATGAAATGTACTCCCTCCGTCCTGAAATATAAGACGGTTTTTGACACTATGGTAGTATCAAAAAATGTCTTACATTTCGGGGCGGAGGGAGTAGATGATTGTCCAACAAGAGAGCAGTAAAAACAAGTTACCCTAGGGCAGTTTTTTCATGTGTCCACCAGTGTCCAGTATTGAAAATGATGAAGTCTGCATCCTTGTACTTTGGTGATGATTGCTCGACAATGTCAAGCCTAAGGGTTTCCTTTTTATTTCCATTGCTGACTCGTGTCTCCCACTCTTGAACTAGGAAAGGAGAGCGGAAGAACTCCACACTGCAGTTGTAGTCCTAAACAACAGAAATTTGAACATAGAAACATTATAATTACGGAAATGGATGCAAGTACACAGTAGTGTTGAACCAGTCCAAACTGGAGAATATATATATACCGTGAACAGGAAAGAGTATGAGCCCTCGGTCTTAAACTCGCGCCTACCAGAAGCCTCAAAAACCTTCCTCTTGTCCTTGACAGAATGCCTCAATATACAAACCAGAGATTCCCACATGTTCCTGTTGAGTGAATCGCCAACAAAAACTAGTCTTTTCCCCCTCAGCCTCTCCAACATGTCGGTTGGATTCAATCTAGTGTAACAAACAACAGAAATGGGCATGTTAAACACAAAGCATGAAATAAATTCACTGACATTTGATCGAGCTAGTCTAACAAGCTTTCCTCACCTTGGGATGTTGCATCCACTGGGTTGCCACCGGAGCTTCTCATAAGCTCGGTCCGGCCGACCATTGAGATGGCAGTCGAAGGGTTCATCAATGTGAGGACACGATCCCCCGGGGTAGAGAGGGTACGAGTCGTCCCGAACCCAGTTCCCATGGAACATGTCACAGCCGGCCATCTCCTTTATCCAGTCAACCTTCTTATTTCCACTGGCACCACCGGCTTGTTTAGTTGATGACACGTTCCCCTTGACCAGAACTTCGCTGTGATTCCCAGCTTTTGCGGCGATTGTTTGGGATGAATGATCCTTCAGTGAACCTGCACTAACCTGGGGAGTTGTTTCCTTCTTATTCACAGCACTACCACTTCCAACAGAAGAAGGTACACTCGTCTGGTTCTGTTTCGTCGCAATTGGAGATGTTACAAGGGTCTGGTTCTTGGTTGAAGATCCATCTTCCTTCTCCCCTGCCACTGCAGTCTGATTACTAGTTGAAGCCACATTCCCACTCGCTTTATCGCGCTGAATTCCTCCATCTTCAGCATTGCTCTTCACTGGAGTAGCACTTGGTGCTGATTTATTGGTTTCATCTACATTTCCACTCCCTGATGCACCATCAGACTCATTATTTGGATCAGCCTTCACAACTGTGTCAGTTGCGGCCGAGCCACTGCTCGCCGCACCAACTGAATCCTTTCCACCAGCCTTCGCTGTGGTGCTATTTCCAGCAGCAGAACCACTGCTCGGAGCACCGCCTGCAGTCACTGCCTGACTATCAGACCCAATTTTGGAATCAGACTTCGCGGTGCTGCCATCTCCGGCAGAGACTACAACTGAATCCTTGGTGTCAGCCTTCACCGCGCTGACATTTCCAGCGGCGCCATTATTCGTCGGAGCTACGCTTCCCGACTGCTTATTTGATCCATCACTCTCCTCGTCGGCCTTCGCCACGGTTCTTTCTCCGGCTGAATCACTGGTTGGGGATCCACCACCACCCCCTGCCTGGCTACTAGAACCGCCTCCAGTAGAGTTACCTTTATTCCGATCTGCCGAACTAACCGGCGCACTGCCACTTGTGGCAGGATTATTCGTCGGAGAATCGCTCTTGGCGGCGGCCGTGCCACCTCCCGCTGGGTTCACGGCTGACGGTGCACTGCCACCGGCGGCATTGCTGCTTGGCGCACTACCTCCACTCCCCAACTGCTTCTCAGACCCAGCCGTAGCGGAATTACTGCTCCCTGCTCCGCTTCCGACTCGCTTACCATCCACATCGCGATTCACCTCGCCGCCCCCCTCGCTCGATCCGCCGGCCGAGCCACCGCCGTCGCGGCGAGGCGGCTCGGGCGAGGGGGCGGACGAGTTGGTGGGGAAGATGGAGGAGAAGAAGGTCGATACCTGCGAGCGGTACGGCGCCGTGGAAGCGTACACGCCGTCGAACCACGAGGCTCCGTCCCCGCCCCCACCGACGCCCGCGCCGGCGGGGGCCGCGGGCGAGCAGAGGGCGATGTAGGCGGTCAATGCGGCGAAGGCCACCGCGAGGGCGTACACCACGAGCCTCGCGCGCCTGCGGGAGCGTCCCGCCCCGGCGCCGGACGGGCCGAGCTGGTCCGTGTTGGCGCACGCCATGGCCGCCAGCCCGCTCTGCTTCCACAGGCCCTTCATCCCGCGCGACGGCGGGGCGCCGGGCCGGAGTTCGGCGGCTGTGGGCTCGGGGAAGCGGTCCGAGTGGAGGCGGTGAGGAAGCGACAGTGACAGTGCAGGAGGAGGAGGAGATGGCGAATGATTTTTGAGGAGGAAGCTTTCGGGAGCAGTGGAGGTTGGAGGGGAAGAAGGGGCGACTGCGTGTACGCGGGTGGGGTGGCTTTAGGAAAGGAAATTTGGGGTGGCGAAATTAACGGAATCGCTGCTGATCTGTTTAGATTTCTTGCTGTGAAGGTTGCCTTTTCTTCGGGCGGTCAAAGCAAGTCAACAGGAACTATCTTTGAAAGTTATAAGCCTTGGTTTGCTGTTTTCTTCCTATGTATGCTTTTTTTTAGTATTACTAGAACAATGCCCGTGTGTTGCAACGGAATATAAATATTTAGTACGTTAGCTAGTGATTTACCTGTCAATAATAATGTGATTGTGTAAATAAATGTTCATCAAATTCTGACTGTAATTTACCTTATATTTTTATTAGATGTTTGGTAAGTAAATTAAATTGCAATTGATTCAGAAGAAGGTAAGTAAATTAAGATGATTGATTATCATATACATGGAAGATTGAACGAAAGGGTGGTGGGAAGAAAGGTGAAATGAAACCTTACGTTCTTTTTAAGTAGTAGAGATTTTTAGATTATGTATGAACCCTCTTAGCTGGCGAACGTTCTCTTGGGGTTGGCATTCGCGAACGTTTTCATGCAGTTTTAGTTTTAGGGGATGGCAATTTCTTCATACTAGCATGATAATTTTTCATAGAGAATGCATTTTTTGGGAAAACTGCCATCGTTTGTTGCGAGCTCTGGTTCAGTTAGCATTATCAGTTTCTATAATCTGTTGTAAAAAAATTAGTGTCGACAGTAAAAGCGGTAAAAAACACTAAAATAGGGGGCGGAGATATGATGCATGCGGGATTATGAGTTATGAGAATCCACCACAATAACAAACACAACCTAAATTCTTCAATGCTTTGATTTAAGAATCAGTGTTTTAAGTTTGATTGAGAAATACAAGGACGGAGTCATCCTTAACCCCGGAGTACTCCGTAACTAGAGACATGTTGTTTTAGTGTGGCCGTTTTTGCAATCTATGAGGTACAGGAATTGCTTCTCTCTAAAAAAATGAAAGATCACCTTGGTCAACTCTTGCACCAAAGTTGTTCAAAAATGTTGACGGCACTCTCGAGGCATTGGCCACCGTTGAACATTTGATTCAATCACTACCGGGAAGTCTGAGCTGATACTACTTGACCTTAGCCGATTTGATTTGCAAGCATGAACCCAAATCTAGGGATCATTGCTTCCGCAATACCTACATCCGTCGCATGGTCCAACCCTACAAGCTAGTCGCCATACAAAAAGGCGCAGCCGCCTAAAACGTTAGCTCATGCGAATTCTAGTCTAACATCAGTGACAAACGAGGCATCGACCTGAGTTTCACCATATGGATGGTCGATGTTTGGAGGATCCGATTGGTATTAAAGGCAGGGTGATGTTTCTCTTGGAGGAATGGAACTCGATCCATGAACCTGTTCGAGGTACCGACGCTCAAAAGGTCATTGCTCACTGGAACCGCACTTTTGGAGGAGGCGGAATGGTACTGAGGGACCATAATGGAGGTTTTCTAGCGGCCACCTGCCATTTTTCTCTCCTTTATTTATGTCCCCGAGGTTGTCGAACTCATAGCATGTCGACGAGCTCTTCAACTGGTAACGAAGGTTGGTGTCCCCAAAGTGACCCTAGAGGCAGGCTCCTAGGTCGTTGTCTGCAAGATAAATGAAAAGGTTAGGGGTCTTTCATCATGCAGGCCTACTATCGAGGAGGTGAAGGGTCCTCTTAGATCCTTCTAGGGTTATGCGGGTGTGACCCCTCGGCGAATAAAGTCGTACATGAACTAGCTAGGAAAGGTTGCAGAAATAAACTATGTAAGACTTGGTTTCACTTACCATCGACATGTGTTAGCTCGGTGGTGGCCTCGGGGAGTGCCTCTTCACAGTTGATAAAGTTGCAACAAATTTTAGCTAAAAAAAGAATTAACCCATGTCTTGCCGTCGGAGGTGAATTCATTGTTTGCAGTTGCCATGATCACCAAACCACTCAAGTTGTTTGTCTTTCTATCCATGATTGTCCGTTTGCGGGGTTTATATCTACAAAACCCTCCTTCCGCTAGCTAACATTTGAAACACAAACTTTGGCTGAATTTACATCGCTCTCGGCTCCTTGCCTCTGGAACGACAAAGAACTACGGTGGTCAACCTTTAATCATGCATTTGGGCTACTCCATCCATTCATATATATAGGGTGTAATGTGTTTCTCGAGACTGCCTTCCGAAGCTTGTACTGCGGTGTGGTTAAACTCGAGCCCTTTATGTTGCGAGAATTTGTTGTCTCGAGATTGTAATCTTATCATTACAGAAATAAAACTCTCTTTCACCTGAAAAAAAAAAGAGAGAGTACGAGAAACGTTATAGACCACTGGCTGTCGCCGGCAATGTTAAAACACTGGCCCTGAACAAACGGTCTGGCCGTCACGCGAGATCTTTGCCGTTGGCTCGTGTCATGCCCCCCATGTTTTCGCCGCATAAAATAAAATAAAACTCCGCGAGGCGCCGCTGACACGCGGGACCGCGGAAACCGCGTGCACGTCGCGCGCAGCCCTGACACAACAATCATCCGAGCAAAGACGTACTCCCTCCGTTTGAAAATACTTGTTACCAAAATGGATAAAAGGGAATAGGAGGGAGTACTACGTACGCGTGCTCGCCGATCGAGCTCCCCGTGGCCTGCCACAACGGCGACGGCCGACGACGATGGATAACCTAACAGAATTAGCTAACTCGAGTAGTGCTCCGTGAAACATCGATCATTACCACGCCACGCTGCCCTTGTTCCCTACTCATTGTTCACACCCCGGTCGCATCCGCCTGCTTAACTCAGCGCACGCTGCACGCAGATACCGTGGCATCCGTTTTCCCAAACATCGGTACGGTTTTCTTCGTAGTACAAAGTTAGCAGGTGAAATATTTCCTCGGCTACCCGGACAGGTCTCCCTCTATGTAGCCCTAAAACGCTCGTACGGGATGGCTTAATGTTGCAAAAGAGAGCATCATTTCACCCAAAAAAGCTATTAGTACGGGCGCGGCGCTTTTCCTTTTGCATTAGATGTGTTCCCGCTACTTTAGAGCATCTCCAGCCGTTCGGCCCTCCAGGACACCAAAAAAAAAGCGGCCTGGGGACGAGCCGGCGCTAGATCGGCCTCCGGGGTTCGTTTTATCCCAGCCACGCGCCCAGGCGCCGCCCCTCAAGGCGCTCTATATTTGAAAAACATCATTCCCGCTCAAAGAAACAACAAATCGGCGATCATCGTAATAGTTCGGCAAGTCGGTGTCACAGTTCAGCGATCAAAATAAAAGGACACGCAGTAGTTCGGCGTACACAAAATGAAGGGCGCGGAAGGAGTACATCAAGCGTCGAGCTCAACCTCCGGCGGCGTAGTCGTCGGCGTACGCGGGCTGGGAGGAATCGGCGCGGCTGCCGGGCTGTTCGGCGCGTCTTCTGTGCTGCTGGGCGCGGCGGAGGCATCGTCAGTGGGGCTGGGCGTCGCGGAGGCGGGGACATCGTCGTCCCTGGTCTCGTCGTCGTCATCAGCAGCCGCCGGGCTGGGCGGCGGCGTCAGCGTCGCCGGTATCTGATTTAGGATGAGGTCGCGCTGGGCCAAGAACCACGCCTTGAGCTTCTCGTCACCACTCTGGAGCATGTCAGCGCCGCCCATCAAGAAGGCGAGGTCGTTGTTCCTCTTCTTGGCATCTTGAGCTTGGAGTTTCGCGGCGGCGTTGGCGCGGACCAAGTCGAGTTTGAGGGCGCTGTTCGTCATCAAAACAGCCCACCTCGCCTCTGTTTTCTCCTCTCGCTCGGCGCCCTGGTTCTGGCGTCAGCGATGCAGTGCTCGATGGACTCTTGCACGCGCGCGACAGCTGTCTCGGCGTATTTTGCCTTCTTGGCACCTTTGTTGCCGTCCGGGCGTCCATTGGCCGTGCCCGCAGTCGGCGCGTCCGGCTTGTACGTCTCTTTGGCCTTGGCGAGGGTGCGTCGGACGGCCGCCCATTTCTCGCACTTGTCAATCCGCTTGAAGACATGGAGGTACTTGAAGTCTGCGTCACTGTTGTCGTCGCGGAACATGGCGAACATGCGCAGCAACTGCGCCGAGAAAGAATGTCAGTCGGCCCCAGAGCGCGCACCAGGGCACGCCCAGGGTGCGTGCAAGGCCAAAGAGCGCGCGCGCGGCGAAAAGGCAGCAACATGGACGGTGTGCGATACCTGATCCTCGACGCTGGTGCCGCTCTCCGGGCGAGCCGCGACCTCCTCGACGATCCCATGCCATTTGTTGCACGCCATTTGAATAAGCGACCAATGATTCACCATCCCCTTCGACCCCCGCTTCATGTGCATGCCAAGTAGGGGTCGACGAGCTTCCGCTCGTCGAACTCGGCCTTGATGCGGTCCTAATACGTCTCGACGCTTTGATTCGTGTTGGTGACCAGGTCGAGGCAGACGACCTTCCACGCTTCGGCGAGGCACTCTTCTTCCTTGGACGCCCATTTGATGCGTGGTTCGCCGGACTTGGCCGCCTTCTTCTTCTTATTATTCTTGCTTTTCCTCGCCGGCGCCGGCGCCGGCTCCTCCTCCTCTTCCTCTTCCTCCTCCGGCTCTTCCTCGCCGTAGTCGAGCTCGTCGTCCACGTCGGCGAGGTCCTGCGTAGCGAACCCCGGGGAAGCGGCGGCCGCAGCCGAGCCGGCTGCGATGATGTCCTCCATGTCGGCCTCCGTCGTGTCGGCGTCGCCAAGATGCGATGAGGAGGAGGCTTGTGAGTAGAGGCCGTGGCGGAGAGGCGGCGTCGGTGAGGCTGCATAGTCCGGCGGCGAGTACGTGTACGGCGGGTACTGCACGCCGGCGAATGCGGGCAAGGGCGTGTGCTGGAGGGGGAGCCCATGGGGGAAAGTAATGTTGGGGTTGAAGCTGCCATGGGCGTCCCCGTCGGCATAGCTCGGCGACAACGTGCTCCATGGGTGCGGCGACGATGAGAACCCGGCCAGAGAGCCGACGCTTTGCTGGCTCCAGGGCGTGTACGAATGCCCAGGTGGATCCATCATCGTCGCGCGCCGCCTCTGCTTGTTCGGCCGCCGTGCGTTCCACAGCCGCCGCACGCGCCGCCTCCGCTCGTTCGGCCGCTTCGCGCTCCCTGGCCTTCTTGGCCCTGTTGCGTCTGTCGGCGGTGGCGGCTTCCCGGCGCTCCACATTCGCCTTCCACTCGGCGTTGGTCATGCCGGGGGGCTTGGACAGCGGAGCCCTAGGCTTCCTTTGCTTCGGCGGGGCGGCGGCGGCGGGATCCGTCGCGGCTCGCGGCATCACGTACTTCTTCGGCGGCATGGCGGGCGGAACGGAAGGGGTGGAGGCGAACGGAAGGGGTGGAGGCGGGGTTTGGCGGGAGGAATGGAGAAGAAAGGGGGAGCGGGAGGAAACGGCGGGAAAAAGTCTTCCAGTCGCCGACAGAGCGGACCCCCGCCTCTTTTCGCTTCCGCCGGCACGCCCAGGCGACACCCGGTCGGTTGGGTTCGGGGCGGGACCGCTGGCTCTGGATTTCGCCCAAACCGACGCTAAACGAGATCCTGGGGGCGCGACTGGGCCGATTTTCGGCCACCGACGCTAAAAATTCGCCGGGGGGCTGTTGGGGACGCGATTGGAGATGCTCTTACTCGCACATGGACATGCTAAACATCAGCACTTTCGAGTCGTTAGAGCTTCCTTCTCACAAGGATTTTATTTTCCCCCTCTATATTCGGGTCGGAACTAACCCCCTTTTTTTTGCGTCCACATCCAAGCGATGAAGAGGAGATAATAACGCTACGTGATGTGATGAAAAGAACGCGCACCCATCGAGTGAAGGGCCGGGTCTGACCAAGAACAAAACGGCTGGGCATTTAGGTACGAACTCACTTCGATTCAGAGTGTCTGACTCCCGTACTGATCGATCCACTACGCCGCGGCTCCAGACTTGTGAATTTGGTGGAGCAATTAGGCAGATTTCACTCACTACTTGCCTACCTCCATGCCAAATGGAAATATGGCTCATGCATGGACTAAGCAAAGAAGAGTAGACATGCATAAAGAATTTCAGATATACCACTGAAGAATAAATAATGTATGTGCCTCGAGATGCGGATATAGTGGAATATTCTTTCCAGATCACATGCACCCCAAAACTCTCATGGTCGGCCACCGTCTTCCTAATGATCGAGGGCCCATGCATGCCGCGTCCTGCTTCCCCTCCTAAACGGAAGGTGAGGAGGACCCATACGTGCTACGTATCACAAAGACTGTTCATGTGTAGTACGTGCGTGGCAGCGTGTGGGGTTCCTTCGCCAAGATCCGATCCAGCTTCCAAGTACGTGTCGCTCTTAGTATTTGTCTAGATAGATGCCCAATAATTCACTTTGTCTTATATCTCCCTAGCTACTTGATTCACCGTTGAAATAAATCACTACAAAATTTAACCGTTCTGAGTATACAGCTCTCATGAACAAGATTGATGGAGTGAGATTGAAGCAAGCTAAAGTGCATACGCTTTAATCGTGGGTGGCTTTGCAAGCGCGGGTGTATTGTAGAGGGTGCTAAATTAAAGCAGATGAACGCCATGCATGCACGTTGTGAGCGAGGAGTGGGAAAGAAAGCAGGCAGCCGGCCGGCCGGCAGCCTATATATACGTGGCCTACGGGCTCGTGTGATCATGCCCCATGGAGTCGCTTTGCATCAAGCTGGGGATGGATCGATCGATCGCCGATGGCTTTATAAAGCCCGTTCCTTTCGATTCCATGTTTTCCAACAAAGACAATCGAATAATAATCTAAGATTAAAAGGACCGGAGCTATCATGATCCTAGGTAGTCTACGATTTAGTGTTACTATTGTACAATGAGCAAAGTTCTTCTCTACAATCTACACACTAGGACCTTTCTCAAAGGAGTCTACAACTTTTAAGGCAGGGAAACTGGGCGCTGTGGAAGGCACCATGGCTGGACTTCACCCGGCTCTCGTCTGCCGCCGATAGACGGATATGCCGGCCAGGAGGTTCCGTGATGGCAAACGCAGAGCATCGAGAGGGGCCTGCCTATAGTTTTCTCGGTCACCATCTGCCATGGATCACGTTGTGTCCATTAAGGTGTCACGATAAGCCGTGACACACTAAGATAGATAGTTATCAAGATCCAAGGGTTCATAAAATGTCTTGTCGTCGATACTGTATTCGTATCGACGAGGCTCAACGGTGTCATCCACCAGATGGATTGTGTCCATCTTACCTTTCATCTGCCCCTCATTTCCCAAGTAGATTGCATCGGCATTAATACGGAAAGAGCAAATTCAGTCCCTATAAACATCGTGCGTCCACCGAGCCCACAGAAGGAGTAAGTTCCGTGTCCAGTTTACCTGTCATCTGCCCTGCATTGCCATTCCGCGATCGATCTCCGATGCGGTCACTTCTTTGGATGTCGTTCCTTTTTATACTCCAACGACGTCACCCACTCTCTGCCAGAGAAACGCTTGCTTGGCTTGCGCGTGCGGTTGCTGATGCGTCGAGTTGCTTCTGTCTGGACCTTGGGTTGAGTGTGGGTTTCCAACGCACGGTTAGGAAAGGTGTTACAATCCATGTCCATTAAGGTGTGACGAAAACTAGCGACACACCAAGATAGATAAATATCAAGACCCAGGGGTTCATAAAGTGGCATGCCATCGATGCTGCCTCCAAGTTGACGAGGCTCAGCGTCAGCGGTTTTACCCACAAGATGAATTAGGCTCTTGTCCTCCCGCGTCCCTATCATCCGCCCATCAAACCCCAAGTAGATTGCATCAGCGTCGATGGATGGGAACACCGAAGGTGAGACGGAAAGAGCAAGCTCAGTGCCCATAAACACCGCGCGTCCACCGAGCCCACGGATGCGCACCATCTTCCTCGAATCCAAGTCCACTCGGTACACGGTGCATTTTCTGGTGTATTTTCTGTTGACGATATCGCCGGTGCATTGCCGGTCCACAAGTATCAGCTCCCCGCCATTGTCCACCAGATGAACAGTCTCCACCATCATCGGGGAAAGCAGCCTTTTCAGGTTGGCGGCGATGACCAGTCGCGGTGGCTCATCCGCACTAGTCTCCACCACCATCACAGCCGCAGTGGTGGCGCAGTAGAAGCGGCCGGCGAAAGACATGGCCGGCAAGAGCCAAGTGCCACGGTCGACCACTGTCCAGTGCGGATCGCCTGGCTTGATGACAGCAAGCGTCCGGATCAATCTAAAATGGACGGCGATGGTGCAGTCGTCGGCTAGGCCAGCGCCCGACACCTGCAACAAATCCCTTGTGGCAGTGGCTCGCTCCAGATCCCTCTCGGCCATGAGAGTGGTGGCCGGCGGGAGATCGGCCGTCTGACGGGTGACCGGGTTCAACAGGCGAACCACCCAGGTGGCCCTGTCGAGGAGGACGAGGAGGCCCTCCGTGGTGGGGCCGAACACGTCGTGGCCGTGGAGCTCCGGCAGGCGCACGCATCTTGAGCGGCCGGTGGAGACGTTCAAGCACCGGCGGCGCGGCGAGTCTCCCGTTTCCCTGAGCATGATCCAGTGACGCGGGTGGAAGCGGCGGTCCAGGATGCCGTGCGCGCGCGGGTCCGTGCAGCAGAGCCGCCATGGACGGCAGACTGCGCGGAAGCAGACGTAGTCGGCGACGTCGCCGGCGAGCAGGCGCTCCGCGATCAGCCCCGCGGGCCCGTCCCCGAGATCGGTCCAGTCCCTCCTAGAAGCCGAGCAAGAATCGGCTTGGATTCCAGCAGAGGAGCCGCGTGCTCGCTTCGCCCCCCAAATGAGGATCTGTGGTGAGGAGTTCGGATCATCGTGGCTCTCTGGAAGCTTTCGCCTCCTGGTACGGGTCTGGATCATGGAGCAGTGATCGTCTGGGTCCTCAAGGGGCCGAGAGGGTGCATGGACTTGGGAGGTTCTCGTCGAGATCCGGCGAGAGGAGCCAGAGAGTGTTGGGCAGTCCGGAGCCGGAGGTTTCTTCGCCCGCCGGTGGGAGATCGGCTTGGCTTGCGTGGAGGACGACAGTAGCTTGTGCATCTTGTCTGGCAGCGACGGGAGGGCATAGTCAGGGTTTGGGGGCCGGGGGAGTGCAAACCTCTTTTTACCGATACGGTACCTACCGGCAAACCATCTGCCACTCAAATGCAAAGTGATTCGTGCTATAGGGAGGTCCACAGACAATGTATAGATGTATATAATGAGAGTCTATTTCTTGTATCTTTATTAATAGTCAAATCAATGTCAGATGAAAGGGGCCCATGTCAGCAATATAGTTATACTTGACGCATGCATGGTCCATTCTCTCTCCTCATTCTCACAGATGCATCACATGTCAGACTAATTCATGCCCTTTATTTTCTCTTTGGCAATTTCATTCATTCATATATTTTAAACTGCAACTTGATTTTTGAAACTTTTTATATACTATTTGAACTTCTGATGCCAAGACCTTCAGAACAAGATCAATCTTGAATACATTCAAACATCTTTTAATTTCAACATTTCAAATGAGTGAAACATGTTTTTTGAAATACACGAAATAAGTATTTGAGCGAAACCAAAAATTTCAAATGAGTACATTCTATTTTCATGCATATGAAACAAATTTCATTGTGAAATATTTTTAACTTGTTATTTAGAAAATGTGAAACTAGTTATTTTAAAAAATGTGAGACAGATTATTTCAATTTTTTTTTATAAATGAGCGGAATCTATTTTATGAAGCGAGTGAAATTGTTTTTTCATTTCATTTAAATTTCACTTATTTCAAGTTAAAATTTATTTTTCAAATATTTGAAACTAACTTTTGAGATGATTGAAATACATTTGAATATATTTCATAAATACAAAGTGGGATTAGTTTTTGAGATATATTTTGTAATGAGTGAAATCAGTTTTATGAAATGGGTTATTTCAATTGACTAAAATATGTTTTTTGAATTCAATGAAACCAAATTTATGAAATTGAATGAAATCATTGTTTGAATGAGTGAAATCATTTTTGAAATGAGTGAAATATAATTTTTGAAATGAGCGTAATCTGTTTTATGAAGCGAGCGATTTTTTTTTGTTTTCAATTGAGTGAAATCGGCTTTTTTTAAATAATTGAAATGAGTTATTTGAAACAAGTGACATCAAATGAGTGAAGTTAATTAGTTTTATGAAATAATTTAAGTTTATTTTTGTGACATATACCAGCTTCTTGAAACAAGAATATTTTTAATTTCAAATGAGTGAAATTAGCTTTTCAAATTATTGAAACATGTATTTCTTTCAATTGAAACGACTCAAATCAGTTGTATCAAATGAGTGAAATGTGTTGTTTGATTCAATGAGTGAAATCAGTTTTCTGAAATGTTTGAAATAAATTTTCGAATGAGTGATATCCATCATTTTGAATGGGCCTAAATCCATCTTTTGAAAATGAGTGAAATATGTTTATTCAAATGATTGAAAATGAGTGAAACACTAGAAAAAACTTTGTGAGTTCCATATTCCAGTTTGTGAAAAATGAGCGAAACACTAGGAAAAGCTAGAGAAAATGTTGTCATATCAAATATATCCGTGTCTCTGTGAGTTCCATATTTCAGTTTATGAAAATGAGTGAAACACTAGAATTTTTTTTATCACATAGTGAAACAATCTAATGTTTTATGAAAGTCATTTCAAACAAATTGAAATACATAAAATAAAATATATTTTAAACATATCCAAAATTGATCTTGTTCTGAAGGTCTTGTCACCATGAATTCAAATATATTAAAAGTTTCAATAATAGGTATTTGGTTCAAAAGATAAGAATCATTAAAAATATGAGGAGAAAAATAAAAACATGTCATATGTATGGCTTGAGTGAATGCATGCATGCATGCACCGTTCTCTCCACTCTAACTCTCTCTCTTTTGTAAAGCTGACAATATCCGACACCAGTACATGTATTGCTATGTTCAATCTAATATATGAAAATAGAGTATAAGATATGCACAGATCTTGACAAAAGTGATGGACGGCGGATTGGCCACATGTACATACCAGCACCGATAAAATAACTTAGTCGGCCGGGGGAGGCGTCAGTTTTATCTTCCGTGCATGAACCGACTCTTCGGATCGCCTCAGCACGAGTACGGCCCGGACGCCTATATGACCATGAAACCATATCCGATTCCAACTCCAAACACCCCGCTTGGATTGTCGGTTTACCTCCGTAAAACATTCGCTTGTAAGATAAAGATAAAGCCCGGTGGATTTGTTTCAGGTTTTTTTTAGAAAAGGAGGATGATCCCCGCCTCTGCATCTGGGGATGCATACGACCACTTTATTGATTATTCTCGAAAACCTTACAAAGTATTACAACAATATGCCTGAATCCGTCATCTTGGCAACATATGCCACTACTCCTATCCAAATGATGAAGGGGTGCTAGCTGGGCCAAATACTTAGACCACTCACCTAAGCCTATCATCAAAAGCCGGAAGCCCCAGCGGAGCCACATACCGGGTCTGGGGCACAGACCGGTCTGACACACTCACAAGTGTCGTCACCGTCATCTTCCACAGGCCCGTCTTCAGAGCAGATATTGAGGCTTCTACCTTGTCAGGCCACTCTGTCATCGGCGCCACCATGACGCCAGACAGCTACCTCCTCCTGCCTGAGTCCATCTCCGCGCATCGGGCCCTGAGTCTCCACTGCACCACGCCGCCGAGACCTGCTGCCATCAATGTTTAAGATGAAGCACCGCTCCACCAAAGAAGCCGCCCACTGGTCCGTCGATCCCGTGCACACCTCCAAGACTGACGCCCCCAAGAGGAAACGACACAATATAGCGCCGCCGTCATCCGATCTACTGATCTAGGATTTCCCCCGAAGATAGCAGATAGTGGCCTTGAACTTCTCCTCGGCAATGCCTTCAAGAAGGGAACGCCACATAACAGCGCCGTCACCGCCGGCCTTGGCAGCTAGCCAAAGGCAGGTTTTCACCCAGTTCTATTCGAAGAACCTCCATCAAGCATCGCGTGCACGGATCGCCTAGCACCGGGCCGTGGTGCCTCGCCAGATCCATTGTAGATCAGCACCGCCACCAAATGCCCGCTGTCCACCTCGCGCCGCTCGAAGAAAACACCACCCGGATCGCCGGATTGCCGCTGCCACGAGCACGCCACGCCCACCGGAGCTCGTCAGGCCGACCCCCTCCTGCTCCCAAGGATGCGCTCGTCCAAGGAACGCAAAATACTGCCGTGCAGGTCGCCATGCGCCATCGCAGGCAGCAGTACATCACCAAGCAGGAACGACCGACCCCTCCGCCACCACCTACAACCCCCCGCCGGGACCCGCCACCACGGCGCCGGACGCCATGGGCCGCGCACGCCCGGGCCACCGCCGGTTCCTGCCGAGATCCGCCGCTCCAGTCCCAACGGGAGCCGCGAGGAGTCGCCCCGCGGCGCGGGGCTGGGGGCGATTGGCCGG
>NC_041393.1:89010668-89016305 GCF_002162155.2 Triticum dicoccoides | reverse complement strand
GGATTTGTTTCAGGTGCTTGGCTCGCCGTTTTGGATCCGTAATCTTTACACCGGTTTGCCCTGCTACACTTGTATCCAGCCGGTATACGATACACGCCTCGATCCGTCGTTTCGTTTCCGAACGGAAATCAATTGCGGTTTGTAAAATACACCTTTAAGCTAAATATCTCTATAGAATATTACATACATTCCAAGCGCAGCCTTACCTAAAAAAAACCTCCCAGCACCTATATACTCCCTCCGTCCTAAATTTTTGTCTTTGATTTGTCTAAATACGGATGTATCTAATTACGTTTTAGTGTTAGATACATCCGTATCTAGACAAATTTAAAACAATAATTTTAGGACGGAGGGAATACGTTTTCTTTAGAATTACCCAGTATAGTGTGTGTGTGTGTGTTTATGGTGCGATCTGGTAAATTTTGGTGATGGCCGATGCTAGCCTTTGACTTTCGTGGACTGTTTCAGAACGCATCAACAAAAGACGTGTTTTGAACTAAAAAAAACGTGTTTTTCCACCTAAAAAAGCAAGAAGTATGATAACCCAATAGCCTAGTGTCGGCTCGCAGCTTGTCGGTGGCTTATGTCTTGATCTTTAGTACTCTCTCCGTTTCTTTTTACTCCGCATATAAAATTTGTTCAAAGTCAAACTACACAAAGTTTGACCAAATTTACATAAAAAATTATGAACATCTACAGTACTAAAACTATATAGTATGAAAATATGTTTCATGGTGCATCTGAATATATTGATTTCATATTGTGAATGTTTATATTTTTTAATATAAAGTTAGTTAAACTCTATAATGATTGATTTTGACCAAACCTTATATGCGGACCAAAAACAAACGGAGGGAGTATTTCTCTATGACATGCCTTGAGGTCTTCTTTATGGTTTAATTTAAGAAATCTCAAGTGTTGATGAAGACCAACGACACCGTGAAAGGGGTCTGGTCAACGAAGAAGAGAAGCCGGGACTCGGGACAACAACATCGTCGGCACGCGGGAGGGCCCAACCTTCACCGTCAACGACGGTAACCGACTAGACGCGACAACAGGAGCATACCAGGCCCGTGGGCCCACAGGCCCAGCCGGGTCTGCAGATGCCCCGTAAAGGTCCCGCCGTCACGCTGCAGAAGGCACGCCATCAGCGCCACCACCACGGGTCCGAGTTGCTCCTCCTCTGTGCCACGCAGAGGACGTCAAAACTACGCCAATTGTCAGCCCGCTAGGACCCAGATGGGGCCGGGAGGAGCCAGATCTGGGCCGGGGGCGTTCTGCCGGCCACCGCACGTCACCACGCCGCCAAGGGGCAGCACCTCCACCTCGCCCCTGCCGGGTCGCCGGGCCGCCGCCCAGCTGAGCAGCACAGCCGCGCGCGGGGGGATAGGAGGTCCCGCCGCCGACGACACCACCCGAGCCAACACCGGGGATGACGGGGAGGAGTGGGAGGACGGGGACAGCCGAGAGGGAGAGGAAGGGGTGCGCCGCCCTGGCCACCTCCCGGGGAGGCGGCGCAGGGACGGGAATGGGAGTGGGGAGGGAAGGAGGGGGGACAGGCTGGGAGGTGCGCGCCCGGTGGCCGGCGGCGGCGGTGGGGTGGAACCCTAGCGGGAGAGCGTAACTTAGCTATCAATTTCAACGTACAAAAAGAAAAAAAAAAGCAGTGCTTCTTTCGAAGCTTGCATTGCAGGTGGTGCTTCATAGATTCCACTGCGCAGGCGCACTCGGCCGGCCCTTTCTCAAAGGAGGCTCAAAGCCAACATACAGCTTTTAAGGCCGGGCAGCTAGAAAACGTCCGCGAAGAAAAAAAAAGCACGCATACGGGACCCAGCGGGACGCGGCATTTTAAGGGCACCTTGCCGGATTTGGTCCGGCCTGGCCGAGTGGCCGGACGAGGCTCCTCTTCTGTTCGGCAGGGTGCCGTTCCATCAGTGACAGGTGGGCTCATTGAAAAACAGGCCCTCATGGCAGTGCCACAACTGCAAGCAACGTACGTCAGGGGAGCCGCTTCCCGAGTGGCCGGATGTGCCCGCGGGTCATGCACCGCCATGACAGATCCAAAAGCTGCCACGAAAAAGTTCTCCAGCTCTCGTTAGGAGGGCCTCGCGTCGCTCCCCAGGGCGACATTGAGGCGAACCCTAGCGCCGCCACAAAAGCTCCCCACACCGTCGACTCCCTCGCCGCCGCTGCCGCCGGCGTCGGCCGCGGTGGCGGCGGGCCCAACACCGAAGGTGCCTGGGGGCTGGAAGGTTGCGGCGGCGGCCTGCT
This sequence comes from Triticum dicoccoides, assembly GCF_002162155.2. Taxonomy (NCBI): domain Eukaryota; kingdom Viridiplantae; phylum Streptophyta; class Magnoliopsida; order Poales; family Poaceae; genus Triticum; species Triticum dicoccoides. The sequence continues at coordinate 89,014,034 of NC_041393.1, read as the reverse complement.
GGTGCTGCTGGGGCGGTGTTCGCGGCGCTCGTCCGCGCGCGGCGGCCGGGGCGGCGCTCCCCGGTCGTGTTGGTGGTGGTGCTCTCCCCTTCCACTGCGTGCGGCGCTGGTCGTGGGGTGTCCGAGTGGCACGAGGAGCTGCGCGACAGAGGTGGCGACGCGCGTGCGGATTGGATCTGGCGCGCTCGTGGTGGCGGTAGCCAGATTGATGTTGTAGCACCGTCAGGCTGTGCGGGATTCGGTCCGGCAGTTCTGGCTGGTGTGACGGGGCCGGGTGGCAGCCCCTCCTCTCGTCTTGGTGTTGCGCGTCCCGACTCTGGCCGTGGGATCGTCTCCGGCGGTCGTCTGGCTGGAGGTGCTTCGGTGGCGGCTGCCTGCCAGGCCTTCAGATCTGGCTGGCGTGGTTGGTGAGGGGTGGCAGCCCTTCCATCCCTGCCCCTGTGGCCGCCTTGGGTGCTACAGATCTGCTCGAGGGTTGGACTCCGGGGCGGCGGCCCCGGGATGGCGGTTGATGTGTCGGCGGCCGTGGAGTTCGCGTGGGCAACGCGGCGGCCGTGGTGTGCTTGGTGGAGGGAGGCTCGTCTCTTCTGTCTCGTCAGCGAGGCGTGGTGGTGGTCCCTGCGTGGCGATGGTGTGGTTGCCGTGCAGGGGTGCGCGGGTCGGTGGAGGTGCGGGTTGGTGTTGGCCGACCGCGCGAGAGTGGTGGTGCTATTGATCCGGGCGAAAGCGTGGCCCGTGCTTGCTGGCCAGCGGCGGCGGCGCCCATGGGCGTCGCATTCTTCCATGGAGGCGTCGTCGTGGTGATTTGTGCATCCTCAGCTCTCGGGTCAAGATCTTCGGGCGAAAGTCAAGATCCTGGTTGGATCAGGCGGCGGCGTCGTCTCCAACGTCGTTTTCCCTCTTTGGGGCGCCGTCTAGGAGATCTTGGTCCCATTTGTGCTTCCTGCAGGCTGGACGTGCACGGCATCGCGGTCGGCAGGTGCCTGACCGGCGGTGAGGATGGTGTGGCGTTGCGACGCGTGTGGCAACGACGATGGTGGCGAGCAAAACCGAGTCGCGGCTTGTCCTTCTGCTATCGACGGTCGGGCGCGCTTATGGGTGTGCCCATGCTGGTTTCTAGCTGTGACAGAGAATTCGGAGCTGCGGGAGGCGGGGCCACTGCGGCAACGATGACTCCATGAGGGCGGTTTTCAGCGGAGGGTGCTCTCCGAATGTTGCGCTGGACTAGGTCGGTGTGAGGCTTCCAACTTTTTCTGTGTTGCTTGTCAGCAAAATCGGAGCTGCAATGTCCTCGACGTTGCGGTCGACTGTTTGGCGTTGTTGTGGCCAAGTCGTTCGCGTGTGTCCCGTGTGGGGTTTGTATCAAGGTTTTTGCCTGGTTTTCCTTTAATTAACCTGGCAACTCTCTTCTTCTTAATCAATAAAAATGGCAAATCTTTTGCCTCGTTTCAAAAAAAAAAGAGCTGCCACGTACGTACTTCGATTCTACCCCTCGCTGTCATGCTCATGCCTGTGCGATGCGTGGACTTCAATTGATCGCTGTTCGTCCGCCGTCGGTGGACGTATACACTGGCCCGTGGCCGGTCCCGTGACGGCGAACGCAAAGTCGAAGACAGAGGGAGAGGCTAGAGGCACGTTCGTTCGCCCACAGTTTTCTCGGTTACGTCGGCGATTCCCCGTGGTTCTGGGTTTCTATCGAATCTTCGTGTCAGGAATAGGGGGCATGCATGGAGCTAGCCAGTGCAGGTTTGGACGCCCCAGCATACTGAGAGCATCTCCACGCACAACCATGCGGCGCGCTAAAACTTTTTTACAACATCAAAATAGCGTCTTTTTTAGGCGCAGCAGGGCGCTGGCTCCAGCAGTCACTGCAAAATATGGCGCGCGCGAGCAGCTCTAGCCGGCACGCTAATTTACAGCTTGCGCGAGCAGCCGGCGCTTACAATTATGTTTTTTACATGTCATTTGACAAATATGATGATGTTTCAAACATTAAACAAATGTGTAAAATAAAGACTTATAGTTAAAAACACCCAACCAAGTTCATGACTAATAAAAATCTACGCAAACAAATGGCACATCAACAATCATGCCACATTATCATTGTTCTCTTCTTCCTCCGATTCTTCCTCATCCGAAGACGATTCTTCCCCCTCCTCTTCATTTTGAAGCGCCACATCGTCATCGGGAGCTCGGATGGTGCTCGCAAAATCTCCAACGGCATCATGCGAAGGTATGTGAGGCACACCGAAAGAACATGCGTCCACCCATGTCAGCGGAGGCGCAGCCGGACACCATGCAAGCTTCTTCTTCGACCGCCTAGAAGAGACATCCGTCTTCTTCTTCTTTCCGGACACCTTCCCCGCCGTCGCCACCGCCGCATTCGGTCGTTAGGAGACGGGGGCGCGTGGCTTCATGGCGGCGTGGCGCCATCCTGCGAGGTCGTCTGTGGCGACATGAAAAGGCCGCGCGCGAGACCAGTGCTTGGAGGGGGGCCGCCGTCGGAGAAATCGAAGCTCAACCCCGCGCTAGGGTTTGCGGCAGCGGCGGAGGAGTCGCGGGTGTAGGGAAGGGGATGTCTGCGTGGCCTTCCATCGGTCGAATTTTGCTGGCGGCGGCGCGGGGCGGGGCGACCGGAGAGGTTGGCGGCAGTTGGTCGCGGGCGCACGAAATAAGCACAGCGCAATGCCGTTTTGCTCCGCGCGTGTTTTTTGCGTGTCTGTTGGAGCGTCCGTTTCAGCTGCGCGTAAAAAAGACGTTTTTTTTCAGTGGCCGCTAAAATTGCCCGCCTGTTGGAGATGCCTGAGTACTGTGCATGACGGAGTAGGAACGGGCTAGCGGCGTTCTGAGCTCTATGTTCCGGCCGGTGTTGGGCAACGGGGAGTAGCATATGCTACGGCCGGCAGGTCCATGTGGCCGGTTGATGGGAGTGCATGGGCCGGCGCTGGTTATTGCGATGCTGACCTTTGTATGGGTATCGGCTGGTACTCCATATATGCATGCTCTCTTTTCCGGTATGTCTGGGGGACCATGTGCAAGTGTAATTACTCTCTGCTTCTCTGTAGCTGTTTGAATGGATGCAGGTGAGCGTGTTTCCAGCAGCTCGATCGTCAAAGAGTGGCAGTTCCGTCTTCATAGAAATCAGAACGGAAGAAAATGCTTTTGCATGTTGCCGGGACGCGATGGTGTCCAGAAACTTGACTGGAATTTGCTGTGCTAAGAGGATTCATAGTGACAAGTGAGAGCGCAGGAAGCAGCATCTCCATTGCTCGTTAGCCCATTGGTCTCGGTTGGTGGCACCAACCGGGACTAAAGAGGTGCATTGGTCCCGGTTGGTGCTACGTACCGGGACCAATGCCCCCCCTT
>NC_041393.1:88958399-89010257 GCF_002162155.2 Triticum dicoccoides | reverse complement strand
GCGGTAACCTCCCCGCGACGCCGTCGCCGCCACTCCCCGCGCCCCTGCTCGCCCTGACGCCGCCCTTGTGAGCACCGCGCGCCCCTGCCGGCCCTGCCGTCGCCGCCGTTGTTTTTAGTTATATATATATATATGCTATTTTTTACATGTTTTAGATGTTTTTATATTTTCATATATGTATGTATGTATTTTTTTAGATATATGTATTTCTTATGTATGTTCATATATGTATGTATGTATTTTTTACATGTTTTTTGTATGAATGTATGTATTTTTTCAATTGTAATATGCATGGTGTTTTAAAAATACATTAATTTTAGTACAATGATGTTCTCTGATTTAGTACATTAATTTTAGGTTAGTTTCATTTTTAGAAAAGTTTTATATACTCCCTCCGTTCCTTGATATAAGGTGTATAGATTTTTGAGAAAAATTCTGAAATATAAGGTGTATTGCGCTGCACCACTCGTTTGGATAATTTTTTGAGGGATTTGTTTACATTTCCTTATATCACGCAAGCTCCTCTATTTTCTCATGTCAATTAGTCATGTGTAATGTCGCCCAAAACTTGTGAAATTTTCCCTCCATGTGTGTTCTTTAATTTCCGTGCCAAAAACTATACACCCTATATTTAGGAATGGAGGGAGTATTTAGGAAGAAGAAAGAGAAGGAAGAAGGAAGAAGAAGAAAAAGTTTTATATATGCAAAAGTTACATTTTTAGAAAAGTTTTATATATCTAGCTAGAAAGAAGGAAGAAGAAGAAAAAGAAGGAGAGGAAAAAGGAAAATAAGAAGAGGAAGAAAGGAGAAGAAGAGGAGAGGAAGAAGAGGAGAAATAAATAAGAAGAGGAAAAAAGAAGAAAAAAAAGAGGAGAAGAAGAAAGGAATAGAGGAGAAGAAGAAAAAATAGAATACCGATAACTTCAACACGTGGGGGGGGGGTCGATATACCCCCTTCCCGATAACATTATTTTCCCGTGTATGTATCTTGTCGTTGTTGATATTACCCCCTTGAAGCGTTGTCGAGGCCACCCCAAACCCTAGAGAAGCAGCGTCGAGGCCACTAATTAATATGATTCCTTACTGTGATTAGCTAGCTAGTTCTACATTTGCCACTAATATATCCATATCTGTCATGTTTGAATAATAATTGCCATGTTGTAAATATTTGTGGAAACTATGGACACCCCCCGAGACGAAGCAACATAAGCGATGTTGGGGGAGATAATCGCACATGGAAGTGATGTCGTCTTATCATTTCTGAACGACACCGATGGTCTGGAAGGACAGGGTGAAGAAGCAGGAAATTATGATGGCTCCTTTGACCCAATGCCGAAGCAAGAAGGATACCATGAGGACGGCTCCGGTGACCCAATGACGGTGCAAGAAGGAGATCGTAATGACGGCTCCGTTGACCGAACCGAGTCTGGCCAGGTATATATATTAGTTAAGCCTGTGCTGACTAGCTAATTGATGCATTCATTGTTTTGGTATATGTACACATATTAATTAACTCTCGTCTTTCTTCTTTTTTCTAGCCCTCCGGATCGAGCACAACTTCGGTGAGGAGACGAGGCCCGAAGAAAAAGTTGAGCTCAGAGAAAGGTTTGAAATCACAGCAATCGCGCGCGACGGCGAACCGATTGAACCCATCTGGACAAAGAACACATTTGCTGCTCAGTGCGGGGTTCTTGTTAGGGACAAGATCCCGATCATCATCCACCATTGGTATAAGCCTAAGGAGGAAGACCCTGAGGTGTCTTATGTCAATGATATGCAGAATATGATCTTTGGACTGAGCTGAAGACAAATTTCACCCTACCGCCAGAGGAGGATCCGAAGAAGCGAGTTAAAGAGCAATTAATCAAGTCTTGTGCTCTTAAGAAGATGGTAGGCCTATTCAGGAGGTGGAGGAAAGAGCTGAACAAGTTTGTCGACAAAGAAGAGACACCAGAATTCATCGGCAAATATGAAAAGATCAGAGATCACTGGCCCGCATTTGTGGCCCACAAGACATCGGAAAAGAGTAAGAAGATGTCAGCGACAAACAAGCAAAATGCTGCAAAGAAGAAGTTTCACCATCGCACGGGGTCAGGTGGCTACCTCAAAGCCCGGCCTAAGTGATCCAAGGCTGAGAATGATCTGCTTGATAAAGGGATCAAACCAGAGACAATGAACTGGCCAGACCGTTTCCGGACTTGATTCTTCGGGGCTGGCGGAACCTTGGACCCTGTATCAGGGAAGTGTCGTTAGACGGACGAGCAACTGAAAATACCAGTCAACAGGCTTCGGCACTATATCGATGCAGCGCAGCAAGGGACGTTCATTCCAGACAGGGAGAAGGACGAGCTCACAATGGCCCTCGGGAATCCTGAGCACCCTGGACGGACATGAGGCACGCCAGGCTCCATTCCGTGGAAGGTTGGTTTTCCGGATGCAGAGGGTTACAAAACCCAGGAGAGGAGGAAGAAACTGGAGCAGAGCCAACTGCAGGTGCTGCACGAAAGGGTACAAGGGCTAGAGGAACGAGAAGCAGATCGCAGCAAACAACCTGCTGAAGCTTCCCCCCGAAGCTACCCCGCCATCTCAGCGGAGAAGCAGCGTGGCTTCCACTGAGCTGCTTCAGCCGGAGCATGTCTTGACGGCTCCTACTAGCTACCCTGTGGATTTTATCACGGAGGCTCAAAATTGCCACCTTATGACGCAATGACAGAACTTAAAAGTCAAGGCGGCTATCGGCCAAGTTCAACCTTCTGAACCCGGCGCAACTTTTCACTCTCGTCCGATTCCTGAAGGATATGCTAGGGTGACGGTGGACGAAATAACGGAGGGATTTGAGGACCTCTAGCTTGAACACCCTACCGGTGAAGGGGAGACTCGGCTGGGTTCTGCTCTGAAGACTCCATGCCTATGGCGGAAGGAGTTCATCAAGCTTCCGAACTGGACGCCTCCTCCTCCTCCTCGGGCGAGTCAGGGCACTCCGCCTCCTCCACCGCCTCCTCCTCCAGCAAGTGGCGATCAGGGCACTCGGCCTCCTTCTCCGGCGCATGGCGGCACTCCGCCTCCTTCTCTGCCCGCACTGGCGCGCCCGAGCAGCCAGCAGCCTCCTCCTTCTCTGGCGCGTGGCGGCACTCCGCCTCCTTCTCCGCCTGCGCCGGTGTGCCCGAGCAGCCAGCAGCCTCCTCCTTCTCCGCCTCGCCAGCAGGGGCGGAAGAGACCCGCTGCCGCCCCAGCTGCTCCGGCGCGTCATAGTCCTTCTCCTCTGCCTATAAGCAAGCACGAAAGAAGACAGATGCCGCAGCCGCTCCGTTTGCTCCGACGCCTAGCAGTACAGCCAGCAGAGGCAGGAGGCAATACAGATACGGTCCTTCTCTGAAGCCTCTAGAGAAGTTACCGTACGAGAGGACCGAGGAGGAAAATGCGAAGATCGTGCAGACCGAAGTGAATGACTTCTTTGAAGGGGTGAAAGCAAAGAGACATCCACCTCCGGAGGAGAAGGTAGATCCGGTGAAAGCAAAGTGCACTATCGATGCCCTGAGGAAACCACCAAAGTCTCCGCCGAGAACCAACTATGAGCGCATTACTGAACAGATATATCTTGAAGCTAACCGGTCGGGAAGTACTGTCAGTGATAAAAGGTTAAAAGAACGAGCAGCTGGGAAAAAACTTGCCCAGCTCGGCGAACAAGCAAAGCAATCGTGCCCCCCACTCAATGTGTCTAGCGATATCATCGCTAATGCTCCGGGGACGGTGCCCGGTTATAACAATCTTGGAGATTACCTGCCTGATGATGTACATTTTGATTTCTTGGAGGTGGACGAACACAGATACGAGTACGGGAAGCCTCTCGTCAAAGATGAAAAATCTCTAACAACGATGATGCGAAGATTCCATAATTGGTACATGAAAACCTGCAGAGAGTCTGGGGGGACGAATACTTTGTATCTGAGTATTAAAGAGGAGCACGACCTTGTTGGAACTGATCTGTTACCTGTTCCATTTGAGGAGTTCTTCGAGTTCTTCAATCAAAAGGCCCTCGATAAATTAACGGTCTTTTGCTACTGTCTATAAGTACTATTTTTGTCATTAAGTCTCTATATATATCTCGGCTCTTTCATTGCATGTATTTGTAATTAATTATCCTCACTATATTATGCAGATTGAAGATCGTCGAATGCAAAAAACAAGAAATTTATGATATTGGGTTCATTAACACAAATATCATAGATGAAATTCAGGTTAAAAAGCACGCCGAAGAGGCCGAGGCCAACTTGCTACAATTGTTGATCAAAAATCAAAACAAAGATTTAATACTCTTTCCTTACAACTTCAAGTGAGTGTTACTGTCGTGTGCATATTCGGTTTCCCTTATTACTCGAGCGAGGTTATAGTAATGTAATTGATGAGTTATGCATGCGTGCACAGCTTCCACTATGTTCTTCTGGAGATTAAGCTTGAGCGGGGAGTAGTAACCGTCTTAAACTCGAGACGAAAAGATTCTGAAACCTATGCGGACATGACTAAATTGCTCAACAAGTAAGTTCAATCGATCATTATCGCACCATATCGGCAACTGTTCATTTCCTGATATCTCAAGTAATAATAATTATTTTCTTTGTCTTGCAGGGTTTGGAAACAGTTCACCGCAGAAGCTCCGGGACTGCCGAAGGAGCTGCGATATACATACCCGAAAGTAAGTACTACTAGCTAGCTAGTTGCGCGCATCTCCCGTTGATTCTATAGCTATACTTTCATCAATGCCATTTATAATGCTTCATTATCAGTTTGATTGACCTCTATTTCTTGTAGAGTGCTTATGACAGGAAGAAGGAAATAATTTTTGTGGATACTACGTGTGCGAGTGTTGGGGAACGTTGTAGAAAATAAAAAATTTCCTACGGTTTCACCAAGATCCATCTATGAGTTCATCTAAGCAACGAGTGAAAGGAGAGATGCATCTACATACCACTTTGTAGATCGCGAGCGGAAGCGTTCAGAAGAACGGGGTTGAAGTAGTCGTTCTCGTAGAGATCCTATCACCGGAGATCCTAGCGCCGAACGGACGGCACCTCCGTGTTCAACACACGTACGGTCAGCGTGACGTCTCCTCCGTCTTGATCCAGCAAGGGGGAAGGAGAGGTTGATGATGATCCAGCAGCACGACGGCGTGGTGGTGGATGCAGCAGAACTCCGGCAGGGCTTCGCCAAGCTGCTGCGGGAGGAGGATGAGGTGTAGCAGGGGGAGGGAGGCGCCAAGACTTGGGTGCGGCTGCCCTCCCCCCTGCCCTCCTTTATATAGGCCCCCAGGGGGGCTCCGGCCCTGGGAGATCAATCTCCCAAGGGGGGGCGGCGGCTAAGGGGGGTGGAGTGCCCCCCAAGGCAAGTGGTGCGCCCCCCACCTTGGGTTTCCAACCCTAGGCACAGGGGGGCCCAAGGGGGGGCGCACCAGCCCACTAGGGGCTGGTTCCCCTCCCACTTCAGCCCACGGGGCCCTCCGGGATAGGTGGCCCCACCCAGTGGACCCCCGGGACCCTTCCGGTGGTCCCGGTACAATACCGGGTGACCCCAAAACTTTCCCGATGGCCGAAACATGACTTCCTATATAGTTTTCTTTACCTCCGGACCATTCCAGAACTCCTCGTGACGTCCGGGATCTCATCCGGGAGTCCGAACTACATTCGGTTTGCTGCATACTCATATTCATACAACCCTAGCATCACCGAACCTTAAGTGTGTAGACCCTACGGGTTCGGGAGACATGCAGACATGACCGAGATGGCTCTCCGGTCAATAACCAACAACGGGATCTGGATATCCATGTTGGCTCCCACATACTCCTCGATGATCTCATCAGATGAACCATGATGTCGAGGGTTCAAGCAACCCCGTATACTATTCCCTTTGTCAGACGGTATGTTACTTGCCCGAGACTCGATCGTCGGTATCCCAATACCTCGTTCAGTCTCGTTACCGGCAAGTCACTTTACTCGTACCGTAATGCATGATCCCGTGACCAGACACTTGGTCACTTTGAGCTCATTATGATGATGCACTACCGAGTGGGCCCAGTGATACCTCTCCGTCATACGAGTGACAAATCCCAGTCTCAACCCGTGTCAACCCAACAGACACTTTCGGAGATACCTGTAGTGCACCTTTATAGTCACCCAGTTACGTTGTGACGTTTGTACACCCAAAGCACTCCTACGGTATCCGGGAGTTACACGATCTCATGGTCTAAGGAAGAGATACTTGACATTGGAAAAGCTCTAGCAAAACGAACTACACGATCTTGTGCTATGCTTAGGAATGGGTCTTGTCCATCACATCATTCTCCTAATGATGTGATCCCGTTGTCAACGACATCTAATGTCCATAGTCAGGAAACCATGATTATCTGTTGACCAACGAGCTAGTCAACTAGAGGCTTACTAGGGACGTATTGTGGTCTATGTATTCACACGTGTATTACGATTTCCGAATAATACAATTATAGCATGAATAAAAGACAATTATCATGAACAAGGAAATATAATAATAATACTTTTATTATTGCCTCTAGGGCATATTTCCAACAGTCTCCCACTTGCACTAGAGTCAATAATCTAGTTACATTGTGATGAATCGAACACCCATAGAGTTCTGGTGTTGATCATGTTTTGCTCGCGAGAGAGGTTTAGTCAAAGGATCTGCGACATTCAGATCCGTATGTACTTTGCAAATATCTATGTCTCCATCTTGAACATTTTCATGGATGGAGTTGAAGCGATGCTTGATGTGCCTGGTCTTCTTGTGAAACCTGGGCTCCTTGGCAAGGGCAATAGCTCCAGTGTTGTCACACAAGAGTTTGATCGGTCCCGACGCATTGGGTATGACTCCTAGGTCGGTGATGAACTCCTTCACCCAAATCGCTTCATGCGCTGCCTCCGAGGCTGCCATGTACTCCGCTTCACATGTAGATCCCGCCACGACGCTCTGCTTGCAGCTGCACCAGCTTACTGCTCCACCATTCAACATATACACGTATCCGGTTTGTGACTTAGAGTCATCCATATCTGTGTCGAAGCTAGCGTTGACGTAACCCTTTACGACGAGCTCTTCGTCACCTCCATAAACGAGAAACATGTCCTTTGTCCTTTTCAGGTACTTCAGGATATTATTGACGCTGTCCAGTGTTCCTTGCCGGGATTACTTTGGTACCTACCTACGAAACTTACGCCAAGGTTTACATCAGGTCTGGTACACAGCATGGCATACATAATAAATCCTATGGCTGAGGCATAGGGGATGACGCTCATCTCTTCTTTATCTTTTGCCGTGGTCGGGCATTGAGCCGAGCTCAATCTCACACCTTGAAGTACAGGCAAGAACCCTTTCTTGGACTGATCCATTTTGAACTTCTTCAAAATCTTATCAAGGTATGTGCTTTGTGAAAGACCTATGAGGCGTCTCGATCTATCCCTATAGATCTTGATGCCTAATATGTAAGCAGCTTCTCCAAGATCCTTCATTGAAAAACACTTATTCAAGTAGGCCTTAATGTTGTCCAAGAATTCTATATCATTTCCCATCAAAAGTATGTCATCTACAATAATATGAGAAATGCTATAGAGCTCCCACTCACTTTCTTGTAAACGCAGGCTTCTCCATAAGTCTGCATAAACCCAAACGCTTTGATCATCTCATCAAAGCGAATGTTCCAACTCCGAGATGCTTGCACTAGCCCATAAATGGATCGCTGGAGCTTGCACACTTTGTTAGCATTCTTAGGATCGACAAAACCTTCCGGCTGCATCATATACAGTTCTTCCTTAAGATGCCCATTAAGGAATGCCGTTTTGACGTCCATCTGCCATATCTCATAATCATAGTATGCGGCAATTGCTAACATGATTCAGACGGACTTAAGCTTCGCTACTGGAGAGAAAGTCTCATCGTAGTCAATCCCTTGAACTTGCCGATAACCCTTAGCGACAAGTCGAGCTTTATAGATGGTTACATTACCATCCGCGCCCATCTTCTTCTTAAAGATCCATTTGTTTTCTATCGCTCGCCGATCATCGGGCAAGTCAGTCAAAGTCCATACTTTGTTTTCATGCATGGATTCTATCTCGGATTGCATGGCTTCAAGCCATTTGTTGGAATCTGGGCCCGCCATCGCTTCTTCATAGTTCGAAGGTTCACCGTTGTCTAACAACATGATTTCCAGGACAGGGTTGCCATACCACTCTGGTGTGGAACGTGTCCTTGTGGACCTACGAAGTTCAGTAGCAACTTGATCAGAAGTACCTAGATCATCATCATTAATTTCCTCTCCAGTCGGTGTAGGCACCACAGGAACATTTTCCTGAGCTGCACTACTTTCCGGTTCAAGAGGTAGTACTTCATCGAGTTCTACTTTCCTCCCACTTACTCCTTTCGAGAGAAACTCTTTTTCCATAAAGGATCCGTTCTTGGCAACAAAGATCTTGCCCTCGGATCTTAAGTAGAAGGTATACCCAATGGTTTCCTTAGGGTATCCTATGAAGACGCATTTTTCCGACTTGGGTTCGAGCTTTTCAGGTTGAAGTTTCTTGACATAAGCATCGCATCCCCAAACTTTTAGAAACGACAGCTTAGGTTTCTTCCCAAACCATAATTCATATGGTGTGGTCTCAACGGATTTAGACGGTGCCCTATTTAAAGTGAATGTAGCCGTCTCTAGAGCGTATCCCCAAAATGATAGCGGTAAATCGGTAAGAGACATCATAGATTGCACCATATCCAATAGAGTGCGATTACGACGTTCGGACACACCGTTACGCTGAGGTGTTCCAGGCGGCGTGTGTTGTGAAACGATTCCACATTTTCTTAAGTGTGTACCAAATTCGTGACTTAAATATTCTCCTCCACGACCCGATCGTAAGAATTTTATCTTTCGGTCACGTTGATTCTCTACTTCATTCTGAAATTCCTTGAACTTTTCAAAGGTCTCAGACTTGTGTTTCATCAAGTAGACATACCCATATCTACTCAAGTCATTAGTGAGAGTGAGAACATAATGATATCCTCCGCGAGCCTCAACGCTCATTGGACCGCACACATCGATATGTATGATTTCCAACAAGTTGGTTGCTCGCTCCGTTGTTCTGGAGAACGGAGTCTTGGTCATTTTGCCCATGAGGCATGGTTCGCATGTGTCAAATGATTCATAATCGAGAGACTCTAAAAGTCCATCAGCATGGAGCTTCTTCATGCGCTTGACACCAATGTGACCAAGGCGGCAGTGCCACAAGTATGTGGGACTATCATTATCAACTTTACATCTTTTGGTATTCACGCTATGAATATGTGTAACATTACGTTCGAGATTCATTAAGAATAAACCATTGACCATCGGGGCATGACCATAAAACATATCTCTCATACAAATAGAACAACCATTATTCTCGGATTTAAATGAGTAGCCATCTCGTATCAAACGAGATCCAGATACAATGTTCATGCTCAAACTTGGCACTAAATAACAATTATTGAGGTTCATAACTAATCCTGTGGGTAAATGTAGAGGTAGCGTGCCGACGGCGATCACATCGACCTTGGAACCATTCCCGACGCGCATCGTCACCTCGTCCTTCGCCAGTCTCCGCTTATTCCGCAGCTCCTGCTGTGAGTTACAAATGTGAGCAACGGCACCGGTATCAAATACCCAGGAGTTACTACGAGTACTGGTAAGGTACACATCAATTACATGTATATCAAATATACCTTTAGTGTTGCCGGCCTTCTTGTCCGCTAAGTATTTGGGGCAGTTCCGCTTCCAGTGACCCTTCCCCTTGCAATAAAAGCACTCAGTCTCAGGCTTGGGTCCATTCTTTGACTTCTTCCCGGTAACTGGCTTACCGGGCGCGGCAACATCTTTGCCGTCCTTCTTGAAGTTCTTCTTACCCTTGCCCTTCTTGAACTTAGTGGTCTTATTGACCATCAACACTTGATGTTCTTTCTTGATTTCAACCTCTGCTGACTTCAGCATTGAGAATACATCAGGAATGGTCTTCACCATCCCCTGCATATTGTAGTTCAACACAAAGCTCTTGTAGCTCGCTGGGAGCGACTGAAGGATTCTGTCAATGACCGCCTCGTCCGGGAGGTTGATCTCCAGCTGGGACAGGCGGTTGTGCAACCTAGACATTTTGAGTATGTGCTCACTGACAGAACAGTTTTCCTCCATCTTACAACTATAGAACTTGTCGGGGACTTCATATCTCTCGACCCGGGCATGAGCTTGGAAACCCATTTTCAGCTCCTCGAACATCTCATATGCTCCGTGCTTCTCAAAACGCTTTTGGAGCCCCGGTTCTAAGTTGTAAATCATGCCTCACTGAACGAGGGAGTAATCATCAGCACGTGATTGCCAAGTGTTCATAACGTCTTGGTTCTCTGGGATGGGTGCTTCACCTAGCGGTGCATCTAGGACATAATCTTTCTTGGCTGCTATGAGGATGATCCTCAGGTTCCGGACCCAGTCCGAATAGTTGCTGCCATCATCTTTCAGCTTGGTTTTCTCTAGGAACGCGTTGAAGTTCATGTTGACATAAGCGTTGGCCATTTGATCTACAAGACATATTTTGCAAAAGTTTTTAGACTAAGTTCATGATAATTAAGTTCATCTAATCAAATTATTTAATGAACTCCCACTCAGATTAGACATCCCTCTAGTCATCTAAGTGTTACACGATCTGAGTCGACTATGTCGTGTCCGATCATCACGTGAGACGGACTAGTCATCATCGGTGAACATCTCCATGTTGATCATATCTTCCATACGACTCATGTTCGACCTTTCGGTCTCTGTGTTCCGAGGCCATGTCTGTACATGCTAGGCTCGTCAAGTTAACCCTAAGTGTTCTGCATGTGTAAAACTGTCTTACACCCGTTGTATGTGAACGTAAGGATCTATCACACCCGATCATCACGTGGTGCTTCGAAACGACGAACTTTAGCAACGATGCACAGTTAGGGGGAACACTTTCTTGAAATTATTATAAGGGATCATCTTATTTACTACCGTCGTTCTAAGTAAACAAGATGCATAAACATAATAAACATCACATGCAATTATATAAAGTATGTTGGGTTTCGTAGTAATTTCAAAAATTTTCCTACGCGCACACAGGATCATGTGATGCATAGCAACGAGAGGAGAGTGTTGTCTACGTACCCAACGCAGACCGACTGCGGAAGCGATGACACGACGTAGAGGAAGTAGTCGTACGTCTTCACGATCCAACCGATCAAGCACCGAAACTACGGCACCTCCGAGTTCGAGCACACGTTCAGCTCGATGACGATCCCCGGACTCCGATCCAGCAAAGTGTCGGGGAAGAGTTTCGTCAGCACGACGACGTGGTGACGATCTTGATGAACTACAGCAGCAGGGCTTCGCCTAAACTCCGCTACAGTATTATCGAGGAATATGGTGGCAGGGGGCACCGCACACGGCTAAGGAATCGATCACGTGGATCAACTTGTGTCAACTTGTGTGTTTAGAGGTGCCCCTGCCTCCGTATATAAAGGAGGAGAGGAGGGGAGGCTGGCCGGCCAAGGGGGGGAGGCGCAGGAGAGTCCTACTCCCACTGGGAGTAGGATTCCCCCTCCAATCCTAGTCCAACTAGGATTCCTCGGAGGGGAAAAGAGGAGGAGGGGGCCGGCCACCTCTCCTAGTCCTAATAGGACTAGGGGAAGGGGGTGGCGCGCAGCCCATCTAGGGCAGCCCCTTTCTCTTTTCCACTAAGGCCCACTATGGCCCAAATAGCTCCCGGGGGGTTCCGGTAACCCTCCTGGTATTCCGGTAAAATCCCGATTTCACCCGGAACACTTCCGATATCCAAATATAGGCTTCCAATATATCAATCTTTACGTCTCGACCATTTCGAGACTCCTCGTCATGTCCGTGATCACATCCGGGACTCCGAACAACCTTCGGTTCATCAAAATGCATAAACTCATAATATAACTGTCATCGTAACCTTAAGCGTGCGGACCCTACGGGTTCGAGAACAATGTAGACATGACCGAGACACGTCTCTGGTCAATAACCAATAGCGGGACCTGGATGCCCATATTGGCTCCTACATATTCTACGAAGATCTTTATCGGTCAGACCGCATAACAACATACGTTGTTCCCTTTGTCATCGGTATGTTACTTGCCCGAGATTCGATCGTCGGTATCCAATACCTAGTTCAATCTCGTTACCTGCAAGTCTCTTTACTCGTTCCGTAATACATCATCTCACAACTAACATATTAGTTGTAATGCTTGCAAGGCTTATGTGATGTGTATTACCGAGAGGGCCCAGAGATACCTCTCCGACAATCGGAGTGACAAATCCTAATCTCGAAATACGCCAACCCAACATCGACCTTTGGAGACACCTGTAGTACTCCTTTATAATCACCCAGTTATGTTGTGACGTTTGGTAGTACCCAAAGTGTTCCTCCGGTAAACGGGAGTTGCATAATCTCATAGTCATAGGAACATGTATAAGTCATGAAGAAAGCAATAGCAACATACTAAACGATCGTGTGCTAAGCTAATGGAATGGGTCATGTCAATCAGATCATTCAACTAATGATGTGACCTCGTTAATCAAATAACAACTCATTGTTCATGGTCAGGAAACATAACCATCTTTGATTAACGAGCTAGTCAAGTAGAGGCATACTAGTGACACTTTGTTTGTCTATGTATTCACACATGTATTATGTTTCCGGTTAATACAATTCCAGCATGAATAATAAACATTTATCATGATCATAAGGAAATAAATAATAACTTTATTATTGCCTCTAGGGCATATTTCCTTCAGTCTCCCACTTGCACTAGAGTCAATAATCTAGTTCACATCGCCATGTGATTTAACAGCAATAGTTCACATCACCATGTGATTAACACCCATAGTTCACATCGATATGTGATCAACACCCAAAGGGTTTTAAGGTGCGATCATGTTTTGCTTGTGAGAGAATCTTAGTCAACGGGTCTGTCACATTCAGATCCGTAAGTATTTTGCAAATATTTATGTCAACAATGCTCTGCACGAAGCTACTCTAGCTAATTGCTCCCACTTTCAATATGTATCCAGGTTGAGACTTAGTGTCATCTGGATCAGTGTAAAAGTTTGCACTGATGTAACTTTTACAACAAACTCTTTTATCACCTCCATAATCGAGAAACATCTCCTTAGTCCTTACTAAGGATATTCTTGACCAATGTCCAGTGATCTACTCCTAGATCACTATTGTACTCTCTTGCCAAATTCAGAGTAAGGTATACAATAGGTCTGGTACATAGCATAGCATACTTTATAGAACCTATGACTGAGGCACAGGGAATGACTTTTCATTTTTTTCTATTTTCTGCTGTGGTCGGGATTTGAGTCTTACTCAATTTCATACCTTTGCAACACAGGCAAGAACTCTTTCTTTGACTGTTCCATTTTGAACTATTTCAAAATCTTGCCAAGGTATGTACTCATTGAAAATCTTATCAAGCGTCTTGATCTATCTCAATAGATCTTGATGCTTAATATGTAAGTAGCTTTTACTGAGGTCTTTTCCTTTTAAAAAACTCCTTTAAAACACTCCTTTATGCTTTGCAGAAAAATTCTACATCATTTCTGATCAACAATATGTCACTCACATATACTAATCAGAAAGGCTGTAGTGCTTCCACTCACTTTATTGTAAATACAGGCTTCTCAAAAAGTCTGTATAAAACCATATGCTTTGATCAACTCATCAAAGCGTATATTCCAACTCCGAGAGGCTTGCACCAGTCCATAGATGGATCGCTGGAGCTTGCACATTTTGTTAGTACCTTTAGGATTGACAAAACCTTCTGGTTGCATCATATACAACTCTTCTTTAATAAATCCATTAAGGAATGCAGTTTTGTTTATCCATTTGCCAGATTTCATAAAATGCGGCAATTGCTAACATGATTCGGACAGACTTTAAGCATAGATACGAGTGAGAAAATCTCATCGTAGTCAACACCTTGAACTTGTCGAAAAACCTTTTTGCGACAATTCTAGCTTTGTAGATAGTAACACTACTATCAGCGTCCGTCTTCCTCTTGAAGATCCATTTATTCTCAATTGCTTGCTGATCATCGGGCAAGTCAACCAAAGTCCAAACTTTGTTCTCATACATGGATCATATCTCAGATTTTATGGCTTCAAACCATTTCGCGGAATCTGGGCTCATCATTGCTTCCTCATAGTTCGTAGGTTCATCATGGTCTAGTAACATGACTTCCAGAACATGATTACCGTACCACTCTGGTGCGGATCTTACTCTGGAAGACCTACGCGGTTTGGTAGTAACTTGATCTGAAGTTTGATGATCATCATCATTAACTTCCTCACTTATTGGTGTAGGAATCACTGGAACTGATTTCTGTGATGAACTACTTTCCAATAAGGGAGAAGGTATAATTACCTCATCAAGTTCTACTCTCCTCCCACTCACTTCTTTCGAGAGAAACTCCTTCTCTAGAAATGATCCACTCTTAGCAACGAATGTTTTGCCTTCGGATCTGTGATAGAAGGTGTACCCAACAGTTTCCTTTGGGTATCCTATGAAGACACATTTCTCCGATTTGGGTTCGAGCTTATCAGGTTGAAGCTTTTTCACATAAGCATCGCAGCCCCAAACTTTAAGAAACGACAACTTTGGTTTCTTGCCAAACCACAGTTCATAAGGCGTCGTCTCAACGGATTTAGATGGTGCCCTATTTTAAAACGTGAATGCAGCTGTCTCTAATGCATAACCCCAAAACGATAGTGGTAAAGAGATATCATAGATCGCACCATATCAAATAAAGTGCGGTTACGACGTTCGGACACACCATAACGATGTGGTGTTCCAGGTGGCGTGAGCTGTGAAACTATTCCACATTGTTTTAATTGAAGACCAAACTCGTAACTCAAATATTTGTCTCCGCGATCAGATCGCAGAAACTTTATTTTCTTGTTACGATGATTTTTCCACTTCACTCTGAAATTCTTTGAACCTTTCAACTATTTCAGACTTATGTTTCATCAAGTAGATATACCCATATCTGCTCAAATCATCTTGTGAAGGTCAGAAAACAACGATGCTTGCCACGAGCAACAGCACTCATTGGATCACATACATCGGTATGTATTATTTCCAACAAGTCAGTAACTCGTTCCATTGTTCCGAAGAACGGAGTTTTAGTCATCTTGCCCAAAAGGCACGGTTCGCAAGCATCAAATGATTCATAACCAAGTGATTCCGAAAATCCATCTTTATGGAGTTTTTTTCATGCGCTTTACACCGATATGACCCAAACGGCAGTGCCACAAATAAGTTGCACTATCATTATTAACTTTGCATCTTTTGGCATCAATATTATGAATATGTGTATCACTACGATCGAGATCCAATGAACCATTTTCATTGGGTGTGTAACCATATAAGGTTTTATTCATGTAAATAGAACAACAGTTTATTCTCTTACTTAAATGAATAACCGTATTGCAATAAACATGATCAAATCATATTCATGCTCAACGCAAACACCAAATAACATTTATTTAGGTTCAACACTAATCCCGAAAGAATAGGGAGTGTGCGATGATGATCATATCAATCTTGAAACTACTTTCAACACACATCATCACTTCACCCTTAACTAGTTTCTGTTTATTCTGCAACTCCCGTTTCGAGTTACTACTCTTAGCAACTGAACCAGTACCAAATACCGAGGGGTTGCTATAAACACTAGTAAAGCACACATCAAACACCTGTATATCAAATATACCCTTTTTCACTTTGCCATCCTTCTTATCCACCAAATATTTAGGGTAGTTCCGCTTCCAGTGACCATTTCCTTTGCAGTGTAAGCACTAAGTTTCAGGCTTTGGTTCAGCTTTGGGCTTCTTCGTGGGAGTGACAACTTGCTTGTCAATCTACTTGAAGTTCCCCTTTCTTTCCCTTGCATACTATAGTTCATCACGAAGTTCTACTAACTTGGTGATGGTGACTAGAGAATTCTGTCAATCACTATCTTATCTGGAAGTTTAACTCCCACTTGATTCAAGCGATTGAAGTACCCAGACAATCTGAGCACATGCTCACTAGTTGAGCGATTCTCCTCCATCTTTTAGCTATAGAACTTGTTGGAGACTTCATATCTCTCAACTCGGGTATTTGCTTGAAATATTAACTTCAATTCTTGGAACATCTCATATGGTCCATGACGTTCAAAACGTCTTTGAAGTCCCGATTCTAAGCCGTTAAGCATGGTGCACTAAACTATCAAGTAGTCATCATATTGAGCTAGCCAGACGTTCATAACTTCTGCATCTGCTCCTGCAATAGGTCTGTCACCTAGCGGTGCATTAAGGACATAATTCTTCTGTGCAGCAATGAGGATTTAACCTCAGATCACGGATCAAATCCGCAACATTGCTACTAACATTTTTCAACACAATTTTCTCTAGGAACATATCAAAATAAACACAGGGAAGCAACAACGCGAGCTATTGATCTACAACATGATTTGCAAAATACTACTAGGACTAAGTTCATGATAAATTTAAGTTCAATTTAATCATATTACTTAAGAACTCCCACTTAGATAGACATCCCTCTAATCCTCTAAGTGATCACGTGATCCAAATCAACTAAACCATGTCCGATCATCACGTGAGATGGAGTAGTTTCATCAGTGAACATCATTATGTTGATCATATCTACTATATGATTCACGCTCGACCTTTCGGTCTCCGTGTTCCGAGGCCATATCTGCATATGCTAGGCTCGTCAAGTTTAACCTGAGTATTCTGCGTGTGCAAAAACTGGCTTGCACCCGTTGTAGATGGACGTAGAGCTTATCACACCCGATCATCACGTGGTGTCTGGGCACGACGAACTTTGGCAACGGTGCATACTCAGGGAGAACACTTCTTGATAATTTAATGAGAGATCATCTTATAATGCTACCGTCAATCAAAGCAAGATAAGATGCATAAAAAGATAAACATCACATGCAATCAATATAAGTGATATGATATGGCCATCATCATCTCGTGCTTGTGATCTCCATCTCCGAAGCACCGTCATGATCACCATCGTCACCGGCGCGACACCTTGATCTCCATCGTAGCATCATTGTCGTCTCGCCAATCTTATGCTTTCACGACTATCACTACCGTTTAGTAATAAAGTTAAGCATTACATCGCGATTGCATTGCATACAATAAAGCGACAACCATATGGCTCCTGCCAGTTGCCGATAACTTGGTTACAAAACATGATCATCTCATACAATAAAATTCAGCATCATGCCTTGACCATATCACATCACAACATGCCCTGCAAAAACAAGTTAGACGTCCTCTACTTTGTTGTTGCAATTTTTTATGTGGCTGCTACGGGCTTAAGTAAGAACCAATCTCACCTACGCATCAAAACCACAACGATAGTTTGTCAAATAGACTCCGTTTTAACCTTCGTAAGGACCGGGCGTAGCCATACTTGGTTCAACTAAAGTTGGAGAGACAGTCGCCCGCAAGCCATCTCTGTGCAAAGCACGTCGAGGGAACCGGTCTCGCGTAAGCGTACGCGTAAGGTTGGTCTGGGTCGTCTCGTCCAACAATACCGCCGAACCAAAATATGACATGCTGGTAGGCAGTATGACTTGTATCGTCCACAACTCACTTGTGTTCTACTCGTGCATATAACATCAACATCAATAACCTGGCTCTGATACCACTGTTGGGTTTCGTAGTAATTTCAAAAATTTTCCTACGCGCACACAGGATCATGTGATGCATAGCAACGAGAGGAGAGTGTTGTCTACGTACCCAACGCAGACCGACTGCGGAAGCGATGACACGACGTAGAGGAAGTAGTCGTACGTCTTCACGATCC
Organism: Triticum dicoccoides; assembly: GCF_002162155.2. Classification (NCBI taxonomy): domain Eukaryota; kingdom Viridiplantae; phylum Streptophyta; class Magnoliopsida; order Poales; family Poaceae; genus Triticum; species Triticum dicoccoides. The sequence goes on along the minus strand of NC_041393.1, from coordinate 88,992,312 downwards.
AACCGATCAAGCACCGAAACTACGGCACCTCCGAGTTCGAGCACACGTTCAGCTCGATGACGATCCCCGGACTCCGATCCAGCAAAGTGTCGGGGAAGAGTTTCGTCAGCACGACGGCGTGGTGACGATCTTGATGAACTACAGCAGCAGGGCTTCGCCTAAACTCCGCTACAGTATTATCGAGGTATATGGTGGCAGGGGGCACCGCACACGGCTAAGGAATCGATCACGTGGATCAACTTGTGTCAACTTGTGTGTTTAGAGGTGCCCCTGCCTCCGTATATAAAGGAGCCAAGGGGGGGAGGAGGCGCCGGCCAGGAGGAGGTGGCGCAGGAGGAGTCCTACTCCTACCGGGAGTAGGACTTCCCCCCCAATCCTATTCCAACTAGGATTCCCAAGGGGGAAAGAGGGAGAGGGGTGGCCGGCCACCTCTCCTAGTCCTAATAGGACTAGGGGAAGGGGGGAGGCGCGCAGCCCCCTTGGGCTGCCCCTTTCTCCTTTCCACTAAGGCCCATGATGGCCCATATGGCTCCCGGGGGGTTCCGGTAACCTCCCGGTAACCCGGTAAAATCCCGATTTCACCCGGAACACTTCCGATGTCCAAACATAGACTTCCAATATATCAATCTTTATGTCTCGACCATTTCGAGACTCCTCGTCATGTCCGTGATCACATCCGAGACTCCGAACAACCTTCGGTACATCAAAATGCATAAACTCATAATATAACTGTCATCGTAACCTTAAGCGTGCGGACCCTACGGGTTCGAGAACAATGTAGTCATGACCGAGACACGTCTCCGGTCAATAACCAATAGCGGGACCTGGATGCCCATATTGGCTCCTACATATTCTACGAAGATCTTTATCGGTCAGACCGCATAACAACATACGTTGTTCCCTTTGTCATCGGTATGTTACTTGCCCGAGATTTGATCGTCGGTATCCAATACCTAGTTCAATCTCGTTACCGGCAAGTCTCTTTACTCGTTCCGTAATACATCATCTCACAACTAACATATTAGTTGTAATGCTTGCAAGGCTTATGTGATGTGTATTACCGAGAGGGCCCAGAGATACCTCTCCGACAATCGGAGTGACAAATCCTAATCTCGAAATACGCCAACCCAACATCGACCATTGGAGACACCTATAGTACTCCTTTATAATCACCCATTTACGTTGTGACGTTTGGTAGTACCCAAAGTGTTCCTCCGGTAAACGGGAGTTGCATAATCTCATAGTCGTAGGAACATGTATAAGTCATGAAGAAAGCAATAGCAACATACTAAACGATCAGGTGCTAAGCTAATGGAATGGGTCATGTCAATCAGATCATTCTACTAATGATGTGACCTCGTTAATCAAATAACAACTCATTGTTCATGGTTAGGAAACATAACCATCTTTGATTAACGAGCTAGTCAAGTAGAGGCATACTAGTGACACTCTGTTTGTCTATGTATTCACACATGTATTATGTTTCCGGAAAATACAATTCTAGCATGAATAATAAACATTTATCATGATTATAAGGAAATAAATAATAACTTTATTATTGCCTCTAGGGCATATTTCCTTCATATCATCCATATAAGCTTCCACATTCCGACTGATTTGGGTGAGTAGACACTTCTGAATCATTCGCATAAAAGTGGCTCCGGCATTCTTGAGGCCGAATGGCATGGTGATATAGCAGAAGCACCCGAATGGAGTGATGAAAGCTGTTTTTACCTCATCGGGCCCGTACAGACGGATCTGGTGGTACCCGGAGTAAGCATCTAAAAAAGACAACCTCTCGCATCCCGCGGTCGAGTCAACAATTTGATCTATGCGAGGGAGAGGAAAGTGATCTTTCGGGCAGGCCCGGTTGATGTGCTTGAAATCAATGCACATTCGGAGCGACTTGTCCTTCTTAGGAACCATGACGACATTAGCGAGCCACTCGGAGTGGTATATCTCTCGGATAAATCCTGCCGCCAACAGTCGAGCCACTTCTTCACCGATGGCCTTTCTCTTCTGGACGGCGGACCGCCGAAGATGCTCTTTGACTGGTTTTGCAGACGAGTCGACTCTTAGGCGATGCTCAGCCAGTCCCCTGGGAACACCTGGCATGTCAGCGGGCTTCCATGCAAAAATGTCCCAGTTCTCACGGAGGAACTGGATGAGCGCTTCTTCCTATTTTGGGTCGAGTGTTATGGAGATGCGGGTCGTGTTGGGTTTCGTAGTAATTTCAAAAATTTTCCTACGCGCACACAGGATCATGTGATGCATAGCAACGAGAGGAGAGTGTTGTCTACGTACCCAGCGCAGACCGACTGCGGAAGCAATGACACGACGTAGAGGAAGTAGTCGTACGTCTTCACGATCCAACCGATCAAGCACCGAAACTACGGCACCTCCGAGTTCGAGCACACGTTCAGCTCGATGACGATCCCCGGACTCCGATCCAGCAAAGTGTCGGGGAAGAGTTTCGTCAGCACGACGGCGTGGTGACGATCTTGATGAACTACAGCAGCAGGGCTTCGCCTAAACTCCGCTACAGTATTATCGAGGAATATGGTGGCAGGGGGCACCGCACACGGCTAAGGAATCGATCACGTGGATCAACTTGTGTCAACTTGTGTGTTTAGAGGTGCCCCTGCCTCCGTATATAAAGGATGGAGGAGGAGGAGGCCGGCCAAGGCAAAGGTGCGGCCAGGATAGGGAGTCCTACTAGGACTCCAAGTCCTAGTAGGACTCCACCAAGAGGGGAGGAAGGGAGAAGGAATAGGAGGAGAAGGAGAGGTGGCCGGCCCCCTTTTCCCTAGTCCAATTCGGACTAGAGGGGAGGGGGGGCGCAGCCTTTTTCTCCTCTTCCCACTAAAGCCCATCAAGGCCCAATACTCTTCCCCGTATTCCCGTAACTCCCCGGTACTCCCGAAAATACCCGAATCACTCGGAACCTTTCCGAACTCCGAATATAGTCGTCCAATATATCGATCTTTACGTCTCGACCATTTCGAGACTCCTCGTCATGTCCCCGATCTCATCCGGGACTCCGAACTCCTTCGGTACATCAAAACTCATAAACTCATAATATAACTGTCATCGAAACCTTAAGCGTGCGGACCCTACGGGTTCGAGAACAATGTAGACATGACCAAGACACGTTTCCGGTCAATAACCAATAGCGGGACCTGGATGCCCATATTGGCTCCTACATATTCTACGAAGATCTTTATCGGTCAGACCGCATAACGACATACGTTGTTCCCTTTGTCATCGGTATGTTACTTGCCCGAGATTCGATCGTCGGTATCCAATACCTAGTTCAATCTCGTTACCGGCAAGTCTCTTTACTCGTTCCGTAATACATCATCTTACAACTAACATATTAGTTGTAATGCTTGCAAGGCTTATGTGATGTGTATTACCGAGAGGGCCCAGAGATACCTCTCCGACAATCGGAGTGACAAATCCTAATCTCGAAATACGCCAACCCAACATCTACCTTTGGAGACACCTGTAATGCTCCTTTATAATCACCCAGTTACGTTGTGACGTTTGGTAGCACCCAAAGTGTTCCTCCGGTAAACGGGAGTTGCATAATCTCATAGTCATAGGAACATGTATAAGTCATGAAGAAAGCAATAGCAACATACTAAACGATCAGGTGCTAAGCTAATGGAATGGGTCATGTCAATCAGATCATTCAACTAATGATGTGACCTCGTTATTCAAATAACAACTTATTGTTCATGGTCAGGAAACATAACCATCTTTGATTAACGAGCTAGTCAAGTAGAGGCATACTAGTGACACTTTGTTTTGTCTATGTATTCACACATGTATTATGTTTCCGGTTAATACAATTCTAGCATGAATAATAAACATTTATCATGAAATAAGGAAATAAATAATAACTTTATTATTGCCTCTAGGGCATATTTCCTTCAAAGTAGTGACATGATATGGCCAATATCATATGGCTCCTTCGATCTCCATCTTCGGGGCTCCATGATCATCTTCGTCACCGGCATGACACCATGATCTCCATCATTGTGTCTTCATGAAGTTGTCACGCCAACGACTACTTCTACTTCTATGGCTAACGCGTTTAGCAATAAAGTAAAGTAATTTACATGGCGTTCTTCAATGACACGCAGGTCATACAAAAATAAAGACAACTCCTATGGCTCCTGCCGGTTGTCATACTCATCGACATGCAAGTCGTGATTCCTATTACAAGAACATGATCTCATACATCACAATATATCATTCATCATTCATCACAACTTCTGGCCATATCACATCACATGACAATTGCTGCAAAAACAAGTTAGACGTCCTCGAATTGTTGTTGCATCTTTTGCGTGGCTGCAATTGGGTTCTAGCAAGAACGTTTTCTTACCTACGAATAACCACAACGTGATTTTTGTCAACTTCTATTTACCCTTCATAAGGACCCTTTTCATCTAATCCACTCCAACTAAAGTAGGAGAGACAGACACCCGCTAGCCACCTTATGCAACTAGTGCATGTCAGTCGGTGGAACCTGTCTCACGTAAGCTTACGTGTAAGGTCGGTCCGGGTCGCTTCATCCCACAATACCGCTGAAGCAAGAAAAGACTAGTAGCGGCAAGCAAGTTGACAAGATCTACGCCCACAAAAAAATTGTGTTCTACTCGTGCAATAGAGAACTACGCATAGACCTAGCTCATGATGCCACTGTTGGCGAACGTTGCAGAAAATAACATTTTTCCTACGGTTTCACCAAGATCCATCTATGAGTTCATCTAAGCAACGAGTGAAAGGAGAGATGCATCTACATACCACTTTGTAGATCGCGAGCGGAAGCGTTCAAAAGAATGGGGTTGAAGTAGTCGTTCTCGTCGTGATCCTATCACCGGAGATCCTAGCGCCGAACGGACGGCACCTCCGCGTTCAACACACGTACGGTCAGCGTGACGTCTCCTCCGTCTTGATACAGCAAGGGGGAAGGAGAGGTTGATGATGATCCAGCAGCACGACAGCGTGGTGGTGGATGCAGCAGAACTTCGGCAGGGCTTCGCCAAGCTGCTGCGGGAGGAGGACGAGGTGTAGCAGGGGGAGGGAGGCGCCAAGACTTGGGTGCGGCTGCCCTCCCCCTGCCCTCCTTTATATAGGCCCCCAGGGGGGGCGCCGGCCCTGGGAGATCAATCTCCCAAGGGGGGGCGGCGGCCAAGGGGGGGTGGAGTGGCCCCAAGGCAAGTGGTGCGCCCCCCCACCTAGGGTTTCCAACCCTAGGCGCAGGGGGGCCCAAGGGGGGGCGCAGCAGCCCACTAGGGGCTGGTTCCCCTCCCACTTCAGCCCACGGGTCCCTTCGGGATAGGTGGCCCCACCCGGTGGACCCCCGGGACCCTTCCGGTGGTCCCGGTACAATACCGGGTGACCCCGAAACTTTCCCGATGGCCGAAACAACACTTCCTATATAGTTTTCTTTACCTCCGGACCATTCCGGAACTCCTCGTGATGTCCAGGATCTCATCCGGGACTCCGAACTACATTCGGTTTGCTGCATACTCATATTCATACAACCCTAGCGTCACCGAACCTTAAGTGTGTAGACCCTACGGGTTCGGGAGACATGCAGACATGACCGAGATGGCTCTCCGGTCAATAACCAACAGCGGGATCTGGATACCCATGTTGGCTCCCACATACTCCTCGATGATCTCATCGGATGAACCACGATGTCGAGGGTTCAAGCAACCCCGTATACTATTCCCTTTGTCAGACGGTATGTTACTTGCCCGAGACTCGATCGTCGGTATCCCAATACCTCGTTCAGTCTCGTTACCGGCAAGTCACTTTACTCGTACCGTAATGCATGATCCCGTGACCAGACACTTGGTCACTTTGAGCTCATTATGATGATGCACTACCGAGTGGGCCCAGTGATACCTCTCCGTCATACGAGTGACAAATCCCAGTCTCGATCTGTGTCAACCCAACAGACACTTTCGGAGATACCTGTAGTGCACCTTTATAGTCACCCAGTTACGTTGTGACGTTTGGTACACCCAAAGCACTCCTACGGTATCCGGGAGTTACACGATCTCATGGTCTAAGGAAGAGATACTTGACATTGGAAAAGCTCTAGCAAAACGAACTACACGATCTTGTGCTATGCTTAGGAATGGGTCTTGTCCATCACATCATTCTCCTAATGATGTGATCCCGTTGTCAACGACATCTAATGTCCATAGTCAGGAAACCATGACTATCTGTTGACCAACGAGCTAGTCAACTAGAGGCTTACTAGGGACGTATTGTGGTCTATGTATTCACACGTGTATTACGATTTCCGGATAATACAATTATAGCATGAATAAAAGACAATTATCATGAACAAGGAAATATAATAATAATACTTTTATTATTGCCTCTAGGGCATATTTCCAACAGCGAGTTCATCTACAATGCGACTTTGAAAAATAAGCGGGGCTACTCTAAAAGACAATATGAAGTGCATAAGCAATAATATTCACAATTTCATTTTATTACACCATCATTTCTGTTGAGTTTCATTCATATATGTAATAACCCCCTTCTTCAAATTAGATGTGGCAGATGCGGAATGAACTCCTAGAACAAGATCGCATGAAATCAATTCAAGAGGAATTGGCGGGATTCTTTCTTGACCACGTCATCAATAAAGCCGGAGAATACCATGTGGAAGTTGATTTCAAATGCTAGGGGATTGTAAAAGATCTTACATATTGTATATGTATGTAGCCAGTAGCGTCGGATAGATAATACGAAAACTTGTTGTTCGACCAATCTCTCGGAGAAGGAGAGATCGATCGATCACTTCTCTCGGTATGCATGACGAACTTCTGTACTTAATGGTTCCCTTCATTTTCTTACTAGCTAGCATGTCGAGGGCCTCTCTATATACAGTACGTAGCGTCGACCAAGCACGGACATAAGAGAGGACGCTTCCCTCTATTAATTAGCTAGCTAACACAATATATGAAACACCTAAATTAACCCCCCAAAACCCCCAACCCCCCCCTTCAAAAAAACAAAAAACCCAACCACTGAAATGCTGACGCGTGGATGCCTTTTGGTCCCGGTTGGTGCCACCAACCAGGACCAAAGGCCCTCCTGCCTGGGCTCGGCGCACTGGCCATGTGGAGGCCCATCTATCCCGGTTCATGTTAGAACCGGGACTAAAGGGGGGAGGCATTAGTAACGACCCTTTAGTCCCGGTTCAAGAACCGGGACAAAAGGCCCTCACCAACCGGGACAAATGCCATGTTTTCTACTAGTGGTCCCAGGTAGACTGATAACTGACAATATCATATGTGCTTATGAGTGTTTACACTTTATGAAACACAGCAAGGAGAAGTCCAACAGCTATTGCGCTTCAAAACTGGATATGATGAAAGCATACGTCAGGCTGGAGTGGTCTTATCTTCAAGCAATTATGATCAAGCTGGGCTTCAACCAACAGTGGGTGGACATAGTCATGGGGATGATCAGTTCGTTATCGTTCTCAGTTCAGTTTAATGGAGAAAGACTTGAGAGTTTTTTGCCTTCACGTGGCATCCGTCAGGGAGACCCGATCTCCCCCTACCTCTTCTTAATCGCAGCAGAGGGCCTTTCCTACCTTTTAAAAACCAGTTCTCGATCATCAGCACTCAGTGGGATAAAGGTGGCACCCACAGCTCCGGCTATCAACCACCTTCTCTTCGCCGATGATAGCCTGTTGCTGTTCAAGTCAAGTGTTCAGGGGGCGACGGAGGTGTCAAACCTGTTGGATATATACTGTAATGCTTCCGAACAAAGGGTAAACCACAATAAGTCATCTATATTCTTCAGTAAGGGGACCCCACAACTTGTGAGGGATAACATCAAAAACATGCTCAATGTCCAAAATGAATCTCTGAGTGATCGATATTTAGGTATGCCAACTGATGTGGGATAGTCGAAGATGGGAACTTTCAGATATCTACGAGACAGGGTTTGGGAGAAGGTGAAAGGCTGGATGGAGAAACTCACAACAGGCAAGGAGGTACTTATTAAGGCTGTGGCCCAAGCTCTGTCGGTTTACTCTATGGCCTGCTTCAGACTTCCTTGTGGCTTGTGTGACAACATCATGACTGTTGGTGCCAAAACCGGCGGATCTCGGGTAGGGGGTCCCGAACTGTGCGTCTAGGCGGATGGTAACAGGAGACAAGGGACACGATGTTTTAACCAGGTTCGGGCCCTCTTGATGGAGGTAAAACCCTACGTCCTGCTTGATTGATATTGATATTGTGGATGTTTACAAGAGTGGATCTACCACGGGATCAAGGAGGCTAAACCCTAGAAGCTAGCCTACGGTATGATTGTAATGGTTGTTGTTGTATATGTCTATCGACTAGCCTGGCCTCGGTTTATATAATGCACCAGAGGCCTAGGATAACAAGAGTTCTAGCCGAATACGCCAGTGGGGGAGGAGTCCTTGTCTTGATCGCCAAGTCTTGTGGAATCTTCCTTGTATGCGGCAACTATCCGGACTGACCCATGAGTATACGGCCATGGGGATCCTCGGCCCAATCCAACTGATCGGGAGACGACGTGGTGAGTACCCCCTAATCCAGGACACCGTCAGTAGCCCCCTGAACCGGTCTTCAAGTTGGGGACGCTCCTCGATTCTTCTGAACTGTTCTTCATCTTCGGTCGCCGGTCTTGAAAACTGGTTCAACAAATATTCTCATCTTCTATCTTGAGGATCGCCAAAATGCATTCGACGACTTTACGCGTTGGGTATCCGAGGAGCCCCTTTAACTTTACGGCCTTTATCAATGCCTTGTTATTTTTATGCCATGCCTCGGGTTTGAAGTTGTTCCCGGGTGGCAACATCCTCTTGCGTCCGAGCTCCAACGCCGGACTACATTTGAGGTATCCTTTGCAGCCGAGCGCCAATGCCGGACTGCTTCCCAGCTCTAACACCGGACTATGTATCCAAGCTCCAACGCCGGACGGTATCCGAGCTCTAACGCCGGACTATGTATCCGAGCTCCAACGCCGGACGGTATCCGAGCTCCAACGCCGGACTATGTATCCGAGCTCCAACGCCGGACTGTGTATCCGAGCTCCAACGCCGGACTGTATCCAAGATGTCATAGATCATCTTGGTCCAAAAAAGTTGAAGGAGTTTAGCCGAGCTTAATGGCGGAAATGCCCTCTATGGAGCCAGCCACTAGCGCCCGAGCTTTATGCCGGACTGCTTCCGAGGTGGTGCACCACCCCGAATGTGGGCCAATTTTTGTCAATATTTTTGATTGGTGCCAGTAGCCCTCAAGGTGGGTATCGGTCTAAAACCCGAGATACACATGAAGGATGACATAAGACCGCTGATCCCCGTAGCTGCTGAGACTCAGGTTGATTTGCAAAATCGGTTTGAGGATCAAGTCCTAGCTCGGCAGAATACTTCGGGACACAAAAAGCAGCGCGCTCAGTCCTCGAGACTCAGGTTGGGTGCGGCCGACCAACCTGAGGATCAAAATCTCCTCGGAAACTGTATTGCACTTAAAATTTTCTGCATAGAACAGGCAATGCAGTAGCCCCTGAGACACTGGCCGGGTGGCAACACCAGATCAGGGGATTGATGTGCCCCTTTAATATTTGTAAATAATAAGCCCGAAGCCCAGTAGCCCCCGAGCCTTAATGCGGGCACGGGAGGCCGAATTAAGGAACGATATCCATAGTAAAATCACAAATTATGTGTAATGACTCTATGTATCCAAGTACTTTACGTCATTAATGCTCGGATCCGCATTGTACAAAACTTTGTTGACCGACCATCGGCTTCCACCTCCTCGGCCAATAGCCGAGGAGTGTTTGTCATTCTTTATAAAGCCTTTATGAGGGCAAAGATTTACAACAAACAAGGCAATCTGGCCATACGGTTTTATAAACAAAGGTACACGGAGAGACATGTTATATTACTGTTTAACAGAAGAAATGTCTTCCAGAGAAAATAGTCCCGCTATCGGTTCCTTTCTTTGGGTTGTCATGCTAAGCATGATCATGAAACCTCTACTCCAATGTAAGAGCAAAATATCGAGGATTTAGTTTGGGAGGCCAGTTAATAGCCCCCAATAGTGTTCGGCGACAGTCGAGGTCAAGCCGGAAACACTTCGGCCAATGAATGGCCCGTCATTTAATATAGTCATCGGATCGCTGACCAGTTTACACCTATTGTGACAGTCAGTTTTCGGCTTTCTCCACTGAGGTGCTTGACCCTGCGAGCTGGAAGCACAATCGCAGTGGTTCTCCCTTTGCACACCTAGCCGAACAAAGCAGAATGTAGGAGGCAAGCACGGGAGCCGGGCAACCCAACTATTGACCGAAGACACAATTCGAAACTGATGCATATATAGCAATATCCGAGAATGTTTTTGCCGAATCTCTAAAGGAGTCCGGCGTTGCACTGCGAGACTTGTGCTGAAAACACACAAATAGTTTAAAAGTGCCAAAATCTTGGAAAACCAAAAAAGTCAGTAAAAACATGACGTCTGAACAAGATCAAGTGTTCGGTGCCAATACGAAAATTGGACTGTAGAAAAAAAATGCTTCTGCCGTGCTTGAACATGACACATCTATCTCAAGACGTCAAGTGGGTCAGCCTACGGATTAGGCAAGTTTAGAAAACTAAACTCTAGCGATTTCGAGAGAGAAATTAGGCTCCTGGCTAGTGACCGCACACTCATGTCGAGAAAAGGAGTGATAAATAAAAACTTTGCAACGGCTGGGAAGAGAAACACTTAGTATGAAACGGCTCAAATAAACATAAGAGCCCCCAAGTGACTTGGGTAAAAGTTGACTATATAATGTAAGGTGACATGTAGAATGCCTTCTAGCCGGATTGTAGATCGTTCGTCGTAGCGGACCTTTTCGCTTCAACCTCTGGACCCAATAGTCCGGAGTGTGTCCGAATACCCTCACGGTTATAAAAACCGGGGCATGCGTGGAGACCAGGCGTAGGGGTCATTAGTGCTTTATCAGACAAGTGCCCAACTAGTTATGTTATATTACATGGTTAGTAAGAAACATCTTCCAGGGAGAATAGTTCCGTTAGGGGTTCCTTTCCCTGGGAGGCATGCCCTAAAGTGCATGTCCGGACTGCGAAAAGAGCAGAAAAACATCTAGGGGCAGGTAAATAAATAGGCAAGAAATCATCTTTTAGTTCACCGACCGAGTATTCCCTTAAGAACGCTAGCTTTCAGCTTCACCCAGTCTGAGGTACACATCCGGCTGACCCGGCAGTAACAATCGCAGAGGTGCTCCCTTTACCACCTAGCCGAACAATCGGGAACATAGGGGTAAGCACAGGAGCCAGGCAACCCAGCTTGGCCAAAACTTAAGTCATATCGATGCATATAATGGTGAATAAAAGGTACATGCGGAAGTGTGACACATGTGTTGGGCATAAAGCCCGTATTAATAAGCTTCTGTTAAAGAAGCCCCCAGGTATAATGAGCGCGGGTAGCGCGTCAAGTGTGTGCGAACAAAGTTTCGACAAGGAAAATTTGTACAAGCAACTTTTTACAAAAAAGTATAATTCTTGGTCGAACCGAACACAAGTTAGAAATTTAAAACTTTGAGCATGAAGGCAACTTAGCTGGTTAATGTGTTCGGTATTGATGACGCGGTCCGAGCTTGATGCGGGACAAGGTTCCATCCCCCAAGCCGGTCCCGAGGTGGCGGAGCAAGGAGCTCGGCACTCCGAAGTGGTGACATAGCACGGTCAATGCAGGACGGCAGAGTGATGCCGAAGTCCCCGGCATGGGGTAATGAAGTGTTGACGAAGCCCCCCGTCCAGCCGAGGTGACGTCAAAGGATATAGTCCGGCTGGATCATTTTCCTGTGCACAAAAAATAGTGCAGACCGGGGATAATAGTAATAATAGGAATTAAAAAAATGTTGCATAATAAATAATTTATGCAAAGTGAGTAGTAAAAGAAATATGGCCTGGCGCCGAAGTCGATGTCGATGCAGGTCGTCGGCGTAATGCAATAAAGGCGTGGCAAAGCCTGGATTCACAGGTCAGTCCGAGTTTCGGATGCGGCGTTCCCCGAACTGTGTACGGAAACTGACCGAACCATCATGCGACCGTCGATAATGCAGCCACCATTTGATAGACCTGTGTACATATGCTGGACTAACCAGAGTAATAATTCCTTGGAAAAATTTAACCCAAACAAGCAAAAAGAAATACTAGGATTAATAGCACCTGGTTTATTTGTTGTAGCAATCCGAAGGAAGGTGATTCCCAAAATTGGGACTCGATCCGCGCATCCATGCCTGGTCGGCTAGTGACGCCGAAGTGTCCGGAGTAGGTTGATGAAGAGATGGCGAAGCCCCCGGTCCAGCCGAGATGTCGAAGTAGGTCGGCGTGATGGACACCAGCTTGAAGAAGCAATAGTGCAGCCCTGCCGATGCAGGTCGTGACGTGGTCGATGCCGGCTTGATGAAGCGACCGTGCGGCGATGCTGGTATGCCCGCTCCGTGTAATCCGTGGGGCGGCGATGTTGGTGATGATTTATCCTTCGCGATGCCAGACTCTTGTTCGGCTTGCCAAGATGATGATCCGAAGAAGTTGAGTTTGGCTCAACAAAGTGACGACGTGTCTAGCGCAGGTCGGCAGCCGTGAAGCAATATTACCGGACTGGTTTGACACCAGCATGATGTTGAAGATCATGTTCAAAAGATCTTCAAGTTAGTGGGATGTGTTCGGGAACAAAACACAATACCCCATACAAAACTTCCTTCAAAAAGGATGTCCAAAATCCCGTTCATAAAAAAGACGAACTCGGGTTGGATTCGTTTTCACGCAGAAAACAGATCCAAAAAGTGATGCACTAATCGGAAGTTTCCCGGAGTTTGGACGGTCGGATCGAGCTGACTTTTTGAACTTAAGTTGGATTGAATTTCTTCATTGTCCGCGTCCCGACCATCCTGGCTGTAGTTCGGCCAGGGCTCTCCGGATAGTGAGAGATGCTTCAGCGAATTTAAGATATCGCCGAAGGGTGAGTGCTGAAAGGTGTCCGCAGCGGTGAATTCCATGATTGGCGCCCAATCGGATTCGACTAGCAGGGGCACAGGAGGTTCGAAGTCCGGCAGGGGGTCCGGCACCTCGGAGTCATGGGTTTTATGCGGGACAAGATAAGTGTTCGGCTCCATCGTCGTAGAAGTTGCAGCTCCCGAGGCGGTGTCCAGCCATCCGTCCTCGATCTGAGCGATCGGCTCCGGACTATGGGTCGGAGCGGATTCGTGTGCGGCCTCCAAGGTGCTGTCCGGCGGCAGAGTTAGGTTGTGCCCATCGTGACAGCGCGACACGCTCGGCTGTGGCTCAGATCCATCGAAGATCAAGTCCCCGCGGATATCGGCCGTGAAGTTTAGGCTTCCAAACCTGACCTGACGGCCAGGGGCGTAGCTTTCGATCTGCTCCAGATGGCCAAGTGAGTTGGCCCGCAGTGCGAAGCCGCCGAATACGAAGATCTGTCCGGGGAGAAAAGTCTCACCCAGGACTGCGTCATTGTCGATTGAAGAGGCCATCAAGCCTATCGGTGACGACATAGAGGAACTCTCAATGAAAGCACCAATGTCGGGTAGGGGGTCCCGAACTGTGCGTCTAGGCGGATGGTAACAGGAGACAAGGGACACGATGTTTTACCCAGGTTCGGGCCCTCTTGATGGAGGTAAAACCCTACGTCCTGCTTGATTGATATTGATATTGTGGATGTTTACAAGAGTGGATCTACCACGAGATCAAGGAGGCTAAACCCTAGAAGCTAGCCTATGGTATGATTGTAATGGTTGTTGTTGTATATGTCTATCGACTAGCCTGGCCTCGGTTTATATAATGCACCAGAGGCCTAGGATAACAAGAGTTCTAGCCGAATACGCCAGTGGGGGAGGAGTCCTTGTCTTGATCGCAAGTCTTGTGGAATCTTCCTTGTATGCGGCAACTGTCCGGACTGGCCCATGAGTATACGGCCATGGGGATCCTCGGCCCAATCCAACTGCTCGGGAGACGACGTGGTGAGTACCCCCTAGTCCAGGACACCATCAATGACTATTATACGTCAGTTTTGGTGGGGTAGTAAAGCAGGCAGGAGAAACCCTAGCTGGGTGGCGTGGGATGTCATGACAAGGCCAAAACACCTGGGCGGCCTGGGCTTTCATGATATGGAAATTTTCAATCTTGCGTTGCTTGCGAGGCAAGCCTGGAGAGTACTTATAGAACCTGATTCCCTAAGCGCCAAAATATTAAAGGCGACATACTTTCCGGAGACCACTTTGCTCGAAGCTCAACTTGGAGGGAGACCGTCTCAGATTTGGAGGGCAGTTTTGGATGGACGGGACATGCTTAAGCTTGGGATCATACATCGCATTGGGAATGGGCAAAGCACGCGTATTTTGAGCCACAACTGGCTTCCAAGACAGGGCATGATGAGGCCGATCACATCAAGGGTCCCATCGCCACCAACCATGGTCTAGGAACTGATTACCGTTGCAACTGCCACTTGGAATGAAGCACTAGTCCATTCGGTATTTTTGCCAATCGATGCTGAGGCAATACTGATCATACCACTTTGCACAAGAAACATTTCTGACTTCTAGGCATGGAGTGCGGAGAAGAAGGGTGGATTTTCAGTTCGATCGGCGTACATGTTGATTCTACATACAAAGATCGCTAGGGAATCTTGGATAGACACGGAGGAGGGAACCTCGGCTACTGGGCGTGATAGTAGTTCGTGGTCGTCGCTATGGGCAGTTAATCTACCTCCAAAGATTAAACAGTTTCTGTGGAGACTAGCAAGAAGTTCGATCCCGACCGCAGATGTTCTTGTACATAGAAATATGAGTGTCTTTGAAGCATGCAAGCTTTGTGGCGCACGGGACTCTTGGCGGCATACGATGTTGGACTGCACTAACGCACGTTGTATCTGTGCTCTTTCTGATGAGGACTTACTTGACAAGTTGAGCCAATACAGCAATGATGATCCTAGGCAGTGGCTGTTTGCCATGAATGATGCACTAAACGTGCAACAATTTATGTTGTTGGCATGTACACTATGTGCTATTTGGAGTGCGAAAAGGAAAGCGATCTATGAGGATATCCACCAATCTCCTATGTCTACACATCTATTCATCCAACGATATATTTCAGAGTTTCAGACTTAGATAAGGGCTCCTACGGGGAGAACGTCCGGCCAGGTGAATCAGAGACCGAAGCAATGGCTTAAGCCGCCACACAATATGTCAAAGATTAATGTGGATGCAGCACTTGCAGAAAGGCGTGGCGTGGGAACCATTGCAGCAATAGCAAGAGATGAGTATGGATCGTTCTTGGGGGCGTCAACATTGGGCTTCACAGCGATCACAAACCCGACCACCCTAGAAGCTTTGGCAGTCAAGGAGGCACTAGCATTGTTGGAAGATCTCCAACTACAGCCAATTCATGTTGCCTCTGATTGCAAGGAGGTGATAGACAACATAACGGAGAAGAACAGAGCGGAATATGGAGCGATCGTGCATGAAATCCTAGTCTACTCTAGCAGTTTAAATTCTTGTAATTTCGTTCATGAATTTAGGAGCTCCAATGTGGAGGCTCACAATTTAGCAAAGCATGCTTTGAAACTTGGGGTCGGCCGCCGTGTGTGGTTAGGCCACCCCGGAAACCTCTCTTTCGTCCCGGTTCAACTGGTGACGACGTAATAAAGCTTTTGCGAATGGCGACTGTTAGGCGCCGGCGCGCCGGCCCAAACTTTGGGCTGGTCGGCTCAGAGTCGTTCGATTTGTACGCACAGAGCCTCCAGATCTATCCCCATCCCCCCCTTCGTCAACCCCCCCTTACGAAAAAAGGACTCAGGCCCGGCCCGCACCGACCGTCTTGCCTCGCCTCTTCGTCTTCCTGATGCAGCACCGATGCGGTGTGCCGCCGCGCTGCTGGTTTGCCGCCTCTCGCCGCGCAGCCGGCCCGCCTCTCCTCTGTTTGCCCCATCGAGCAAAAAGCGAGAAGACAGTTGTAGCAAAAAATTAGACTGCTTCCAGCAAAACAAAAAGATGGTGGTAGCAAAATTAGGATGATTATAGCAAAATCAAAAGAATGTGGTAGCAAAAAATGTAGATGGTTCCAGCAAAAAAAGACTTTGGTTCCAGCAAAAAGACCATCGAAGGTTTGCAACTCCGGCTCTCCTCCATCCCATCGCAGCTTCAGTCATCGCCGTTCTCAACATCACCGTCGTGGGGCTCGCCGCCTCTGCTTGCTGGGCGCCACGATTCTAGGCTTCCAGCATCTGCTCCCCATGGTTGCAACACCCGTCGGCATGGTCACCACGGGCAGCTACAACTGGCCAAAAAACTGTTGGGGAAGGTTGCAGAAAATTAAAATTTTCCTACGGTTTCACCAAGATCCATCTATGAGTTCATCTAAGCAACGAGTCATGGGAGAGAGATTGCATCTACATACCACTTGTAGATCGCGTGCGGAAGCGTTTGAGAGAACGGTGATGATGGAGTCGTACTCGCCGTGATTCAAATCACCGATGACCAAGTGCCGAACGGACAGCACCTCCGCGTTCAAAACACGTACGGAGCGGATGGCGTCTCCTCCTTCTTGATCCAGCAAGGGGGAAGGAGAGGTTGATGATGATCCAGCAGCACAACGGCGTGGTGGTGGATGCAGCAGAACTCCGGCAGGGCTTCGCCAAGCTGCTGCGGGAGGAGGACGAGGTGTAGAAGGGGAGGGAGACGCCAAGACACAAGGGGTGCGGCTGCCCTCCCCCCTGCCCTCCTTTATATAGGCCCCCAGGGGGGCGCCGGCCCTGGGAGATGCAATCTCCCAAGGGGGCGGCGGCCAGGGGGGGTGGAGTGCCCCCGAAGGCAAGTGGTGCGCCCCCCCACCTAGGGTTTCCAACCCTAGGCGCAGGGGGGCCAAGGGGGGGGGCGCACCAGCCCACTAGGGGATGGTTCCCCTCCCACTTCAGCCCACGGGGCCCTCCGGGATAGGTGGCCCCACCCAGTGGACCCCCGGGACCCTTCCGGTGGTCCCGGTATAATATCGGGTGACCCCGAAACTTTCCCGATGGCCGAAACAGCACTTCCTATATATAATTCTTTACCTCCGGACCATTCCGGAACTCCTCGTGACGTCCGGGATCTCATCTGGGACTCCGAACAACATTCGGTTTGCTGCATACTCATATTCATACAACCCTAGCGTCAGCGAACCTTAAGTGTGTAGACCCTACGGGTTCGGGAGACATGCAGACATGACCGAGATGGCTCTCCGGTCAATAACCAACAGTAGGATCTGGATACCCATGTTGGCTCCCACATACTCCTCGATGATCTCATCGGATGAACCACGATGTCGAGGATTCAAGCAACCCTGTATACTATTCCCTTTGTCAGACGGTATGTTACTTGCCCGAGATTCGATCGTCGGTATCCCAATACCTTGTTCAATCTCGTTACCAGCAAGTCACTTTACTCGTACCGTAATGCATGATCCCGTGACCAGACACTTGGTCACTTTGAGCTCATTATGATGATGCACTACCGAGTGGGCCCAGTGACACCTCTCCATAATACGGAGTGACAAATCCCAGTCTCGATCCGTGTCAACCCAACAGACACTTTCGGAGATACCTGTAGTGCACCTTTATAGTCACCCAGTTATGTTGTGACGTTTGGTACACCCAAAGCACTCCTACGGTATCCGGTAGTTACATGATCTCATGGTCTAAGGAAGAGATACTTTGACATTGGAAAAGCTCTAGCAAAACGAACTACACGATCTTGTGCTATGCTTAGGATTGGGTCTTGTCCATCACATCATTCTCCTAATGATGTGATCCCGTTGTCAACGACATCTAATGTCCATAGTCAGGAAACCATGACTATCTGTTGACCAACGAGCTAGTCAACTAGAGGCTTACTAGGGACGTATTTTGGTCTATGTATT
Organism: Triticum dicoccoides; assembly: GCF_002162155.2. Classification (NCBI taxonomy): domain Eukaryota; kingdom Viridiplantae; phylum Streptophyta; class Magnoliopsida; order Poales; family Poaceae; genus Triticum; species Triticum dicoccoides. Next base: position 88,974,320 of record NC_041393.1, on the reverse strand, counting down.
CACACGTGTATTATGATTTCCGGATAATACAATTATAGCATGAATAAAAGACAATTATCATGAATAAGGAAATATAATAATAATCCTTTTATTATTGCCTCTAGGGCATATTTCCAACAGTCTCCCACTTGCACTAGAGTCAATAATCTAGTTACATTGTGATGAATCGAACACCCATAGAGTTCTGGTGTTGATCATGTTTTGCTCGCGGAAGAGGTTTAGTCAATGGATCTGCGACATTCAGATCCGTATGTAATTTGCAAATATCTATGTCTCCATCTTGAACATTTTCATGGATGGAGTTGAAACGACGCTTGATGTGCCTGGTCTTCTTGAGAAACCTGGGCTCCTTGGCAAGGGCAATAGCTCCAGTGTTGTCACAGAAGAGTTTGATCGGCCCCGACGCATTGGGTATGACTCCTAGGTCGGTGATGAACTCCTTCACCCAAATCGCTTCATGCGCTGCCTCCGAGGCTGCCATGTACTCCGCTTCACATGTAGATCCCGCCACGACGCTCTGCTTGCAGCTGCACCATCTTACTGCTCCACCATTCAACATATACACGTATCCGGTTTGTGACTTAGAGTCATCCAGATCTATGTCGAAGCTAGTGTCGATGTAACCCTTTACGACGAGCTCTTCGTCACCTCCATAAACGAGAAACATGTCCTTTGTCCTTTTCAGGTACTTCATGATATTCTTGACCGTTGTCCAGTGTTCCTTGCCGGGATTACTTTGGTACCTTCCTACCAAACTTACGGCAAGGTTTACATCAGGTCTGGTACACAGCATGGCATACATAATAGATCCTATGGCTGAGGCATAGGGGATGACGCTCATCTCTTCTTTATCTTTTGCCGTGGTCGGGCATTGAGCCGAGCTCAATCTCACACCTTGAAGTACAGGCAAGAACTCTTTCTTGGACTGATCCATTTTGAACTTCTTCAAAATCTTATCAAGGTATGTGCTTTGTGAAAGACCTATGAGGCGCCTCGATCTATCCCTATAGATCTTGATGCCTAATATGTAAGCAGCTTCTCCAAGGTCCTTCATTGAAAAACACTTATTCAAGTAGGCCTTAATTTGTCCAAGAATTCTATATCATTTCCCATCAAAAGTATGTCATCTACATATAATATGAGAAATGCTACAGAGCTCCCACTCACTTTCTTGTAAACGCAGGCTTCTCCATAAGTCTGCATAAACCCAAACGCTTTGATCATCTCATCAAAGCGAATGTTCCAACTCCGAGATGCTTGCACCAGCCCATAAATGGATCGCTGGAGCTTGCACACTTTGTTAGCATTCTTAGGATCGACAAAACCTTCCGGCTGCATCATATACAGTTCTTCCTTAAGATGCCCGTTAAGGAATGCCGTTTTGACGTCCATCTGCCATATCTCATAATCATAGTATGCGGCAATTGCTAACATGATTCGGACGGACTTCAGCTTCGCTACGGGAGAGAAAGTCTCATCGTAGTCAACCCCTTGAACTTGCCGATAACCCTTAGCGACAAGTCGAGCTTTATAGATGGTAATATTACCATCCGCGTCCGTCTTCTTCTTAAAGATCCATTTGTTTTCTATCGCTCGCTGATCATCGAGCAAGTCTGTCAAAGTCCATACTTTGTTTTCATACATGGATTCTATCTCGGATTGCATGGCTTCAAGCCATTTGTTGGAATTTGGGCCCGCCATCGCTTCTTCATAGTTTGAAGGTTCACCGTTGTCTAACAACATGATTTCCAGGCCAGGGTTGCCATACCACTCTGGTGTGGAACGTGTCCTTGTGGACCTACGAGGTTCAGTAGCAACTTGATCCGAAGTACCTTGATCATAATCATTAATTTCCTCTCCAGTTGGTGTAGGCACCACAGGAACATTTTCCTGAGCTGCACTACTTTCCGGTTCAAGAGGTAGTACTTCATCGAGTTCTACTTTCCTCCCACTTACTTCTTTCGAGAGAAACTCTTTTTCTAGAAAGGATCCGTTCTTGGCAACAAAGGTCTTGCCCTCGGATCTTAAGTAGAAGGTATACCCAATGGTTTCCGTAGGGTATCCTATGAAGACGCATTTTTCCGACTTGGGTTCGAGCTTTTCAGGTTGAAGTTTCTTGACATAAGCATCACATCCCCAAACTTTTAGAAACGACAGCTTAGGTTTCTTCCCAAACCATAATTCATACGGTGTCATCTCAAGGATTTAGACGGTGCCCTATTTAAAGTGAATGTAGCTGTCTCTAGAGCGTATCCCCAAAATGATAGCGGTAAATCGATAAGAGACATCATAGACCGCACCATATCCAATAGAGTGCGATTACGACGTTCGGGCACACCGTTACACTGAGGTGTTCCAGGCGGCGTGAGTTGTGAAACGATTCCACATTTCCTTAAGTGTGTACCAAATTCGTGACTTAAGTATTCTCCTCCACGATCTGATCGTAGGAACTTTATCTTTCAGTCACGTTGATTCTGTACCTCATTCTGAAATTCCTTGAACTTTTCAAAGGTTTCAGACTTGTGTTTCATTAAGTAGACATACCCATATCTACTCAAGTCATCAGTGAGAGTGAGAACATAACGATATCCTCCACGAGCCTCAACGCTCATTGGACCGCACACATCGGTATGTATGATTTCCAATAAGTTGGTTGCTCGCTCCATTGTTCCGAAGAACGGAGTCTTGGTCATTTTGCCCATGACGCATGGTTCGCATGTGTCAAATGATTCATAATCCAGAGACTCTAAAAGTCCATCAACATGGAGCTTCTTCATGCGCTTGACACCAATGTGACCAAGGCGGCAGTGCCACAAGTATGTGGGACTATCGTTATCAACTTTACATCTTTTGGTATTCACACTATGAATATGTGTAACATTACGTTCGAGATTCATTAAGAATAAACCATTGACCATAGGGGCATGACCATAAAACATATCTCTCATATAAATAGAACAACCATTATTCTCGGATTTAAATGAGTAGCCATCTCGCATCAAACGAGATCCAGATACAATGTTCATGCTCAAACTTGGCACTAAATAACAATTATTGAGGTTTAAAACTAATCCCGTAGGTAAATGTAGAGGTAGCGTGCCGACGGCGATCACATCGACCTTGGAACCATTCCCGACGCGCATCGTCACCTCGTCCTTCGCCACTCTCCGCTTATTCCGCAGCTCCTGCTGTGAGTTACAAATATGAGCAACGACACCGGTATCAAATACCCAGGAGTTACTACGAGTACTGGTAAGGTACACATCAATTACATGTATATCAAATATACCTTTAGTGTTGCCGGCCTTCTTATCCGCTAAGTATTTGGGGCAGTTCCGCTTCCAGTGACCCTTCCCTTTGCAATAAAAGCACTCAGTCTCAGGCTTGGGTCCATTCTTTGACTTCTACCCGGCAACTGGCTTACCGGGCGCGGCAACATCTTTGCCGTCCTTCTTGAAGTTCTTCTTACCCTTGCCCTTCTTGAACTTAGTGGTCTTATTGACCATCAACACTTGATGTTCTTTCTTGATTTCAACCTCTGCTGACTTCAGCATTGAAAATACCTCAGGAATGGTCTTCACCATCCCCTGCATATTGTAGTTCAGCACAAAGCTCTTGTAGCTTGGTGGGAGCGACTGAAGGATTCTGTCAATGACCGCCTCGTCCGGGAGGTTGATCTCCAGCTGGGACAGGCGGTTGTGCAACCCAGACATTTTGAGCATGTGCTCACTGACAGAACTGTTTTCCTCCATCTTACAACTATAGAACTTGTCGGAGACTTCATATCTCTCGACCCGGGCATGAGCTTGAAAAACCATTTTCAGCTCCTCGAACATCTCATATGCTCCGTGTCGCTCAAAACGCTTTTGGAGCCCCGGTTCTAAGTTGTAAAGCATGCCGCACTGAACGAGGGAGTAATCATCAGCACGTGATTGCCAAGTGTTGATAACGTCTTGGTTCTCTGGGATGGGTGCTTCACCTAGCGGTGCATCTAGGACATAATCTTTCTTGGCTGCTATGAGGATGATCCTCAGGTTTCAAACCTAGTCCAAATAGTTGCTGCCATCATCTTTCAGCTTTGTTTTCTCTAGGAACGCGTTGAAGTTCATGTTGACATGAGCGTTGGCCATTTGATATACAAGACATATTTTGCAAAGACTTTAGACTAAGTTCATGATAATTAAGTTCATCTAATCAAATTATTTAATGAACTCCCACTCAGATTGACATCCCTGTAGTCATCTAAGTGTTACACGATCCGAGTCGACTAGGCCATGTCCGATCATCACGTGAGACGGACTAGTCATCATCGGTGAACATCTCCATGTTGATCGTATCTTCCATACGACTCATGTTTGACCTTTCAGTCTCTTGTGTTCCGAGGCCATGTCTGTACATGCTAGGCTCGTCAAGTTAACCCTAAGTGTTTCTGCATGTGTAAAACTGTCTTACACCCGTTGTATGTGAACGTAAGGATCTATCACACCCGATCATCACGTGGTGCTTCGAAACGACGAACTTTAGCAATGGCACACAGTTAGGGGGGACACTTTCTTGAAATTATTATAAGGGATCATCTTATTTACTACCGTCGTTCTAAGTAAACAAGATGCATAAACATAATAAACATCACATGCAATTATATAAAGTAGTGACATGATATGGCCAATGTCATATAGCTCCTTCGATCTCCATCTTCGGGGCTCCATGATCATCTTCGTCACCGGCATGACACCATGATCTCCATCATCATGATCTCCATCATCGTGTCTTCATGAAGTTGTCACGCCAACGACTACTTCTACTTCTATGGCTAACGCATTTAGCAATAAAGTAAAGTAATTTACATGGCGTTCTTCAATGACACGCAGGTCATACAAAATAAAGACAACTCCTATGGCTCCTGCCGGTTGTCATACTCATCGACATGCAAGTCGCGATTGCTATTACAAGAACATGATCTCATACATCACAATATATCATTCATCATTCATCACAACTTTTGGCCATATCACATCACATGACAATTGCTGCAAAAACAAGTTAGACGTCCTCTAATTGTTGTTGCATCTTTTACGTGGCTGCAATTGGGTTCTAGCAGGAACGTTTTCTTACCTACGAATAACCACAATGTGATTTTTGTCAACTTCTATTTATCCTTCATAAGGACCCTTTTCGTCGAATCCGCTCCAACTAAAGTGGGAGAGACAGACACCCGCTAGCCACCTTATGCAACTTGTGCATGTCAGTCGGTGGAACCTGTCTCACGTAAGCGTACGTGTAAGGACGGTCCGGGCCGCTTCATCCCACAATATCGCTGAAGCAAGAAAAGACTAGTAGCGGCAAGCAAGTTGACAAGATCTACGCCCACAACAAAATTGTGTTCTACTCGTGCAATAGAGAACTACGCATAGACCTAGCTCATGATGCCACAGTTGGGAAACGTTGCTGAAAATTAAAAAATTTCCTACGGTTTCACAAGATCCATCTATGAGTTCATCTAAGCAACGAGTCATGGGAGAGAGATTGCATCTACATACCACTTGTAGATCGCGTGCGGAAGCGTTCGAGAGAACGGTGATGATGGAGTCGTACTCGTCGTGATTCAAATCACCAATGACCAAGTGCCGAACGGACAACACCTCCGCGTTCAACACACGTACAGAGCGGATGACGTCTCCTCCTTCTTGATCCAGCAAGGGGGAATGAGAGGTTGATGATGATCCAGCAGCACAACGGCGTGGTGGTGGATGCAGCAGAACTCCGGCAGGGCTTCGCCAAGCTGCTGCGGGAGGAGGACGAGGTGTAGCAGGGGAGGGAGGCGCCAAGACACAAGGGGTGCGGCTGCCCTCCCCCCTGCCCTCCTTTATATAGGCCCCCAGGGGGGCGCCGGCCCTGGGAGATGCAATCTCCCAAGAGGGCAGCGGCCAGGGGGGTGGAGTGCCCCCCAAGGCAAGTGGTGCGCCCCCCACCTAGGGTTTCCAACCCTAGGCGCAGGGGGGCCCAAGGGGGGGCGCACCAGCCCACTAGGGACTGGTTCCTCTCCCACTTCAGCCCACGGGGCCTTCCGGGATAGGTGGCCCCACCCGATGGACCCCCGGGACCCTTCCGGTGGTCCCGGTACAATACCCGGTGACCCCGAAACTTTCCCGATGGCCGAAACATCACTTCCTATACATAATTCTTTACCTCCGGACCATTCCGGAACTCCTCGTGACGTCCGGGATCTCATCCGGGACTCCGAACAACATTCGGTTTGCTGCATATTCATATTCATACAACCCTAGCGTCACCGAACCTTAAGTGTGTAGACCCTACAGGTTCGGGAGACATGTAGACATGACCGAGACGGCTCTCCGGTCAATAACCAACAGCGGGATCTGGATACCCATGTTGGCTCCCACATACTCCTCAATGATCTCATCGGATGAACCATGATGTCGAGGATTCAAGCAACCCCGTATACTATTCCCTTTGTCAGACGGTATGTTACTTGCCCGAGATTCGATCGTCGGTATCCCAATACCTTGTTCAATCTCGTTACCGGCAAGTCACTTTACTCGTACCGTAATGCATGATCCCGTGACCAGACACTTGGTCACTTTGAGCTCATTATGATGATGCACTACCGAGTGGGCCCAGTGACACCTCTCCGTAATACGGAGTGACAAATCCCAGTCTCGATCTGTGTCAACCCAACAGACACTTTCGGAGATACCTGTAGTGCACCTTTATAGTCACCCAGTTACGTTGTGACGTTTGGTACACCCAAAGCACTCCTACGGTATCCAGGAGTTACACGATCTCATGGTCTAAGGAAAAGATACTTTGACATTGGAAAAGCTCTAGCAAAACGAACTACACGATCTTGTGCTATGCTTAGGATTGGGTCTTGTCCATCACATCATTCTCCTAATGATGTGATCCCGTTGTCAACGACATCTAATGTCCATAGTCAGGAAACCATGACTATCTATTGACCAACGAGCTAGTCAACTAGAGGCTTACTAGGGACGTATTTTGGTCTATGTATTCACACGTGTATTACGATTTCCGGATAATACAATTATAGCATGAATAAAAGACAATTATCAAGAAGAAGGAAATATAATAACAATCCTTTTATTATTGCCTCTAGGGCATATTTCCAACAAAAACATGGTGTGTTCCAACAAAACAGAGACACGGTTCCAGCAAAAAAAGCTATCCGTCGCCCGTGGCAGCAAAAGAACTCACCGGTACCAGCAAGAATAAACGCCGGTTGCAGCTCGTGATTTGCCGGTCGTAGCACGTTCGGGTCGCCGCCGATATTGGTTGTAGCTCATCGCGCTGTTGCTTCCAGCTTCACTGTTGACAGGTTACAACAAAAATGCTTGTCGATTGTAGCACCCGGTGGCAGCTCGCGGCCATCCTCGGTCACCGCCATCGCGCACCACCGGTTACCACTCCTGCTCGTCACCATTGTAGCATGGTCGCCGCCGGTTGAAGCACCCCAGCGTCGCGGTTAAAACACCTTCAAGCTGCAGGAATAGCAAGCTGGGGTGCCGCACGGCCTCGCGGATGGATGGGCGACCGCTCGCCGGAGCAACGAGGGGCCGGGTGGATGGCCGCCGCTCGTCGGAGCAGCGCGGGCAGGTGAATGCTGCCTGCTCGCCGCAGGAGCAGCAAGGGGTGTGCTCTGATCTGATTTGGGGGAGAAAATGTTGTGTTGACTGAGCGATGGGATAAGAAAGACGCTGTGAATGGTACGCGTGGGGGAAGACATAGCACACCCACGGCCGTATGCTGCACGCGTCGTCCGGCGCAATCGTTGGGCCGGCGCACCGGATACAACGATTTCCCATCTGATAATGTCATCACTCTTCGTAAGACTAAGTCTGTAAAAAGTTGCATGTAAGTGTAGCATTGCTCAGCCTACTAAGGATTGAGGCGGGCCCCATTATATTGGCTGTCCCTTTGCCCAAAAAAAGGGAGGCTGCATTTCGGGCCATATAGTGAAGCAATTTTGGTAAGGGAGAGCCAATATTATGTGAGAATCTTTTTGTATAAATGTCGTAGTGGTCATGCCCATATGCCAACAGATTTTCTTTTCTTTGCCGGATAATAGATCCATCTCTATGCATATTGTGCGGCAATATAGAATAGGTCTGGTGTACCCACTTTCCAAAAATTAGCAAAAAATTGTACTTCCTCCATTTTTATATACAAGACCACAAACTTAAATTACAGATATCAATGTAAAATTTAATGACTGCTTTGCAAGTCAGCTTTTCTTTTTATTTATTGGGATCATTAATACCCCACATGCATGCAAGAAAACTGAATGGAGGAAGTAGCTGACTGTCATTATGAATGCATGCATGCAATTATTAAACAGGTTGCTACTACAAGAAAATATTATTAATTTTGCCTCGATTATTGTTGGTGGCCTTGTATAGATGCAAAATGTATATTTCATAGTGACCTTGTATATAAAAATGGAGGGAGTATCTTTAAGTTGTGTAAATGCCAAAAATACATGCACATATATACCGGTTTATGTTGCAACTTTTTAATAATTATTTTTTGTCCTGATGAGTCATGTTGCAACTTTTTAATTATTATTATTTCCATCCTGATAAATCATGAGACAAATTTAGCAAAATAGGAGAAAAAATTATCGACGCCTGAGAGATTCGAACTCTCGCGGGCAGAGCCCATGTACTTAGCAGGCACACGCCTTAACCACTCGGCCAAAGCGTCGTTGCTGACAAGATTCTCACATAAGCTGATTGTCTTTCTATAAAAATTCACGTAATATTGAAACCATGCTGAACACAAAGCAACAGCTGTCGACCCCGATAAGCAGCCAGAAACAGCAGCAGATTTCGTTTGAGATAAAATCGAATCATCCATTGCACTTCAATCTACTGTACACACACAAGCTTTTTTATGCTCATCATACAATCCTTTCTTAAGAACAACCACTACGAGAACTAGGCTGTAGCCTAGTGGCATGAGAGCGCAGTGGCGTCTCCAGCAACCAGGGTTCAAGCCACGTCGGGGACGAATTTCTGGTTTCTCACAAAGGATGCTTCTTCTATATCAATAAATCATGGGTGCTAGTGCCCATGAGTTTCATCTTTTTAAGAACAACCACTACCAACGATAACTACGAACCTAAGAAAGCACGCACCATTGACTCACATTAGCTCAACACAAAGCACTTCAACTAGTCTGCCCGCCGGTCGGCATCACCGGCCTGCGGCGCCACGGAGGAGACGGCATCGTCGGGAACGCCGACGGGGACGTCGGAGAATGCCGCCAGCACGCGGCGGACGCTCATGCTCCGCATCGGCCGGAAGCTGAGCGACCTCGCCGCGCTGGCCGTGGAGAAGACGTCTGAGGACTTGCGCAGGATGAGGTAGACCAGCCCCTGCACGAACGCGAACACGGCCACCTTGGCCAGCGCGTCCCCGAGCTCCGGCGAGATCGCGGCCGCCGCCTCCACCACGTTGCCCATTCCCCAACAACTAAACCAGCTCAACTGGCCGCCGACGATGACAGTCGACGAGACTACGATCCGACACGATCGAAATGTGTAGCTTACAGTCGAAGAGAGCGTGTGCTTCTGTGTCCTGTGTGTGATTGGTCGTTGTTTATATATAGAGGTGGCCGGCATGCGGCTTGCGTCAAGTTGCTTTTCGGGCGGCGTGAGCCTTGCACGCAAGCGCGCGAAGGAGGTGGTGCAAGCCTCCACGTTTTCTTCCCACATCTGAACGACTGAACCGTATGGCCTGCCCCTGCCTTCGCTCATCATCGTGTACTCTGTGTCTGTGTCTCTGTCACATGGACCTGTGTCTGGACGAACGCTCTGAACTCCGCTTTTGGAAGCTATCGTCTCTGAGGTGGCACGCATGCCCCATGAGCAGCAGGGCCACCGGCTCCGAAGGCGCACTATCCATTTGCTTGCGGCTAAGGGCATCTCCAGCCGCGCCTCCAGGAAGGCCTTCCCAGGCGTTTTTTTCGCGCCGGCGCTGAAAAAACGGTCCAGTCGCGTCTCCAGGAGCTCGATTTTCGCCGGCTTGGGCCGAAAACAGCGCCGGCGAACCCAGCCCGAACCCGGCGCGCTGGGGGGCGCCGGGGCGAGCTGTTTTGGCGCGAAAAAGACGCGGGCCAGCCGCGTCAGCGACTCGGCGCCTCGTCTTCCCCCAACGGCCTCGGTTTCCCGCGGAGAATCAATGGCAAGGCTGCCGCCGGTCAGCCTTGCCATTGATTCCTCACGGGCGGCGCTTCACGGGGCGGCGCGTCGACGCCTCCCTTCCTGCGCACGCGTACACACGGGCGCGGCCCGGCTATAAAAGCCAGCGGCCTCCACTCGCCTGTGCCCAGACTAGTCCCCCCTCGCCGCCGTCCAATCCCTCCCTCTCCCTGCCTCTCCCGAGCGCCGCCCTCCGGCCCCTCCCTCTACCTCTCCCGAGCCCGCCCCGCCCCGCCGTTGCCATGGCAGAACGCTTCCCCGGAGACGAGGCGGCGGCCAACGACTTCGGCCGCCGTTCGCTCCGCGAACAGGAGTCCTGGCTCCTGTTCCAGGCGAACATCCCGGCGCCGCCGGACATGCGCGCCGGGCCATCGGGGTGGAGGCTCAGCACCGGGGGAGTACCCATTCCCCCGTTGCCCGACGCCGTGGCGAAGCCGAAGTACTTCGCCAAGGAGGTCGAGATCGTGCGCGCGTCCCTCACCGATGCCCAACTCTCCCTCCCCCAGTACGCCACCGACAACCACGCGGCCTGGGCGGCGTATTTCGAGCGCCGCCAGCAGCAGCGATTGGCGTCCACCAACGGCGCGCCGGTGGTCGGCGGCCGGCAGAACAGCGAGGGGCGCCACCTCTGGTGGGGCGTCCCCGGCCGCACACTCGAGGGCGTGCTCACGTACCTCGAGTGCGGCAACGACCCGCCATTGGCGTACCCCCCGGCGCAGCACCGACGCGTCGGGCCATGGGCGCCAAGGAGGTTCGGCTCCTCCTCCTCCTCTTCTTCCTCCCGATCCTCGTCGCACTCCTCCGGCACTCCGGCCCTGCTCGGCGTCAAGGCCGAGCCCGCGGCGGAGTCGCCGCTCGGCCGGCGCACTCGCAGCGCCGGCATCGTCATCAACGAGGGCGGCCGGCGCGCCTCGTCCTCGTCGGCTCCTCCGCACTTCGTCAAGCCAAAGACGGAGCTTGGGCTGGCGCCGGTGAAGACGGAGCCGGGGCTTGCGCCGGTGAAGGCGGAGTTCGACGACGACGACGCGGCCCTAGAATGGGCGCGCCAGGACTCCTTGCGATGGAGAAGGCGCGCCGGGAGAAGGTGAAGGAGCGCCAGCGCGCCGCCCTGCGCCGCTTCGAAGAGCGCCGACGCGACCGCGATGAAGACGGGGTCGACGATGACGCGCCGCCGCCAGTCCGCCATGGCGACGCCGGGTCCAGCAGGGGCGCCCGTGTCAAGGAGGAGAAGGCCGCCGACGACGACGATGGCGGCGACGACTTCAGCGCCTTTCTTTTTTAGATTAGGTTAATGTCAATGAAAATGGCGAATTTCGCCGAAATTTGTCATGTTTAGACGAAATTTATCATGTTTGGCCGAAATTTAACTAGTTTTTATCATAACTTCGCCAAACGTCTCATCTTTTTTTTTAATACGCGCCTAGGGATGGCCCTGGGGGCCGACTCGCCCCCAGGGCCATTTTTTGCGCCGACTCACCCCCAAGCGGCGCTTTTTGACACCCTCTGGGGGGCCAACGGCTGGAGATGCCCTAACCTAGATCGACTCGAAATGAAAAAAGGCAAAGCAATCGACCATTTTCGGGCGCTTTCTTGCTTGACGGGCCCTAGCTAATGGCTGGAATTAACAGGGCGGCAGCGACAGGATAACGCGAGTTCACGTGGCGGCCATGTTTTCCGCCCGAACGCGATGGTGGTGGTGGCCGGTTCTTGCAAGCCAAGCAATTGCATGCTCATCGGCGGTGCATGGCGTACAGCCCCATGCGCGCTTGCTTGGCTCGCAAGTCCATTGCTTGCTGCCACAAGGCAGCTAGCTGTAGCGTCTGCGATTTGCTCTAGCGAGTGGCGAGTCACCGGGAGTCAGGCGATGCTAGCTGCTCGTGGTTAGTTTTTGTCAATCCTCCAAGGAAAGCCATTGCTTTGCTTCCTCAGGCGTCGAAGATCAATTGACGGTCAAAGAAAACAAATGAAATTCTTAATGTGAGAATCTTAACAGCAACGACGCTTTGGCCGAGTGGTTAAGGCGTGTGCCTGCTAAGTACATGGGCTCTGCCCGCGAGAGTTCGAATCTCTCAGGCGTCGATAATTTTTTTTGTTTTGCTAAATTTGTCGCATGGCTAAATTTTGGAGAGTAGGTATACCAGACCTATTTCTATAGCACAATATGCATCGACATGGATCTATCTATTATCCCGGAAAGAAAAGAAAAACTGTTGCATATGGTGGATGCTGCCACATTTTTTAATGTAACGGAAGAAGAAATTTTGCCAAAATTGCTTTTGGAGGCCGAGCTCCATGGAGGCCTCCTTTTGCAAAATTCAAAATTCATCAAAATTTATATTTTTATATTCTAAAAAGTTCTGAAAAAATACAGATATACACATAGGTATAATGTACATGTGTCTAAATTTTTAGGACAAACTACGTTGAAATGAGGGTTGTGCAAAAAAAAATATAGGGCCTTTCAACACATGATAGTACTATTCACCTCAAACTCCACAAATTTGTCTTTTTTGTGCATATCACATTTCAAGGTATTTTCATCCTGAATTTTTACATGAATATACATTTCATCCTTGTATAGTTGCATATTTGTTTCAGATTTTTTTTTTTTGAAATCAAAAAGTTTGAATTTTGATTATTATTTTTCAAAAACAAAAGGGCTCCATGGAGCCCGGCCACCAAAACACCAGACCTATTTCTATAGCACAATATGCATCGACATGGATCTATCTATTATCCCGGAAAGAAAAGAAAAAACTGTTGCATATGGTGGATGCTGCCACATTTTTTAATGTAACGGAAGAAGAAATTTTGCCAAAATTGCTTTTGGAGGCCGAGCTCCATGGAGGCCTCCTTTTGCAAAATTCAAAATTCATCAAAATTTATATTTTTATATTCTAAAAAGTTCTGAAAAAATACAGATATACACATAGGTATAATGTACATGTGTCTAAATTTTTAGGACAAACTACGTTGAAATGAGGGTTGTGCAAAAAAAATATAGGGCCTTTCAACACATGATAGTACTATTCACCTCAAACTCCACAAATTCGTCTTTTTTGTGCATATCACATTTCAAGGTATTTTCATCCTGAATTTTTACATGAATATACATTTCATCCTTGTATAGTTGCATATTTGTTTAAGATTTTTTTTTTGAAATCAGAAAGTTTGAATTTTGATTATTATTTTTCAAAAACAAAAGGGCTCCATGGAGCCCGGCCACCAAAACACCCTGCTTCTTAATTTTGTTGCATTATGCTCACTTGCAAAATCCAAGATCGTTGAGACCCATGCCACAACTACAACCGCGACCGAACAAGTGTGCATGCTCAAGGCCGCGATGGCGGCTTCCGTCATTGAGCCGGGTGGGAGAGGTACAGAAAGGCTGCAAGGCAACCGTCACCGCCATCAGAGATATCTTCCTTCTCCTCCTCCCACGATGGCGACAACCATGAGCCATCATATGTCGTCCCATTGCATTCCTATATATATGTGTAGTTATCATAACCTATCTATATTTGTGTCGCATAGGAATCTATCTATGTCTAGGCATATGTAGTGTGTCGCATCTAGACCTTATCTATGCTATATTCGAATTTGAAGTTGGAAGTCTGAAAATTGTGCATTTCAAATGTTGTTACATTGTGTGACGTCGAAATATATAAGTTGCCGCATATTCATGTGAAATTGGAGCAATGGAGTCACATACACACAAATTACAGATAAATATGAAGAGGGAGTCTTACATAACAAATTAAAGAGAAATATGAAGAGGAGGTCATATATATACAAATTAAAAAGAAATACGAAGAGGGGGTCACATATATACAAATTAAAGAGAAATATGAAGAGGAAGTCGTATATATACACAAATTGAAGAGAAATATGAAAAGGTAGGGGGTATATGAAGGCTTTACACGTTAGATTTGGAGTTGATAAATATTTTTAAAGAGCCCCTTTGAAGCCTAAAAGGCTCAGTTTTTCCGGCATTCTACAAAAGTTGCTCCTAGACTTATTTTTACTGATTTTTTGTTTAAATGTTGCCTCATAGCTAAGATGAGTGAGAGAAAAAAATATATGGCTACATGTGTGTTGCACATGCATATTTACTACTCCCTCCATTCACAAATATAAGATGTGCTAACTTTTTGTAAAATTGAATGTATCTAGACACGTTTTAGTGTGTTTGTTTACTCATTTCAATCTGTATATAGTCCATATTGGAATATTCAAAAACATCTTATATTTGTGAATGGAGGGAGTAGTTATTATATATAAATCCTCATGGGATCTTGTGTCATGGACCATGCATGTCTATCAATTCTGTCAATGTGAGTGACCAGTACATAAGTTAGCGGCTCTATAGTTCACATTGTGAATTTTTCAGAGTGAAGTGCACTGTAGGTCCTTGAACTATTTCAGGGACACGTAGGTCCTCGAACTATGAAAAGCGTCATCTAGGTCCTCAAAGTGCAGTAAGTGTGTCATTCAGGTCCAAAATCTCCCTGACAGGCTCTAACTGGCCAGCTGGCACATAAACAGTAACCGTAACAGTACGCGGCAAACAGTCCTGAATTCCTATGCGTGATGAACAGTACACGACAAAGAATAAATATAAAAAAATATCAAAAAACTGAGATCCTCTGTCATCGAAGAGACCCTGGCGCGTGAACAGTAAAAATGTCATTAATTCAAATAAAGTTCGCGAACGATGAATTTGGAAAAATATTTGTGACTTTAATAAAATGTTCGCGAACGATGAATTTGGAAAAAAATATTCGCGACTTCAAAAAAATATTCGTGAGTTTAAAAAAAGTTCGCGAATGATGAATTTGGAAAAAATATTCATGACTTTAAAAAAATGTTCGCGAACGATGAATTTGGGAAAAATATTCGCGAGTTTAAAAAAAGTTTGCGAACGATGAATTTGGAAAAAATATTCATGACTTTGAAAAAATGTTCACGAACGATGAATTTGGAAAAAATATCCGTGACTTTAATAAAATGTTCGCGAACGATGAATTCGGAAAAAATATTTGCGACTTTAATAAAAAGTTCTCTAACATTTTTTAAAGTCAGGAATTTTTGTGGTTCGCGAACATTTTTTTCCATACCCACGAGCAATATTTGTGGTTCGCGAACATATTTTCAAATTTATTGTTTGTGAACTTTTTTAAAGTCGCGAATATTTTTCCCATATTCGCGAACATTTTTTTGAATTAATGAACATTTTTACTATTCACGCACCAGGGGTATCTTTGATGCCAAAGATTTTCAGATTTTTTTTGTTCATATTTTTTATTTTTCGCACTGTTCACCATGCCAGCTGGCCATTTAGAGGGGGTTAGTGAGATTTTGGACCTGGATGACACACTTACTGTACTTCGAGGACCTAAATGACGATTTTCATAGTTCGAGGACCTATGTGACACCCCTGAAATAGTTTAAGGACCTACAGTGCACTTCACTCAATTTTTCATTACAAAAACTTTTCAAACTATCTGGAAGAAAAATGTTATGGAGTACAAGATGGCAAGGTTCAATATATTAGGCACAGTGACGTGATTGATGATGGCACTGACTCTGCTTTTGGGGAAATAACATCAAACATCAAACGAAATGGGCTAGGCCTTTGTCGTATTATTGGGCTCAGACCAAAACGGGTACATGGAGCCATT
>NC_041393.1:88929468-88958171 GCF_002162155.2 Triticum dicoccoides | reverse complement strand
TATGCATACACTTGACTTGCGAATAAATTTGAAAATCAATGCTTTGCGAAGTTACTCACACACATAGTTGATTATCACATGATCTCACATGGCGCAAAAACAAACTCTGTTGTTAGTTTTAACAAGGTTTGCACGTATAAACTAGCTAAAAGTTTCGCTTTAAGCACCGATGACAACTTGACAAGAGAAGAAAAGATGCCACATGGTTCGAAAGAAAAAAGGATGCCACATCAACCATGACAAGAAAAGCTAGGCTCGATCAGCTACGAATATCTCAATGCTTCCACACAAAGCCAGTTACATTTCCCTCCAAATTCTGCTCCAACAAACTAATTAAGTGCACTCTAGCTCACCATATTCGTCATATAGCACAACAGATTTAGTTAATAGCTGGCAGCTCCTCCTCTCTTACATTTCTCTCTGGTATATATGCAGGCAAGTGTGTCCGGTATTGCTTACAGCCACCAGCACAGTGCACAACCTCAAGAAACTACACCAACAAACCGGACCAAGCTAGAAAGAATAATATGGCGTCCAAGTCTAGCATCACCCACCTCCTCTTGGCCGCCGTCCTGGTCTCCGTCTTCGCCGCCGCCGCAGCCACAGGCCCGTATTGCTACCCGGGGATGGGTCTTCCGAGCAACCCGCTTGAAGGCTGCCGGGAGTATGTCGCACAGCAAACTTGTGGCGTCGGCATCGTCGGGTCGCCGGTATCCACCGAGCCGGGGAACACCCCGAGGGATCGGTGCTGCAAGGAGCTTTACGACGCCTCGCAGCATTGCCGGTGCGAGGCGGTGCGCTACTTCATAGGGCGGACGTCTGATCCCAATTCCGGCGTGCTCAAGGACCTTCCCGGATGCCCCAGGGAGCCCCAGAGGGACTTCGCCAAGGTGCTCGTTACGCCGGGGCACTGCAACGTGATGACCGTTCACAACACCCCATACTGCCTCGGTTTGGACATATAAAGATGGATAGATCCGTCTCTCATGAATGAATAAGCATGTTCCATCCATGGATGTGTGGCATGCATATATATATGAACAAGAATAAAGGGAATCATTTTGTGATTCTTAAATTTCAACTCAATCTTTTGTTCATATGTCTCGAGGTTTAATAGCCTTGTGAGTATCTTATTCATTGCTTGTGACCCTCAGAAGCGTTCTTCGATCCATAATATGTCGTCGGTATATATAGGATAGCAAACCCATGCAAGAGGACGAAGCGCCACCAGGTTCAACACAACCATAATTTTCAAGAGGGACAAAAGCCCTAGTGATCCATAGCACCTCGCCTATTTCGTCCATCGTAGTCGTCCAGTTGTGTATCAACTCGCTAGGTTTCCACATTGTAACCACAATTGTATTGATCTATCTCGAGATATAATCCAATCAAAGCACGAATAGGGCTATACCCATCCCAAAAGGGCTCGGGCCTGGGTAAATCATTGTCTCTAGAGATCCATGGTGACCCTGGCATACCTTTGTGATCAAACAAATCATATATAATTATTGCCACGCATGTATGATAATTAAGATAGGAATTTTGGATATAGCATAACACTTATTCGTTCACAAATTGAAGATGATTAAAGATGTTAGACACATATGTGTCAATGAGTAATAATGTACGGGGTACACCCTACGGGAGAGACAACCAAAGAGTGTCTAGAGACACCTACGCACACCCCGTGACCCGCACTAGTCGTGCGAGAGTGGACACTCGGGGGACAAGGATGGACATGCTATGTCCGGGTGATCTTTTCCTCATGAGTCGCCTTGAAGATAGTTCTCATGTTACCAGTAGGGGTCAACATGTGTAAAGACCTCGCCAGGAATTGCCTAAGATCATCACCTTCTATGAGGCTATGCTGATGTGACCTAACTTTCTATTGACCCAATCCATACTTTGTAAAATGCCAATTCACGTAGGGATATTACCCATAGGACCCTAAACCTAGGTAAAACCACGATGTATCTATTGTCTCCAACACGAGATCCTTTCGAACACCACCCCTTTATTTGTCATTGTTTACGACTTCGTGGTACTTCATAAAATCAGCAGTGAATCAATCTTCGACAATGCATGATATTCTGTTTAGCATAATTTATTATGGTTGTAATAATGCATTATTTCTTATCATAATATGTTCAATCTGGGTTGGTCACCCTGCTAAATATTTCCTTCATTTACCCCGCAGGAATCCTTCCATTTTGGACAATCAGGGGAAGGATATCTCTCCCACGTTCGAGGTGCAGTCTCCACATGTTGTCTCGCTTTAAAAAAAAATGCCCTGGGTCCTAGTGACCATGGGTAGAGTTAAAGAAAAACAAATAATGCTCGACTAGTATCACGCCAGCATTTCACCAAAACTCTTATCTTTTTATTAAAGAAAATCTTGATTCAGGAAGAGGAACAGGGAAATCCAATTCTTAAGTGCAACACACATTTATCAATAAATTATGAGAACTGATTTTATTGATTACTTTAGAGTTTTAGAGTACTGCTTCCATATTTACAAGACAACAATAAAGCCTACACAACTGAAATAGATACAAACACACTGTATAAAAATAAAAATAAAAATACAACATGAGCTCACTATATGAGCAATCCTAATTTGGAGTAACTATCTATGGGAATTCTATTTCTGTAGACAACCTTTGAACCATCACCAAGACTATTACAGGTTACAACAAGTTGAGGCTGTTTGCACCCCCACATCTCACCATCTTGTTATTTCTTTTTACCAGCAAGACATGCTTCAGCCTTTTATTGATTTATTACAAAGTAGCCGCTTCATCGGATTTCACTAACTTGGCTTTCAGCTCTGCATTCTCCCTTTGTAACCGTTCAAGCTCGGACTTCAGAACCGCGTTGTCACGCCGCAGCCTCTCCACCTCAACTTCAGCGTTTACATTTCCCCCCTAAAAGAAGTACATATATACAAGGTGAAATGCCAATGAGAAGGAGAAAGTGTCTGAGGTTGACAATGGACTGCTCAAGAGAATGTTGGTATTCTGATTAGATCGCTACTCCGTGTCACCTACATTTTCCTGCTCTGGAGTCAATGGTGAAGATGGGAACTGTCCGGTGTACGGAGCACCAAGCAAGACTTCCCTAATGACTTCATGTGATGCCAAGCCATCAATGCCCATGTTCTCATAACTCCAGAATGCACCTAAGGTTCCCAAGAACCCTTCGTGACACAGAAATGTCGTTTGAACTTCACCTTTGGACCTGGGAGCAAAACAAAAGGAGAGAAGCAATTATCAATTGCCTGGTCATAGTGCAACAATTCTTCTCCTGTTCCTGGATAGCAGAATTTTCTGTACAATTGCAAAGATATTTTGCATGGTATCCACGTAGAAAATTCCTTACCAGTACTTGAGGGAACGAGAAATCTTGTCCATAGTCTTCTCATGACCACAGACATAAGCACCTCGAAAGAAGATTCTCTTTAGGCCTGATAGATTAGCCACAAAGTAGGCTATCTAGATAAGAAATAAGAACACGTCAGAGGATACTTCATGATGGTGCCTGGTAATTCCAATATCCGGAGAAAATACCTGTCCAATGTTGTATGTGAAAGAGTTGAGTAGAGCTGCTGCGAGATCTTCTGCTTTGTACTCTGAAAGTTTGCCCGAGTTCACTTTTCCAAAGCTTGCTGCAGTAGTGGAAGCTGGAAGACCAATCTGGCGTAAAGAGAGAAAAATTAATGGGCATACTGATCGCCTTGTGTGTCATAGATTCACAATTTCCATGATAAGCATGTCAAAGCCCTAAAACTAATCTTCAAATCTGTACAACAGCTGGTGAGACTGCTGTTCAATTCTGCAATAAATGTTAATATTATTATTATAGCAGAAATCTCACAGAAAAATATATTCTTCCAGAGTATAGATCAAATACCTTTGGATAACCACGCTCCCCATAAATGTCTCCAACAGTCAAATCTACAGCCAAATTATCACCCCTCCGGCTCAAATCCAAGAATTCCTCATAACTACAAGCCACAAGGAAATTTAGAGATTGTTTAATCATGTATCAAGGAACATTCCTACATCTTATAAGCACACAAGCTAGATCGATAGTACCTTGAACAGCCAGTTAAAAGCCTTGCAAGACCAAGGATAGTACCACCACCCAGATGTGATCCGATAATTCGCTCAAACTTCCCCTTACCAATTACCTGACAAGATTGTTTTTTGCTGATAAAAGTGCTAGTACACAAATAATAAAAAGAATGAAAGCAGTGTACTGGCTAACCTCTATCATGCTGACACCAGATCCAATATTAACAAGGAGATAAGGAAATATGTTGCTATCGTTATGTTCGTCTGCTGATGTCACATCAGTAGGACCTGCTGCCTCATGACTGTTCTCCTACAGCAGTGGGGGAAACCCACAATTAAGCTTGGAAAGATAAATCACCCTAACCACAATAACATTTATTTATTTCTGCATCGTGCCTATTCACACGACTTATATGCATAAAAAACTCTTATGTGTTATTGTTGTGGCGTCCAAGCCACAACCATACAAATGGAATGGTAGATCAGTCCTTCACTTCTGATTTACTTGAAAATGGGTGAAATTTTTTCCTACTGGTGCACATTATGCACAAGCATTTTACTTAAATAAAAGACGATACTCAAACTTGTCGTGTTTCTTGTAGTGTGCAAGAAAATGATAAACATATAAAGGATATCATCATAGGAGCTGACCTCTTGAGATTCCTCGAGGTTCAAGTTTTCATCTCTGGGATCCCCGTAACTCATCAAGGCACCAAGAGCACCTAAATACCCTTCATGTTGCAAGAATGAAGCTTGCATTTGACTCTCTGACCTGAATGACATACCTCAAATGTTAAGATTCTTTCCAAGGTTGATAAAATAAGAATAGAAACATTCAGTGAGAAACAAAAAGGAGTTTCTTTAGAATCCTCTTAAGGACAGCAAACTTATACTACTAAATACAAGCAGTCTATATTTTTTTTATATGAACAGATGCTCACCAAGAGGAATACATTTGGAAAATATAAAATGCTCACCAGAAGTCTAGTGCATAAGAAATATTATCCATTGTGCTCTTGTGTCCACGTATGTATGATCCACCAAAAAAGACCCTTCTGAGGCCCAAGAGTGATGCAACAAGAAAAGAAATCTGCAGGACACATACCAAGAGTGTGATATGAACCCATATTTCAATAGACAACAATAGACCAGCACCAATAGGGGAAACCGTGAAAGTACCCTTTTTTTTATAAGGGGCTCCCCCTCTGGTTTCATTTATCAGAAACCATAATGTCTTTTACAACTACTAAGCAAAGAAAAAAAAAGGAGAGATCAATCGAAGCATAATGCCCCCATAAATGCCTATGCTACCAAGCTGGAGAAGATGAAGCAGACTGAGAAACCACACGGCTCTTCAGTCCTTTCTATAGCAGGAATCAGGGACTACAGAAGCAACATTCGGTGAAAGTACCCCATAACATGTACTTTCTTATAATGCTATTATTCCTATTAATAACATGCTTAAGGCCGTTTAAACAAAATCAAAATGCTTTTACTGAAACAGTTTGTCTTAAGATAAAAAACACTTTGTGACATAGAATGAGTAAACCCTATGCCTCTTTTCTCCAGTAGAAGTCGTTATACTACTATGCATTTCTTCTTCAGATCAACAAGCATGTCTTCTTAGCTTTTCTTTTCTTCCAATAAAGCGAGGTTGAGTGCCATCCATGTAAACAGCTATGATTAGCTGAGACAATAAGTACAATTTAATAACACGCAGAAGCACATAACATAAACTCACTTGTGCAATATTGTAAGTAAAGGCACTCAACAATGCGGATGCAAGGTCTTCAGGCTTGTAATCTGCTAGCTTTTTCATAGAAGTAATAACTTTTCCAAAGCTAGAAGCAAGAGTCGAAGTTGACAGTCCTTGCTGAAACATATTAGGAAAGGATAAATCAGTAATCTATAAGGACCGATGCTCATTCATGATATGCGAAAGAATTAATTATTTTAATACAATATAAATATTGTCAACATAAAGATTTCAATGTGCTTCATCAATTATTCTAAACACAATGCTCCCAGTAGCCATATTGCTTTCCAAGCAATCTTGATAAGTAAGTTAATTCAATTTCAAGGTAAGAATAAGTATTTATACCACCAAGTCGTAACAGAGTCGTAAGCAAGCAATGAAACTATCAATATTCTCCTAGCAAATATTCAAGTCTGACCAAATTGACCTACACACTAGGGCACTACTGGCGTGGCAAAACTACCACAAAAGAAAAGGCAAGTACATAGAACTGCAACAACAGGGCAAGGAGGGTGACAGCAAACCTTCTGGCAGGCAAGCTCCCCGCATATATCCTTCACAACTAGATCAAGTACAAAATTGTCCCCTTTCTGGCTTAATTGCAGGAATTCATCATAACTAAGAGAATAATAATATATTAGTGGGAAAAATATGTAAACCAAGATATTTATGATGCAAAAGGAAACACGTTACCTCTTGCAGCCTGTTAATAGTTTTGCTAACCCAAACATAGTACCGCCACCAATATGTGTCCCAGTTACCCTTTCAAATTTTCTATTTCCAGTGACCTGCATTATACTTGATAACACATGGTTATATGAGCTGCATTCTGCTGTATTTCCATATGAGAATCATGATGACGAAGAAGTGCAACCTTTAATATGCTAACTCCTGAGCCAATGTTCACAAGAAGGTAAGGAAACAAGTTATCTGGGGAAATATCAATCGAGTTCCTCTTTCCACTCATGTGTGTGAAGGCTGCGCCAGGAACATTCTGCGAGGAAGCATCAGTTAAATGGAAAACCAGATCTAAATGAGAACTAAATATCAAGAATGCAGTAATACCTTACAAAATATTAACCGGAAAGAACCATATCTTAAGCAGTGTTACAATGTGAAAGAATTTTTAAAGTTCAGAATCCAAATGAGAAGGTATGTGGTATGATGAGAGTAGCTTACAACTCACCTGTAACAAAAAGTTTGCTCCAGAGACAACACTGTCCATTTCATCAAGCTTGTCAAGACTAACACCTAATTTTTGCCGAAAATCATCACCAAATTTATATGATCCACCACCTGTTGCCTGCAAATGATCTCCATTACAATCGATTCTGGTCAAGCTATTTTACAATCCACCTCAGATAAAACATACTGCTAACAATCAAACAATACAAAATAAAATGACAAGCTTGATGAAATACAAACAGACAATATTAAGTTCTACATTCTCAAGCAAAGGTATATTCAATATGGAAATCAGAATTCACAAGCACACATTGGTCATTCTTGTGTTTGCAATTATTGATACTTGGGGCAGCCGAGTTGCCGAGGGTTTTGCCTCAGCTACAAGTATGCACAAGTTTCAACTCTAGGGGCGAAATCTATGTTTCCTAAACGCGCCAAAAACAGTTACACTCTGTCGCTTGGCGGCAAAACTTTGTTCCTGAAACTCTTTAGGAGTATTTATTAGTGATAGCGTGGGTCCATGAAAATTAATTTCAAGAATTATTTTTAACAATAAATTGTAAATAGTAAGAATGATTTTAGTGGATGTGGATTTTGCCAAAGTGCAAACCGACATTAATACGCTCCACATTATCCATTTAAGATATTTTCGTATGTACTCAAGCAATCAGAATTCACAAATACACATCATTCGGCATTCTTGTGTTTGCAATTATGATACTTGGGGCAGCGGAATAAACGAGGGATTTGCCTCAGCTAAAGCCTACAAGTATGCCAAGTATTAACTCAGGAGGTGATATCTGTGTTCCCTGATGCACCAAAAACAGTTACAATCTGTCGCCTGATGACAAGACTTTATTCTGCAACTCTATAAAAGTATTTATTATCGATAGCGTGGGTCCAAGAAAATTAATTTCAAGAATTATTTTTAACAATAAATTGTAACTGGTAAGAATGATTTTGGTGGATGTTGACAGGAGCACTAATAAATACTCTTATAGAGTTTCAGGGATGTTGATAGCGAACCAAATCGCATGTAACTGTCCAAGACACTGGTGCAGAATGAATGTGTCATTTGAAAATTTACATTTTGGGTAAGAGAAGAGGTAAAGCATGCCATACAAGTTACGGCAAATAAATAGATAATTACTTCCAAGTGCTAACTGCATAAATGATCTCCCTTTTTATTAATGTATTCATCTTGTGGGTCATAAGCCCAAAAGGTCGTTGCTACTTGCTAACACAAGAAGAACAAAGCATACCTTCAGTGTCATATTTTCTTTGCTTGGCCCTGTCGTTGTCCCTGGCATGAAAATGTTACACTTCAACCCACGATAAAGATAAAACTCCAACACATAACTAAATCATCAAACAACAGAAGCTGAAACCTTTTTTTTAGCTGGGCAGAAGCTGAAACTTGACAGAGTGAAAACAGAGTAAAACACTGTGTTTGCATCGCAGAGAAGAGCGATTGCAAATGCCGTTAACTGCTGTCAACAGCTAAATTCTAGATTCCCCTCTTCCTAAAATGAGATGATCATGAACTACAAGTCGACAGCAACAAACTTCTGAATGCTCTGAAGAACACCCTAGCTCACGAGCAAGTAACAGCTGCTGATCAAGCCATCCTATCCTACTTATTTTCCAGTGGAGCAGGGTCACCCAATTCTCCAGTCTCCACATTGCGTGATTAACCGTGCCAGGAAGCCAAATGGGCCAGAGAAGAACCAACGAATTCGGCGCAGCAGACAGCGAAGGTAGCACAGACGTACCGTTGCAGCCGAGGAGGCCTTGGGCCCGGACGAAGTCGAAGCAGTCGTCCAGCCTCCGCCTCTCGAACTTGGCGAACCGCAGCTCCGCCTCGGCGCCGCAGCTCGCCGTGTACACCAGCTTTATCAGGGTCCCTGCGACGGCAGCAGCAGTAACGACCACGAGGACGAAATTCAGAAGGAGAGAAGCGGTGGGGAGCTTATAAAAATTATGAATTACTGTACTACCTCCGATGTCGAGGGCGAGGAGCGGGGAGGCGGCGGGCTGGCGGGGGAGGAAGATGGGCGGGCTGCCGTCGCCGGGGTCGGCGCGGATCTCCGCGCCGGAGAGGTCGATCCGGCGGCCCATTGCCGCCCACGCCGTCAGCACGGATCGCCGGCCCCTCGGGGATCACGCGCGCATTTGGCTGCCGTGCCGCGCCTCCTCGTCGCGTTTGACTGCCGCGCTTGGACTTTGCGGGGAAGTGGGAGTAGTAGTAGGCGGCTAGCTGGTGCGATCGCAGCTGGGCGCTGGTGGGTGAGCAGTAGGGCAGGGTAGATGGTTGGTGGATGATGAGAGATCCCAGCCAGAGTCAGAGGCGAAGAGGAATAGAAGGAGGGTCGTAATAAACAGGTCGGATTGGGATTTGGATTGGATTTGGATGCCAGGCAAGACAGCCGAGTCTCCTGCCCAAAGGAATGTCAACTTGCGTTCAAGTGGGAATTGAAAAAATCATAATGGATCTTGGGCTCCATGGAAGCATTTCAAATGCGAAAAAAAACTGATTTTTACTTCTCAAAAAAGAAACTGATTTTTTTTGTGCATGTACATTTGTGTGTACAAGATTTTCTTAATGACTATGCAATATTGGTTGCATGTCATACATTGAGACGCGGGCCATGTGTAAACATGCACCATGTAAGCAGGCCTTCGCCATTATGGATTAGTCCCGCCTTATTGATGTACGGATCACGTAAAATGTTGATATGGTACGGCGTTTTGTGGGTATGTACGGAAGACGGGTCACGGAAAATGTTGTAAGGTATGGCGTTTTGTGGGAGTGTATGGAGAATGGATCACGGAAGATGTTGATAAGGTATGGCATTTTGTAGGTATACACGCGACGTATTGACATAGGGATCATGGAAGATGTTGGTAAGTTATGGCGTTTTGTGGGAATGTGCGGTGAATTGATCACGTAAGATGTTGATAAGGTATGCCGTTTTGTGGGTATGTATAGAGAGTTCGGCTGCCCAAAAAAAAGTACAAGCGTGAAAACGTATGAGAGCTGAAAGTGCCACATGGACTGCCTTAATTGTTTATTGGGGACTTCATTGAAATCCTCCATTCTCGTGAGTGGTGTGTGGGGACCCTCACCCACAACCGTACGTGCAAGCGTTTCATGATGTGTTAGATGATTGTGAGCTGAAGGATGTCAGCTACGTTGGAGACAAGTTTACATAGACATGTGGAGCTATACGCGAACGCCTTGATCGCAGGGTAGCTACAGAAAATTGGTGACAATTGTTCCCGACAACAGCCATTATGAACATGGGGTTCAATGGGTCGGATCATCGACCATTACCGCCAGACACCGATCACTATGCTACAGAACTAAATGGTACTTAGAGAAAGAAGAGGTTTGAAGCGTACTGGCTTCTGGAAGCCAGTTTTGCTGATGTCGTATCAGGTGACTTGGAGTAGGCGGGTATACATGAGTCCACTGGTGGCGTGCTGCCCAAGTTAGGTTACCTCTGCGCTGGGCTTCATGAGTGTGACAACATGTTACTGAAGAAACCACAAAAAGTTTGCATAAGGTTCGGCAAGAGATCTAAAGGGTGATGTGTGTCCCTATAATATACATGAGACTAAAGTGAAGAAAGAGGAACTCGCAAGTGAAACTGGAAAGATGCTTGAACAAGAGGAGATCCACTAGTGGTAAATGGCTTGTGGAACTAATTGAAGAAAAATGATTGGAATTCCAAAAAAATCATGGTTTCACGTCAAAGAGGAAGAGACGTAATCACATCATAAAACTAGAAAATGGTCAGGATAGTTGGATGGAAGGTAATGACCTACTAAGGATGCTTATTTGGGATTATGTTCTCATCTTTGTTCATTGAAAGTCCTTGGTACTAACCATGCTATCCTGGATAGGATTGTGTTGTGAGTTGCTCAGGATATGAATAACCACCTGGTAGCCCCATTCTGGGCAGATGATGTGAAGAATGATGTTTTCGGTGTTGGAGATCTAAAGGTTCCTGGGACTAATGTCCCACACGCCATATTTTTCAAGAGGTTTTTCATCTCATTGGGGAGGAGATCGCCTATGAAGTTCTTGCAACAATTAATAATAAGCTTATTCTAGAAAAATAGAGCCATACTACAATTTGTCCTAGTTCCAAAAGTTGATGCACCAAAACTAATCACCCAGTATATGCAATGTTACATACAAAATAATCTCCAAGATGCTCGCGGGAGATTGAAGACAATTCCTTTAGATATTATTGCATTGCCCTAGAGTGCATTTATTCCTTCTAGCATAATAATTTATAATGTTTTAGTCGCTTATGAGAGTATCCGTACAACGAAGAATAAGAGAAGAGGCATACATTCAGACCTTCAGACGTGGGCCATGTATAATCATGAACTATGCAAGCAGACCTTCGACATTATGGATCAATCCTGCCTCATTGATGTATGGCTCACGAAACATGCTGATAAGGTATGGCATTTTCTAGGTATGTACGACGAATGGATCACGTAGTATGTTGATAAGGTATGATGTTTTGTGTGCATGTACGTAAAGTTCAACTAGGCAGAAAAGTACAGATGTGGTTATGAGAGAGCTGAAAGTGCAACATGGCCTACTTTGGTTATTTATGGGGGACTTCAATGAAATTCTCAATTCCCATGGGGGCGCTCACCCACAACTGTACGTGCAATCGTTTCATGATGTGTTGGATGATTGCGAGTTCAAGGATATCAGATATGTTGGGTACGAGTTTAGGTGGACATGCGGAGCTATACGTGAACGACTGGATCGCGGGGTAGCTACTGAAAGTTGGTGATCACAATTATTCCCCGTAGAGGCCATTACGAACATGGGGTTTAATGCTTCGGATCACCGGCCATTATTGCCTGATAAGGATCACTATGCTAGAATACTAAATGGTAATAGAAAGAAGAGGTTTGAGATGTGTCGGCTTCTAGAAGTCAGTTTTGTTGATGTCATATCAGATGCCTGGGAATAAGCTAGTACATGTGAGTCTACCGGCGGCGTGTTGCCCAAGTTAGGTCACCTCTATGTTGGGTTTCATGAGTTAAGCATCTTGTTACTGAAGAAACCACATAGACATTTACACAAGGTGCAGTGAGCGCTCGAAAGGGTTATGTGAGGCCCAAAGACACATGAGAATGGAGTGAAGCAAGAGGAAATCACAAGTGAAATTGAAAAGTTGCTTGAACAAAAGGAGATCTACTAGCGACAAAGAGCTGGTGTGAACTGGTTGAAAAACCGGAATTCCAAATTTTTCCATGGTTTCACATCATAGAGGAAGAGACGCAATCACATCATAAAACTGAGAACAAGATAGTTGGATGGGAGGTCATGACCTACTAAGCCTGCTTATTTGGGATTATTTGCGTCATCCTTTTTCCTAGAAAGTCCTTGGTACTGACCCTGCTATCCTTCATAAGATTGCGTTCTGAGTTACATTGGATATGAATAACCACATGTTAGCCCTGTTCTGGACAGATGATGTGAAGAATGATGCTTTTAGTATTGGAGATCTAAGACCCTTGGGACTGACGTCCTACCCGCCATATTTTCAAGAGGTTTATCATCCCACCGGGGGAGATCACCTATGAAGTTCTTGTAGTAATTAATAATAAGCTTATTCTAGAAAGTTGGAGCCATACTACAGTTGGTACTAGTTACAAAGGTTAATACACCAAAACTAATCAACTAGCACTGGCCGATTAGCCTGCACAATGTTACATGAAAATAATTCCCAAGATGCTTGGGGAGAGTGAAGAAAATTCTTCCATATATTAGTGCCTCGACCCAGATTGCATTTGTGCTTGCTAGGTTAATTATTTATAATGTTTTGGTCACTTATGAGAGTATTTGTACAACTAAGAATAAGAGAAGAGGCAAAGATGGTTTTTGTGTAGTAAAGTTGGTTATGCACAAGGCATATGATAGAGTAGAGAGTGTCTTTCTTGAGAGGCATGGTGGTTAAAATGGGGTTCCATGACCAATGGGTGGACCTATTATGGCTTGTATATCTTTTGTTACTTATGAAGTTGTGATGTCAGGCTTAGTTCTCAGAAGACTGAGGACTTTGTTCCAGTAGAGGCCTTTACCAAGGCAATCCTTTATTACCTTCTGTTTTTTGCAATATGTAGTTGTTTGTAGAAGAAGTTGGTGGCATTGATGTGGTTAGGGTGTGCATGAATGCACCATCAATGCCTCTTTCTTTTATTCCCTGATGATTCCATAATGCTCATGAAAAATGGATACATAAATGCAACTTCTCTGTAGCAAGTTTTGGACACCTACTCTTGTAAGTGCATCTAGTGCCCCTTAGTGATTTTGGTGTATTGAAGACTTATAGGTTAAGGGACTAATATGTTTGTCAGTGTACACAGGCTCTATAAGTCGATGAGGAGTTTGATATTTACAGTGAAAGTCGACCCCTAAAAATGAATGTCTTCGGCTGAAGACTTTGGTTCTTCTGAAGACTTTGAAAATGAAGAAATTCTACAATTTGTACTACGTACAAAGGTTAATACACCAAAACTAATCAGCTAGCACCAACCGATTAGCCCGCACAATGTTACATGAAAATAATTCCCAAGATGCTTGGGGAGAGTGAAGAAAATTCTTCCATATATTAGTGCCTCGACCCAGATTGCATTTGTGCTTGCTAGGTTAATTATTTATAATGTTTTGGTCACTTATGAGAGTATTTGTACAACTAAGAATAAGAGAAGAGGCAAAGATGGTTTTTGTGTAGTAAAGTTGGTTATGCACAAGGCATATGATAGAGTAGAGAGTGTCTTTCTTGAGAGGCATGGTGGTTAAAATGGGGTTCCATGACCAATGGGTGGACCTATTATGGCTTGTATATCTTTTGTTACTTGTGAAGTTGTGATGTCAGGCTTAGTTCTCAAAAGACTGAGGACTTTGTTCCAGTAGAGGCCTTTACCAAGGCAATCCTTTATTACCTTCTGTTTTTTGCAATATGTAGTTGTTTGTAGAAGAAGTTGGTGGCATTGATGTGGTTAGGGTGTGCATGAATGCACCATCAATGCCTCTTCTTTTATTCCCTGATGATTCCATAATGCTCATGAAAAATGGATACGTAAATGCAACTTCTCTATAGCAAGTTTTGGACACCTACTCTTGTAAGTGCATCTAGTGCCCCTTAGTGATTTCGGTGTATTGTAGACTTATAGGTTAAGGGACTAATATGTTTGTGAGTGTACACAGGCTCTATAAGTCGATGAGGAGTTTGATATTTACAGTGAAAGTCGACCCCTAAAAATGAATGTCTTCGTCTGAAGACTTTGGTTCTTCTGAAGACTTTGAAAATGAAGAAATTGGTGTGACCTTGAAGATTTGGATATTCATGCGAGGATTATGAAGCGCGAAGACTTTTGTTTTCATAGTTTCGTTTTCTTCTTCTTGAGTCATAGGAAACACCGTACTGTTAAAGGGGGTCGAGGTAATACTAAGGAAACTGATTTCCATGTGATGCTCATCTCAAAATCCTACACCTACCCAATCCTTCGAGTGAAGCCATTGGAAATCTCATATCAGTTCAGTCAATTTCTTCAGTGATAGAGACGAAGATCTTCTGGTCCCTGAGGAATTTGTTCTGACCGAGGAGTTAGGAATTAGCCAGTGCAAATTGCCTACACAGTGAGGAACATGATAGCCCTGAGGAATTCGAACCTCAAATATTCGACCGTTGTTGTGCTATGCGCCAGTTGTCCTAAAATATCTACCCATCTAACGGTCATATCAGCCAAGGGCATTTATGTCTTATCATGTCGGGTTGCTCCCTAGGCTATAAATAGCCGCCCCCTACAACCACTAGCTGGTTGGCTGCTCCGAGAGAAACTGACACTTGTCATTTGAGAGCATCCTATCCTCCAAGGACTTTGAGCGAAAATCATCAAGTGAGGAAATACCCAAATCCCAAACCCAAACACCTACAAACCCAAAGTGATTGAGCATCACTAAAGAGATTGTTCCTGCGTGGAACCGACGCTTGTTACCTTTGAGGACTGTGTATCCTCCAGACGGTTAGGCGTCATGGTCTGAGCATCCAAGAGGAATTGTGGATCGCCGAGTGACCAAGTCTGTGAAGGTTTGGAAGTCACCTGTGAAGACTTACCA
Organism: Triticum dicoccoides; assembly: GCF_002162155.2. NCBI lineage: Eukaryota > Viridiplantae > Streptophyta > Magnoliopsida > Poales > Poaceae > Triticum > Triticum dicoccoides. Next base: position 88,942,999 of record NC_041393.1, on the reverse strand, counting down.
CTACTGTTGGGCGAGATTTGCGTGATCTTATCTCAAGGATAATACGGTGAGGACTGTGTGTCCGGGACTGTGTGTTCTCGAGTTTAAATACTCAGCCGCTCCAACCAGATGTACAACTATCACAGCAGTTGGAACTGGTCGACCAAATCATTATCTTCACCGAGCCTACTGGTCCTATTTCCTCAACCCTTTCATTTGCTCTGTTATGTGTTGATGAGCCTGATCATTACTGTGTGAAGACTTTGACTGAAGATTTTCTCTAATTCCTCAATCCTATTTCTTTAGTCAGTTTGTCTTCATCTTGCTTTTCCTGTGTTTACGCTTTTTGCACTCTGTGTTTTGTCTTTCATTTCATCATGAAGACTATGTTGTTGCTCTGTTATGCTTATACATGAGTACTTATTCTGCTGCAAGTAGTTCTTTACTTAGGAATTTCTTCACCCTGAAATTCCTCAGTGAAGAATTCATAAAAATCGCCTATTCACCCCCTCTAGTCGACGTAACACACTTTCAACTGTGTAAAGTTAGCGCAACTTGTGAGTTATTCCAAATCAAGTATCTTCTTTAGCCCCAAACACAGATGTGGATATGAGAACGGGCATTATTCAACTTATGTTGATAACGAAGCTTTGTATGACAAATATTTTGGGTTTCTTGCACTAGTGGGGGATATGAGTAATTGTTTTAAGCATCTAGTTGAAATAATCAAACAAAAATAAGCAGGTGGGAGTGAAATAAGCTTTTAGCTTGGGTGTTACTTAAGGCCATAGCGCAGTCAATTTTGATGTATGCAATGTTGGTGTTTAGGATCCCTAAAGGGGTTTGCAAGCAAATGTCGGGTGTGATGTCACAATTTTGGTGGGGAGGTGACAAAAATGGCAAGAAAGCATCATTCATTGGCATGATGGAAGCTTTGTTTGCCAAAGAAAGAAGGCGATCTCAGTTTTCATGATCTTCATTCAGTTTATCTTCCTAAGATGGAGCTAAACAAGTTTGGAGCTCTTGCAAAATTTGGAGTCTTGCACTAGGTTGTGAAGGCAAAGTATTTTCCACATCATCACATCTAACAGGCCAGACAAAGGCAAACACTTCCTTAACTTAGCACAACATCGTCACGGGCATACAAACTTTCAAAAGTGGTTGTCTTTGGCGTACTAGCAATTGCAAAAACATCAATATCTAGGAGGACGCCTCGATTTCCTCTAGCTCTAGTTAGATAATCCTCTCATGGTGAGGCGGAATTCTGTTTGATAAAGTGATCCAACTCATTAACCCTAGTACTTTGATACGTCTCCAACGTATCTATAATTTTTGATTGTTCCATGTTGTTATATTATCATTCTTGGATGTTTTACAATCATTTTATAGTCATTTTTATCATTTTTTGGTACTAACCTATTGACATAGTGCCTAGTGCTAGTTGTTTTCTGCATGTTTTTTTACATCATAGGAAATCAATATCAAACAGAGTCCGAATGCAATGCAACTCCTGGAGGATTTTTTGGGCCAGAAGAAAGCCAATGGGCCAAGGAAGCACCTGAGGGGCTACTCGAGGTGAGCAACACCCACCAGGGTGCACTAGAAGGCCCAGGCGCACCCTAGTGGGTTGTGCCCACCTCGGGTGTCCCCCGAACCGCCTCTTTGCTCTATAAATACCCAAATATTCCAGAAACCCTAGGGGAGTCGACGAAATATTGATCCAGCCAGCGCAGAGTCCAGAACCACCAAGATCCAATCTAGACACCATCATGGAGGGGTTCACCACTTCCATTGGTGCCTCTCCTATGAGTGTGAGTAGTTCTTTGTAGACCTACGAGTCCGTAGTTAGTAGCTAGATGGCTTCCTCTCTCTCTCTCTCTCTCTCTCTCTCTTGTTTATCAATACAATGGTCTCTTGGAGATCCATATTATGTAAGTCTTTTGGCGGTGTGTTTGTTGGGATCCGATGAACTTTGAGTTTATGATTAGATCTATGTTTTTATCCATGAAAGTTATTTGAGTCTTCTTTGATCTCTTATATGCATGATTTCTTATAGCCTCGTATTTCTTCTCCGATATTTGTGTTTTGTTTGGCCAACTTGATCTCTTTATCTTGCAATGGAAAGAGGTGCTTTGTAGTGGGTTCGATCTTACGGTGCTTGATCCCAGTGACAGAAAGGGAACCGACACGTATGTATCATTGCTACTAAGGATAACAAGATGAGATCTATATCTGCCGCAATAGATAAACGGATATCGTCTACATCATGTCATCGTTCTTATTGCATTACTCCATTTTCTCATGAACTTAATACACTAGATGCATGCTGGATAGCGGTCGATGTGTGGAGTAATAGTAGTAGATGCAAGCAAGAGTCGGTCTACTAATCTTTGACGTGATGCCTATATAATGATCATTGCCTGGATATCATCATGATTATTTGAAGTTCTATCAATTGCCCAACAGTAATGGTTTTCCCACCATTTGCTATTTTTCTCGAGAGAAGCCACTAGTGAAACCTACGGCCCCCGGGTCTCTTTTCATCATATTTGCCTTTGCAATCTATTTTCTCTTGCATTTATTTTCCGATCTATTAAACCAAAAATACAAAAATACCTTGCTGCAATTTATTTTTTCCGTGATCTATTTATCCTATCTACCACTTTTTACCTCACGTTATTTGCCCATTAGAGGCGACGTACCCGAAAGGGATTGACAACCCCTTTAACACATCGGGTTGCGAGTATTTGTTATTTGTGTGCAGGTGCTGTTTACGTGGTGTGAGGAGGTTCTCCTACTGGTTCGATAACCTTGGGCTCATCACTGAGGGGAATACCTACCGTTGCTATACTTCATCATCCCTTCCTCTTTGGGGAAATACTGACGTAGTTCTAGCAGACATCAAAAGGAATTTGTGGCGCCGTTGCCGGGTTGGATCTTCAACATCAACCAGGTTCCTAATCACAAATCTTATCTCCTCGCAATTTACATTATTTGCCATTTGCCTCTCGTTTTCCTCTCCCCCACTTCACAAAAATTTGCCATTTTATTCGCCCTCTTTTTTGTTCGCAGTTTTCACGTCAGATCTGTTTCCCGTGTGCAAAATTGCTTATCACCTTTTGTCGTTATGTATTTCTCTTCTTCTATTGTGTGCACCCCCAAGAACGAGGTTCTCAACTTTAAACAAAGGTGAGGATAAAGTTTAAAAGATTCTTGGTATAGGATTTGCAATGCTCATAATAGATCTATTCACAAGCAATCTACCCTTGTTCTTCTTTGTTGCTTTTATGTGGGCATCACCACTTGGTATAGATTTGTCCTTGATACGATTACCGGTGGGAATTTTTTGATGTGTGTAGGACCTTGAGAAGAGGTGTCTAGAGGGGGGGGGGTGATTAGACACTAAGTACCAAAGTTGCAGTTTATAGCCTTTTTAAAACTAAGTGGAGTTTAGGCACAAGTATAACATTCACAACACATAGCAAGCAAGCATGCAAAGAGTATATGAGCAGCGGAAAGTAAAGCATGCAACTTGCAAGAATGTAAGGGGAAGGGTTTGGAGGATTCAAACGCAATTGGAGACACGGATGTTTTTGACGTGGTTCCGATAGGTGGTGCTATCGTACATCCACGTTGATGGAGACTTCAACCCACGAAGGGTAACGGTTGCGCGAGTCCATGGAGGGCTCCACCCAAGAAGGGTCCACGAAGAAGCAACCTTGTCTATCCCACCATGGCCGTCGCCCACGAAGGACTTGCCTCACTAGCGGTAGATCTTCATGAAGTAGGCGATCTCTTTGCCCTTACAAACTCCTTGGTTCAACTCCACAATCTTGTCGGAGGCTCCCAAGTGACACCTAGCCAATCTAGGAGACACCACTCTCCAAGAAGTAACAAATGGTGCGTTGATGATGAACTCCTTGCTCTTGTGCTTCAAATGATAGTCTCCCCAACACTCAACTCTTTCTCATAGGATTTGGATCTGGTAGAAAGAGGATTTGAGTGGAAAGCAACTTGGGAAGGCTAGAGATCAAGATTCATATGGTAGGAATGGAATATCTTGGCCTCAACACATGAGTAGGTGGTTCTCTCTCAGAAATGGTAAGTTGGAAGTGTAGGTTTAGTTTGATGGCTCTCTCCATGAATGAAGAGGAGGTGGAGGGGTATATATAGCCTCCACACAAAATCTAACCGTTACACACAATTTACCAAACTCGGTGGGACCGATTCAATAGACTCGGTCGGACCGATTTAGTAAACCTAGTGACCGTTAGGATTTTTGGTGGGACTGAAATGCAACTCGGTAGGACCGATATGGTTAGGGTTAGGGCATAACGTAATCTCGGTGAGACCGATTACACAAACTCGGTAGGACCGATTTTGGTAATTAGCTAACCAGAGAGTTGGTCAGGCAAACTCGGTTGGACCGATTATCAAACTCAGTGGGACCGATTTTGGTAATGAGTCAACCAGGAAGTTTGCATTGTAATCTCGTAGTACCGATTGCTCAAACTTGGTGAGACCGATTTTGATAATGGGCATACACAGAGAGATTACAATCCCATCTCGGTGAGACCGAGATCCCTATCGGTGAGACCGATTTGCCTAGGGTTTGTGGCAGTGGCTAAGACATCAAAACTCGGTGGCGCCGGATAGAAAGAATCAGTGGGGCCGAGTTTGACTTTAGGTTTAGGACATATGTGGATGTGAGAAAGTGGTTGAGGGTTTTTGGAGCATATCACTAAGCACATGAAGCAAGAGGCTCATTAAGCAACACCTCATCCCTCCTTGATAGTATTGGCTTTCTGATAGACTCAATGTGATCTTGGATCACTGAAATGTAAAATGAAGAGTCTTGAGCTTGAAGCTTGAGCCAATCCTTTGTCCTTAGCATCTTGAAGGAGTTCCCACATCCTTTAGTCCATGCCACTCCAATGTTGAACTTATCTGAAATATACTAGATAAAAGTGTTAGTCCAACAAGAGATATATTGACATTAATTACCAAAACCACCTAGGGAGCACTTGTGCTTTCAATCTCCCCCTTTTTGGTAATTGATGACAACATACACCAAAGCTTTAGATAAGGATATAAAGAATAGCAAATAAAGCTTTGGAAAGACATGTAACAAGCATAGGCTCCCCCTACATATATGCAATCATGTGAATATGAAATATAGAAGCATGTGAGAGCATAACCATGATAGAGCAGGCAATGTGTGACATGTATCTTGGCCATATGCATCAGAGCAAATTTTTTTTAATGGAAATACCTTCATGCCCATGAGTCCTTCTTGCAAACAGTATGTACATCAGCAAGAATTCCTCATGCACATGATTGTGATGCATATACTTACCTTGTAGTCTTGAGTAGGCTTAGGATGGAATGAACCTGTGTAAACAAGGTTAGATAACACAGATACATCTACTAGCCAGAGCAAACAGAAGAAACCACAAGAATACCAAGACTGGGATGACATGTAGAGAGTGAGTACTAAGTACTACAGTTGATTAGACATGTCCCCAAGAGTAAAGATATGCAATGAATTTAAATGATTTTTTCCCTTAGATGTCTCGCTCCCCCTGAATCTAGCATGGGATACTGGGAGAAGATAGGGAACAGAAAATAAGAGCTGAAAGATATAAATAACAGAGCTAATGCAAGCTAATGCAAATAAGCACATATGAGCATGCCTTTCCCCTCAAGAAGACATGTGGCATCTCTCCTCTTGAACACCAAGCATCTGGGATCCTTGAGAAATACTTTCTACTAGTATTCTCTCCCCCTGGAGATCTCTCTCTCTCCCCTTGAAGGATCTCTTTCTCCCTCTGAGATGTGATCTCTCTCTCTAAATGATAAGCTTTGATGTGATCTCTTTCTCCCCCTTTGACATCAATTTCCAAGAAGGGCTTGATAAAGATGTAATCTCTCTCTCTCCCTCTAAAATTTGACGTGAATGGGTTTGATCCTTGAGTCACAACATAAAGCAATGATAAAAATGTGATGCTTGTAGAGGACAAGATTCATTGAGTGGAGCTGGATCAGAAGAAACACAGAATAAGTGGCAAACTGTTTTTCCTGTTGTGAAATTGGTGGCACCGAGTGGTATGCTTCGGTGGTACCGAAAGTTTTCGGTTGGACCAAAAATAACAAATCGGTGTAACCGAGTTCATCGCAGGGAAAACACTTGTCACCTCAGCTCACTAGACTAATAAGATCTCACAAAGATTTGCAAGGAATTTACTGAATGATATGCAAGGAATTTACTGAATGACATGCAAAAAAAATACAGAGCAAACAGAAAGAAATCTAGATGAAGTTTTTTTTGAAAGGGGAAACAAATAAGAATGAGACAAATGCAAAAACACAGAAGAAAACACAAGGGAACTTCATCTAGAGATGGTCGGCGACGAAGTCACCTATGATAGAGTATATTGACTTAGGAGTCAAGTGAGATCACTTGATCATAGGTCATACTCATCGTTTAAGCTCAAAATGGGGTTGCCATTTTTCATTTAAGCATCTTGATGTATTCACATCTTGTCGAGTTGCTTTAGCTCATGACTTGGAGTAAAGCTTCTCTAAGATGGAATAACATACCTTGGTTGGTGGTGTTGTCCATGTAGTTGAACTTGTGTTAGTTGCTCGAGGTTGATGTAGCTCATCAAGAATTTGGAGCACCCCTTGGAATTTGAGTCCATCTACCTACATGGGTTAGTTCTTGCAATGAAGAGCACTTGTGTATCCAAAAATGACACTCATGAAGTTTAACATAGAATTTGTCAAAGGATATGTTCGAATGGTTTCGTGCTTCCTTGTCTTCAACCACCTTTGTGGAGACTTGGTGATGTAGAGATTGCTCTAGATATGAGTAGATTACAATCTCATGGAATTAGATTCAACCAAGTACCTACATGGGTTAGATAGCATGCAAGATACAAATATATCCAGGACATAAGATTTTCATCATAAGAGAAATATCAAGGATTAGTCATAAGCTCATGTCTTGCATGTATCCAATGGAGTTTCTACTCCAAGTTTGAAGCATCAATGACGTTCAATTCTCCTCTCAACCTGCAAAACACTTTCTCATCAAGAGGTTTAGTGAATATATCCGCTAATTGCTTTTCGGTGCGAACATGCTTAAGATCAATGTCACCCTTAGCAACATGATCTCGAATGAAATGATGACGAACTTCAATATGCTTAGTTCGAGAATGTTGCACAGGATTATGACCAATTTTGATAGCACTTTCATTGTCACAAAGCAATGGAACATGTTTCACATATGTCCCATAATCTTTAAGAGTTTGGGTCATCCAAAGTAATTGAGCACAACATGAACCAGCGGCAATGTATTTCGCTTCGGCGGTGGATAAGGATACCGAGTTTTGTTTCTTGGAAGACCAAGACACAAGAGATCTACCAAGAAATTGACAAGTACCCAAAGTGGACTTTCTATCAACCTTGTCTCCGGCATAGTCCGAGTCGGAGTAGCCAACAAGATCGAAAGAGGCCCTCTTAGGATACCAAATGCCAAAATTTGGTGTATGGATTAAGTATCTCACTATCCTTTTCACAGCCTTAAGATGACATTCTTTAGGAGCAGCTTGATATCGTGCACACATGCACACACTTAGCATAATATCGGGACATGAAGCACATAGATATAACAATGAACCAATCATAGAGCGATAAACCTTTTGATCAAGTGGTTCACCATCTTTGGTCAAATCAAGATGTCCACTAGTAGGCATGGGTGTAGACATACCTTTGCATTCTTGCATATTGAACTTCTTGAATAAGTCCTTAGTGTACTTCGTTTGAGAGACAAAAGTACCTTCCTTAGTTTGCTTGATTTGCAACCCAAGAAAGAATTTGAGTTCACTCATCATTGACATCTCAAACTTCTCCGACATTAGCTTTCCAAACTTCTCACTAAAATGAGGGTTAGTTGAACCAAATATAATATCATCAACATAGATTTGGCACACAAATAGTTCACCATTAACCCTTTTAGTAAAGAGTGTGGAATCAATTTTCCCAATTTCAAAGCCTTTTTCAATAAGGAACTTGGTCAAGCATTTATACCATGCTCTAGGAGCTTGTTTAAGACCATAAAGAGCTTTGTGAAGTTTGTAAACATGATTGGGTTTCTTGGGATTGACAAAGCTAGGAGGTTGTTTAACATAAACTTCCTCCTCTATTTCACCATTTAGAAAAGCACTTTTAATGTCCATTTGGTACAATGTGATATTATGGTGATTAGCATAGGCAAGTAAGATGCGAATAGACTCAAGTCTAGCAGTGGGAGCATAAGTCTCACCATAGTCCATACCTTCAACTTGTGTGTAGCCTTGGGCGACAAGACGTGCTTTGTTGCGAACTACTTGTCCATCTTCATCTTGCTTGTTGCGAAACACCCATTTGGTACCGATGATGTCGTGGTTGTTGTCGGGCTTCTCAACCAATGTCCAAACTTGGTTCCTCTCAAAGTTGTGTAGCTCTTCATGCATAGCATTTATCCAATCCAGATCTTCCAATGCTTCTTCGACCTTCATAGGTTCAATGCTAGAGATGAAAGAATAGTTTTCACAAAAGTTAGCTAGACGATTTTTAGAGCGAGTGATTCTCCCGGTTTGAATATCATTGTAGATTTGCTCGACGGGATGGTCTTTAGCAATTCTTGCTCGAACTCGTGAAAGCTTTTGCTTGGATCTTCGTTGAACATCTTCTCCATCTTGTTCTTCTTCTTGGCCTTCTTCATTGTTGGCGTTGTCGTTCTCTTGTCGTGGTGGAGAAGGAGGTTGTTGACGTTCATCTTGATGCACTTCCTCGTTTCCTTCATCTTGGTGTGTCCCACTTGTGGATGCTTCCGTATCAACTCTTGGTTCACCTTGTCGTGAAGTAGAAGCTTCCACTTGGACGGACGAGGTACCCCCCTTCACCTCCGTTGGACGAACCTTGCCAATAGACAAGTCTTGGATTGCTTCCGAAGGATCTTTGTCTCCTACATCAATTGGCAGTTGCTCTACTTGCGAGCCGTTAGATTCATCAAACTTCACATCTACCGTCTCTTCAACCTTTCGGGTGAAATTGCTGTAGACACGGTATGTGTGAGAGTTTGAGCCATAACCTAGCAGGAAACCTTCATGAGACTCAGGGGCAAATTTAGAACGACGATGCTTATCAAGAATATAGCACTTTGAGCCGAATACTCGAAAGTATCCAACTTGGGGTTTGTTACCGGTGAGGAGTTCGTATGCCGTCTTGCCAAGTAGCTTGTGAAGATACAAGCGATTTGTTGCATGACAAGCTGTCTCAACCGCTTCCGCCCGAAAGTGCTTCGGCGTTTTGTACTCATCAAGCATCGTTCTCGCCATTTCGATGTGCGTCCGGTTCTTCCTCTAAACAACTCCATTTTGTTGAGGTGTGTACGTAGCTGAGAACTCGTGTGAAATCCCTTCTTCGTTAAGAAAGGTGTCCACATTTGCGTTCTTGAACTCTGTTCCGTTGTCGCTGCGAACCTTCTTGATCTTCACTTCAAACTGATTTTGGGCCTTCCTAGCAAAGTTTTTGAAGATCTTCTGAACCTGCGATTTATCATCGAGAAAGAACACCCAGGTAAATCTGGAAAAATCGTCGACTATAACTAGACCAAAAGAATTTCCACCGAGACTCTTGTAAGAGTTGGGACCAAAGAGATCCATGTGAAGTAGCTCAAGTGGCCTCCTTGTGGTCATAATGTTCTGCACGGGATGCCTTCCTCCAACCTGTTTACCTGCCTGACAAGCACTGCAAAGTCTATCCTTATCAAATATGACATCATTAACTCCAAGGATATGATTTCCCTTAATAAGCTTGTCAAGGTTTCTCATGCCAACGTGACCTAGTCGTCTATGCCACAACCAACCTTTTGAGGATTTAGCAATGAAGCAAGTTTTAGGTTGGGCCTTTTTAGTGAAATCAACAATGTAAAGATCACCTCTACGTATACCGGTAAAGACCATTTTGTGATTGTCTCGACGAAACACTTGGCAATCAACTTCAGTAAATAAGACATTGAAGCCAAAGTTAGTGAGTCTAGATACTGAAAGTAAGTTGTATCCAAGAGATTCAACGAGCATGACATTTTGTATGGAGCTATCATGTGAGATGGCCACCTTACCGAGGCCAACCACCTTACCCTTTGAGTTGTCACCAAAAGTGACATACTTTCGAGGACTATCATTATCAGCAAGCTCACGAAACATGTCTTTATCTCCGGCCATGTGATCGGTACATCCACTGTCAAGGACCCATTCCTTTCCTCCTGACATATATCCCCGAAGATTTGCCATAAGACCAAAATGTCTCATTGCATCATCAAGATCGAAGTCACTATCATCATCCTCATCATAGTATCCATGTTCAACATCGTCATGTGGTGGATCAAATCCTAGAGAGGGTGATTCGTTAGAGTGATTTTGACAATGATCTTGTCTATGAATTTTTATAGCTTCGGAAATAATATCACTAATAATACCAACATTTCCTTTGGCATACATAAGGTTTGTAAGCTCAAATAGACGATCACCAAACATAGGATCACTAGTATTCATCTTACTCAAGGCAATAGACTTATGGAGAATTTCATCAAGATTTTTCAAAGAATAATCAGGAAATCGTTCCTCGAGAAATTTCCATATAGTGTAGGCACACTCAAGAGTAGGCAGTTTTATAATCAAGTTTTTAGGCAAGCCTCTAGTGATAAGATTAACAGTTCTAACATTCCTAATCATGTCAATTGACTCATCAAGTGTAGGATGCATAGGATCAACACAAGGTGCACAAGGACTAGAAATGTACTTGTTCAAATGATATTGATTGAAAATTACAAGCATCTCATTTTTCCACTCATGAAACTACTCTCCATCAAGAATAGGCACTCTATGTCTAAGACTCCCCAAAGTAGACTCATCCATCTTCCTCCAATGGTGATTAAACCAAAGCAATGGAGACCAATGCTCTGATACCACTTGTAGGACCTTGAGAAGAGGTGTCTAGAGGGGGGGGGGGGTGATTAGACACTAAGTACCAAAGTTGCAGTTTTTAGCCTTTTTAAAACTAAGTGGAGTTTAGGCACAAGTATAACATTCACAACACATAGCAAGCAAGCATGCAAAGAGTATATGAGCAGTGGAAAGTAAAGCATGCAACTTGCAAGAATGTAAGGGGAAGGGTTTGGAGGATTCAAACGCAATTGGAGACACGGATGTTTTTGGCGTGGTTCCGATAGGTGGTGCTATCGTACATCCACGTTGATGAAGACTTCAACCCGCGAAGGGTAACGGTTGCGCGAGTCCATGGAGGGCTCCACCCAAGAAGGGTCCACGAAGAAGCAACCTTGTCTATCCCACCATGGCCGTCGCCCACGAAGGACTTGCCTCACTAGCGGTAGATCTTCACGAAGTAGGTGATCTCTTTGCCCTTACAAACTCCTTGGTTCAACTCCACAATCTTGTCGGAGGCTCCCAAGTGACACCTAGCCAATCTAGGAGACACCACTCTCCAAGAAGTAACAAATGGTGCGTTGATGATGAACTCCTTGCTCTTGTGCTTCAAATGATAGTCTCCCCAACACTCAACTCTCTCTCATAGGATTTGGATCTGGTAGAAAGAGGATTTGAGTGGAAAGCAACTTGGGAAGGCTAGAGATCAAGATTCATATGGTAGGAATGGAATATCTTGGCCTCAACACATGAGTAGGTGGTTCTCTCTCATAAATGGTAAGTTGGAAGTGTAGGTTTAGTCTGATGGCTCTCTCCACGAATGAAGAGGAGGTGGAGGGGTATATATAGCCTCCACACAAAATCTAACCGTTACACACAATTTACCAAACTCGGTGGGACCGATTCAATAGACTTGGTCGGACCGATTTAGTAAACCTAGTGACCGTTAGGATTTTCGGTGGGACCGAAATGCAACTCGGTAGGACCGATATGGTTAGGGTTAGGGCATAACGTAATCTCGGTGAGACCGATTACACAAACTCGGTAGGACCGATTTTGGTAATTAGCTAACCAGAGAGTTGGTCAGGAAAACTCGGTTGGACCGATTATCAAACTCAGTGGGACCGATTTTGGTAATGAGTCAACCAGGAAGTTTGCATTGTAATCTCGGTAGTACCGATTGCTCAAACTCGGTGAGACCGATTTTGATAATGGGCATACACAGAGAGATTACAATCCCATCTCGGTGAGACCGAGATCCCTATCGGTGAGACCGGTTTGCCTAGGGTTTGTGGCAGTGGCTAAGACATCAAAACTCGGTGGCGCCGGATAGAAAGAATCAGTGGGGCCGAGTTTGACTTTAGGTTTAGGACATATGTGGATGTGAGAAAGTGGTTGACGGTTTTTGGAGCATATCACTAAGCACATGAAGCAAGAGGCTCATTAAGCAACACCTCATCCCTCCTTGATAGTATTGGCTTTCTGATAGACTCAATGTGATCTTGGATCACTGAAATGTAAAATGAAGAGTCTTGAGCTTGAAGCTTGAGCCAATCCTTTGTCCTTAGCATCTTGAAGGAGTTCCCACATCCTTTAGTCCATGCCACTCCAATGTTGAACTTATCTGAAATATACTAGATAAAAGTGTTAGTCCAACAAGAGATATATTGACATTAATTACCAAAACCACCTAGGGAGCACTTGTGATTTCAATGTGTCTTACTCTTGATGCTTTTAATGCTTTGGGAAATTTAGTGGGTTCACCACCACTCATGATCAATGAAACAATATTGACTCTTGAGCATGTTATGGAAAGACTAGATGCTATTGAAAATAAAATGCTTACCGTAGAACATATTGAAAACTTGGATAGAAAAATGCAAAGTTATTGTAACATCCCAAATTTTCAGTTTGGAATGTTATACATTAGATCATCATTGCATATCATATTTTATTGTTTTTGGCTTGATCCTAGAAATTTTACGCAACTCAAGGACCCTCGGAGAGAGTTGGGAATTTCGTTATTTTCATATTTGAGTTTTCTCAAATTTTGGAAAAAGGATCATTTGATTTTATTTATTTTATCTTCAATTATTTCTATTATAAAATTATGAGAGAGGGAATAAAATAACTTTCCCAAAATAAAGAAATATTGAGGATTTAATAAAAAAATCAAACAAGATTTTATTTCGGAGTTTTGGCTATTTCATTTGAATTTAGGAAAATTGCACGTTTTTCAAAACTGCATTTTAGGGCCAAGAATTCATCTCGTCCTAAATATTTTATTTAGACGGTGAAAATTTATTTTGGCATTTTTCGAATTTTATTATATTTTCTAGAATTTTTCTTAGTTTCGGCGGAATTGTTAAAAAGAAAAATTCTAGCGCCCGACTGGGCTGAGGCCCAGCCGAGCCGGCCCACGTCCCCCGCGCCGCCGACTCGGACCGGAGTCCGAGCCAGACTCCTCCTCCCCGCCGCCTTGCCCCCTCCCCCAAGCCACCCCCTTCCCCTCTTAAATACCCCCCAACCCCGCCGCCTCACCCCGTCCTGCCCCGCCGCCG
>NC_041393.1:88919067-88929059 GCF_002162155.2 Triticum dicoccoides | reverse complement strand
CGAAGCCGCCGCCGCCGGGAGACGCAGCCGCCGAAGCCCGCCGCCGCTGGGAGCCCGCCGCCGCCGACGCCCATCACCGCCGCCCCACGCCACCCACGCCGCCCCGCCGGAGCCCCAAGCCCCACCGGACCGACAAGGTAGCCGCCGTTCGCCGCCGCCGGTTTTTTTGAAAACCGATTCGGTTTTTTTAGAAACCCTAGTTCGTTTTTAGATCGGTTCACCGGTTTTCTCGGTTTATCTATTTAACGGATGTTCGTTCATAAGTTTGTTTTAACGAACGGTTTTCGTCGTTTAGCCGCAGACAACGAACGTTCGTTCATTAGCCTGTTCGTCAGTTTTTCTTTTTCTCGGATTTTCAGCGATTATTCCAGATAACGATTTCTGATCCAATTTTTGTTTTAGTTTTTCTTTTCGCTCGTTTATCGGAATCTGGTGATTCAAGCGCCTTGAGTTTCGCCTCAAAACCCTCTTTCCATTTAGCCAACTCAAACAAGTTTTGCTACTATAAAATTTTGACTTAGGTCCAAATTAGTAAACGAAGCTTGTTTCTTTCGCCGTTTGAGTTTTGTTGCCTTGTTTGATTTGATTCTTTTTGCAAACCTGAGTTCTTAAGTTTCTGGTTAGATATATTATTTGAGTTTTACCAGTGCATTAGATGAGTATTTATTGTATGCTTGTTTGTTTGCGATAGAGTATCCGGAGTGCGCCGCTTGCTACTTCGAATCTCTAGGTTTCACGAATCATCAGCAAGGCAAGTAACACTTTGATCATACCTCTTTACTACCCAGTTTTATTGCATTAGATCAATCCTCAAACAATTGCATGGTTAGGATCTGATTAATATGTGGGTTTTGGGAAGTAGATGAGGTAGTGCCTATTACCTGTTTTATTATCAAACCCTTGGGAGTTACTTCTACGTTTGCTTAAATATGCTATGCTATGCTAGTAGACGTGGATTGGGTGAGTGTATCCATGACAGATGTGAGATTGTTATTTAATGGTTTATTTAAGGTGGAAACTTTAATACACATCTGGGTGGATTGAGGCAGCTGGGTATTCCAGCGATTGCCTGTTTTCTTTATGGACCGCCACCCAGGCTCAAAGGGATCATGAGATTATTCATGCTAGAAACTTCTGTGTGCAGCCACAAGCTACTATGGGCTCTAGCATAGTTGACTAAGTCGTGCGAACTCTTACAGTGGTAGACAAGCAGATGTTGGGGAAAATAGGTGTAACTGTCTACCCGATCGTAAGGTGCTAGCGCTTCTGAAAGACTATGTCTCAGTCATCCGTTTCTCAAACACCATGTAGTGCGAGAAAACCAATGGAGGAGATCGAGTCTTGTGGGGAAAAGTGCACAAACCTCTGCAGAGTGTACAAACTAATCATGGTTAGCCGTGTCCCCGATTATGGACGTTTTGAGTATCTAGTACTTGGATTATCATGTGAATCTCATCATCTTACTTTTAATTTAATTTGTTGGGTTTAATGATGATGCTTAATTGGGATTGAGAGGGTGTCTACCTTCTCAATGTTTAACAACCACCATGATAGTTAAATAAAATTTATTGCTTTGCAGTAGGGAAAATATGGCTTTATGCAAAACTATAACCATAGAGCTTTCCACCAACCATATATGCATGTAGTGATAGCATTATTCTGTTCATTACTCTCTATGTGTTACATTGCCAGCATACTCCATGTGCTGACCCATTTTCGGGCTGCAACGTTCATGTTGCAGACTTTTCAGACAACGAGTAAGGTGCCTTAGGTCGTGGTCTTATACTCAGTGATGCCGTTGGAGTTGATGGACTCACTTATCTTCCAAGCCTTCCGCTATTTTCGTTATTAGATGGCCTTAAGCCATATTTATTGTAATAAGTTCTCTTTTGAGACATTCAATGTAATAAGTGTGTGATTGCTACTCTATTATAAATCCTTCAAGTACTGTGTGTGCCAGCATTACTGATCCAGGGATGACACTAAAGCACAGAGATCAGACTATTTGAGGTCTGGTCGCTACAAGATGGTATCAGAGCACACGCTGACTGTAGGACACGACCACTAAGCAAAAAAAGCCCTAGATCTCTACTCACTCTTCTCATTTCTGACTCCTCATCTTTTCTACTCTTTTAGGATGGCGGATGCAAGGAACAAGTTCACGCAACCGGATGAAGATACACTCTTTGGACGCCACTTGAAGGAAGTCACTAAGTATCTGAACATCGGAGTACCAAGCTTCACCAGGACCTACATCGCCACTCTACCAGAAGAGGAGTGTTGGATGATTCAAGTTCAAGTTCCAGGAAGGACGTTCATGCCCGTCAGTGAGCCCATAGAGTTTTCCTTTGATGCACCAACCTAGAACTTAGGAAAGAGCATGGCAGCTCACATCACAATGGGACGCATTGGAGAAGTTTACCACAAGGATCTTAAGGATACTATCTACCAGATTTTTGGGCACCGAGATGAGCAATGGGAGATGATCAGCACCAGGAAGGATAGATCAATTGCAGCTTTCATCCAGGAGTTAAACCAGCACATTCGTCGCCAGGAGAACCAGATGTGCACAGGCATGATAGATCTGAAGAAGGCTATGACCAAGATCATGGAGTTGGAGGAAGAACTCAAGTCTACACGCGATGTATATGAGGAGGAAATATCAACACTCGTGGAGAAGAATGAAGATCTAAAGAAGAAGCTAAATGTGTTTATGGGATTTCCCGCGACTGGAGGAGAAGATGATGATTGCACTTGCCCGGAGAACTACATCATCATCGACGACACCAACTCAGACCCAGACGATAGCGATGATGACTATGTTGATGAAGCTGGAGAAGATATCATGGAGTCTTCAATGGAGTAGTTTTTCTAGTCGACCACCATAACAGTAGTAGTATTCCCCCATTTATCTAGTATAGTCTGAGCACTTTTGTAATGATAGTTAGACTGTTGTATGCCCTTGTTTGAATTGAATGAAGTGATATTGTTTGCATTTGTCTCATGTGCATATGGGTAGTGTTTTCTCTCTAGACCTCATTCTATTATATTCTATTATCTCTTCTAAACCCTCAGATGCCTCCGAGACGTGACAATGGATTTACTTTCCCACCGGAGCACACTCAGTTGATCCAGCAGCATAATGCATTAATGCAGATGCTAGTCTAGAATCAAAATCAGGGGAACAACAACAACAACAACAACCCACCACCACCACCACCAGTTGATCACTTAGCCCGTTTCTTGAGGCTAAATCCGTCGGTGTTCTCCAGTAGCACCGAGCCGATAGTTGCAGATGATTGGCTCCGCAAGACAGGAAGGGAGTTGACCACTGCAGGATGCACAGATGCAGAAAAGGTGCGTTTTGCCGCACATTAGCTTGATGGACCCGCAGCATCATGGTGGGAGAATTTCACAACCACTTATCCTATCGACACTGTCACATGGGATCAGTTTCAGCAGGCTTTCCGTACTGCCCATGTTTCAGCAGGAGCTATGGCCATGAAGAAGCGTGAGTTTCGTAACTTGCGCCAAGGAGGACATACCGTTGGCCAGTATGTGGATGACTTTAGTAAGAGCATCTCCAGCCGCGCCCCCAACAAGGCCCCCCAGGCGACTTTTCGGCCGCCGGCACCAAAAAATCAGCCCAGTCGCGCCCCAGGGGCCCATTTTTCATCGGCTCGGGCCGAAATTGGCGTCGGCGGACCCAACCCGAACCCGGCACGCTGGGGGGTGCTCGGGGGCGCCGGGCGAATCTTTTTTGGCGCGAAAGCGCCATGGGGCAGCCGCGTCATGGGGCAGCCGCGTCAGCGACACCGCCCGCCTTGTCTTCCCGACGCCTCGGTTTCCCGTGGGGAATCAATGGCAAGGCTGCCGCTGGTCAGCTTTGCCATTGATTCCTCACGGGCGGTGCGTCACGGGGCGGCGCGCCGATGCCTCCCCTCCCTCGGACGCGTACACATGGGCGCGGCGCGGCTATATATGGTCTCGCTTGCCTGCGTTGGAGTGCCACCCCAGCCCTCCCTCTCCCGCCGATCTCTTCTCCCCAGCCACTCCCTATCCCCGATGGCTGAGCGTTTCCTCGGAGACGAGGCGGCGGCCAACGGCTTCGGCCGTCGTTCGCTCCATGAACAGGAGTCCTGGCTCCTGTTCCAGGCAAACATCCCAGCGCCACCGGACATGCGCGCCGGGCCGACGGGCTGGAGGCTCAGCAATGGGGGAGTGCCCATTCCCTCGTTGCCCAACGCCGTCACCAAGCCATCGTACTTCACTGACGAGGTCGGGATCACGCGCGCCTCTCTCTCCGACGCCGAGCGCTCCCTTCCCCAGTACGCCACCGACAACAACACGGCTTGGGCGGCGTACTTCGAGCGCCGCCAGCAGCAGCGGCTGGCGTCCACCAACGGGGCGCCGGTGGTCGGCGGCACTAAGAACAGCGAGGGGTGCCACCTCTGGTGGGGCGTCCCCGGCCGCACCCTCGACGGCGTGCTGGCGCACCTCGAGGGAGGCAACAACCCACCATCGGCGTACCCCCCGGCGAGGACGGCCGCCCCGACGCACCGCCGATGCGACGGGCAATGGGCGCCGAGGAGGTTCGGCTCCTCCTCCTCCTCTTCCTCGTCGCGTTCTTCCTCCCAATCCTCCGGCACTCCATCGTTGCTCGGCGTCAAGGCCGAGCCCGCGGCGGAGACGCCGCTTGGCCGACATACACGCAGCACCGGCATCGTCATCAGTGAGGGAGGCCGGCGTGCCTCCTCGTCGGCTCCTCCCCCGCGCTTCGTCAAGCCGAAGATGAAGCCGGGTCTCGCGCCGGTGAAGACGAAGCCGGGACTGGCTCCGGTGAAGACGGAGCCGGGGCTGCTGGCGCCGGTGAAGGTGGAGCACGGCGATGTCGAGCTCGACGACGACGCGGCCCTTGAATGGGCACGCCAAGATTCCCTGAAGATGGCGAGGGAGCACCAGCGCGCCACCCTAGAGCGCTTCGCGCAGCGCCCCCAAGGCCGCAACAAAGGCGGCGTCGTCATCATCAACGACAGCGACGACGAGGACGACGCGCCGCCGCCGCCGCCACCAGCCGGGGAGGGGTCCAACAGGGGCGCCCGAGTCAAGGAGGAGAAGACCGACGATGGCGGCGACGACAGCGACTTCTCGGCCTTCAGCAAGTTTTTTTGACTAGTTTTTATATGTAATGGCGTGTTTTAGCCCAAGTTTGCGAATATAAAAGCCCAAGTTTGCCGAAAAGTGGCGTGTTTGTCAAAAAAAATCACGCCTAGGGCCGGCCCATGGGGCGGCGGCTGGGGGCCAACTCGCCCCCAGACCCACTTTTTGCGCCAGGTCACCCCCAGGAGGCGATTTTAGGCGCCCCCTGGGGGGCCAACGGCTGGAGATGCTCTAAGCTAGCATGTTATGCCCCAGATGACGTTGCTACGGATGCAGCTAAGCAGGAAAAGTTTCTGGAAGGACTGAATGATGAGCTAAGCATGCAGTTGATGGTAGCAACTTTCAACAACTATCAGGAGTTGGTAGATAGAGCTCTCATGATTGAAGGGAAGCAGCAGCAGATTGACAACCGCAAGAGGAAGTATGGACAAGGGAAGTACAATTCTGGAGCTCAGTAGAAGCCATGTTTTACCCCGAAATTGAGAGGACATTTTCAGCATACCCATTGAGGAGGGAGTTCGCACAATCATAATGGCCTCAAAAATGGGAATGGGAATGTAGGAAGCAACGGCCAGAACCGTACCAATCCATCAACCCCAGCCAAGAGAGATCTGAGCCAAGTCACTTGCTACAAGTGTCAGAAGACTGGACATTATGCCAATGAATGTCCTGAAGCCCAGAATGGAAATGGCAATGGAAGCTCTGGGAAGAAGCCGAACCCTTTCAACTGGGGACAGGTGAACCACGTTAACACGGAGGAGGTTGAAGCCCAGCCAGATGCAGTAATAGGTAAGTTTTTGGTTAAGTCATTTACTGCACTCGTTCTTTTTGATACTAGTGCATCACATTCATACATATCAAGGGGATTTGTGGATAAGTATAAACTGCCCACCAAGGTTCTTAGAACACCTATGTTAGTAAGCTCACCAGGAGCGGAGTATATGGCCAGTCGAGGATGTTTTCAAGTGCCATTGAGTATAGGTAGGCATGTTTTCCCCTCGGATTTAATCATTTTGGAATCGCAAGGTTTGGATGTGATTCTGGGTATGGATTGACTATCGATGTATGGAAAACATCGATTGCGCCAGTAAGACAATTTTGCTTACCACCCCAGAAGGGAGAAGGATCAAGTATGTATCACGGCATGAGCCGAAGAGGACCCAAGTAAATTCCTTATCAGGAGTTGTACAGCAGGAAGTACCAGTGGTGAAGGATTTCCCTGATGTATTTCCAGAAGAGTTGCCAGGCATGCCACGGGATAGAGACATTGAGTTTTTGATTGAGCTTTTGCCAGGCACAGGGCCGATATCTAAGAGACTGTACAGGATGCCCGCACAAGATTTGGAGGAAATTAAGAAGCAGATTAAGGAGTTATTGGATAAAGGATATATTCGCCCAAGTTCTTCACCTTGGGGATCACCAGTGCTTTTACTGGAGAAGAAGGATGGATCATTGAGGATGGTTGTTGATTATCGAGGATTGAATGAAGTGGCAATCAAGAACAAGTACCCATTGCCGATGATCAACGATTTGTTTGACCAATTGCAAGGAGCTAAGGTATTTTCCAAGATCGATTTGCGATCAGGATACCACCAGTTGAAGATTCGAGAGCAGGATATACCTAAGACGGCTTTTACCACCAGGTACGGGCTGTATGAGTATACCGTTATGTCATTTGTCCTGACTAACGCACCTGCATATTTCATGAACATGATGAACAAGGTGTTTATGGAGTTTCTGGATAAGTTCGTCGTGGTGTTCATTGATGATATCTTGGTCTACTCGAAGAATGAAGAAGAGCATAAGGAACATTTGCGTTTGGTACTGGAGAAGCTCAGAGAACATCAGTTATACGCCAAGTTCAGCAAATGTGAGTTTTGGTTGAATGAAGTTGGATTCCTCGGACATGTTATATCCGGAGAAGGAATAGCAGTAGATCCCACCAAAGTTGTCACTATGACAAATTGGGTAGCACCAACAACAGTTGGAGAGATCCGGAGTTTTCTTGGACTTGCAGGATACTACCGGAGGTTCGAGAATTTCTCGAAAATTGCGAAGCCCATGACAAAGTTGTTGAAGAAGGATACCGAGTTCAAATGGACTGAGGAATGCGAGGCCAATTTCCAGGAGTTGAAGAAACGTTTGGTTACATCGCCAGTTTTGATTCTGCTAGATCAGCGCAAGGATTATGAGGTGTATTGCGACGCTTCACGTCGTGGACTTGGAGCAGTGCTTATGCAGGAGGGAAGAGTTGTTTCGTATGCCTCACAACAGCTTAAGCCCCATGAGTTGAATTATGCTACACATGATTTGGAGTTAGCAGCCGTTGTGCATGCATTGAAGACTTGGAGACATTTTCTCATCGGAAACCATTGTGAGGTGTACATGGATCACAAGAGTTTGAAGTACATCTTCACACAGAAGGAGCTGAATCTCAGTCAAAGGAGATGGTTGGAGCTCATCAAGGATTACGATATGAGATTGCATTATCACCCCGGAAAGGCTAACGTAGTAGCCGATGCGTTGAGCCGCAAGAGCCATGTCAACACACTCTTGACCGGAGAGTTACCGAAGGAGTTAGCCGAGGACCTTCGCGAGCTATGTTTGGAGATAGTTCCGAGATGCTATGTTGCAGCATTGGAAATTCAGTCGAGTTTGATGGATAAGATCAGAGAAACTCAGAAGACTGACAAGGAGATTGCCTCTATAAAGGAGAGGATGAACAAAGGAAAAGCTAAAGGATTTCGTGAGGATGAGCACGATACCTTATGGTTTGAGGACCACATTTATGTGCCTAATGACCCGGAGATCAGGAAGTTGATTCTACAAGAGGCCCATGATTCGCCATACTCGATTCACCCAAGAAATACCAAGATGTATCTAGATTTGAAGGACACTTTCTGGTGGACCGGAATGAAGAAGGATATTGTGGAGTACGTAGCAGTTTGTGATGTATGTCAGAGAGTGAAGGCAGAACATCAGAAGCCAGCAGGATTGCTACAACCATTGCCGATACCCGAATGGAAGTGGAATAAACTAGGCATGGATTTTATCACATAATTGCCCATGACTCGTTCAGGCTATGACTCGATTTGGGTTATAGTCGATCGTTTGACAAAGGTAGCTCATTTCATCCCAGTAAAGACCACTTACACCAGTGCTAAGTTGGCAAAGATAATACATGACCAGGATTGTATGTCTGCATGGAGTTCCGAGGAGCATTGTATCAGACAGAGGAACCCAGTTTACCTCAAAGTTCTGGAATTAGTTGCACGAAACCTTGGGTACTAGACTAGAGTTCAGTACAACCTTTCATCCACAGAGAGATGGACAGACCGAGAGAGTCAATCAGATTTTGGAGGATATGCTGAGAGCTTGTGCGCTATATTATGGATCTAGTTGGTATGACAATTTGCCATATGCAGAGTTCTCTTACAACAACATTTATCAATCCAGTTTGAAGATGGCCCCTTTCGAAGCCTTGTACGGAAGGAGGTGCAGAACCCCATTGTTGTGGGATGAAGTTGGAGACCGCCAGTTGTTTGGACCAGATTTGATTAAAGAGTCTGAACAGAAGGTGAAGTTGATTCGCGATAGGCTCAAGGTAGCCCAGTCCAGGCAGAAGAGCTATGCAGATTCAAAACGCAAGGAGACAACTTACGAAGTCGGAGACAGAGTTTATCTTCGTGTATCTCCACTTCGAGGAGTTAAGCGCTTTAGAGTTAAGGGAAAATTAGCGCCACATTTTGTGGGACCATACAAAGTTTTGGAGCGCATGGGAGAAGTTGCTTACAAGTTGGAATTGCCCGAAGGATTGTCAGGAGTTCATGACGTCTTTCACGTTTCCCAGTTGAAGAAGTGCCACGCAGAGATGGCTGGTATACCGCTGAGAGATACAATGCCATTAGATGCGATTCAGCTGGACAGTGATTTGACCTATGAGGAGAAACCAGTCAAGATTCTCGAATATGCCAGCCGAGTCACCCGCAACATGGTTATCAAGTTTTGCAAAGTTTAGTGGATCCACCACACCAAGGATGAAGCCACCTGGGAGAGAGAGGAAGATCTCCTGAAGGACCACCCTCACCTATTTTCTAGCCAACCCGAATCTCGAGGACAAGATTCATCTTAAGGGGGGTAGGTTTGTAACATCCCAAACTTTCAATTTGGAATGTTATACATTAGATCATCATTGCATATCATATTTTATTGCTTTTGGCTTGATCCTAGAAATTTTACGCAACTCAAGGACCCTCGGAGAGAGTTGGGAATTTCGTTATTTTCATATTTGAGTTTTCTCAAATTTTGGAAAAAGGATCATTTGATTTTATTTATTTTATGTTCAATTATTTCTATTATAAAAATATGAGAGAGGGAATAAAATGACTTTACCAAAATAAAGAAATATTGAGGGTTTAATAAAAAAATCAAATAAGATTTTATTTCGGAGTTTTTGGCTATTTTATTTGAATTTAGGAAAATTGCAGGTTTTTCAAAACTGCATTTTAGGGCCAACAAAATGTCCATCTCGTCCTAACTATTTTATTTAGACGGTGAAAATTTATTTTGGAATTTTAGAATTTTATTTTATTTTCTAGAATATTTCTTAATTTCGGTGGAATTGTTTAAAAAAAACTTCCAGCGCCCGACTGGGCCGAGGCCCAGCCGAGCCGGCCCACGTCCCTCGAGTCGCCGTCTCCCTCCTGGAGACCGCACGCCGCCGCCGCCGACTCGGACCGGAGTCCGACCCGGACTCCTCCTTCCCGCCGCCTTCTCCTGCCCCAAGCCACCCCCTCCCCCTCTTAAATACCCCCCAACCCCGCCGCCTCACC
>NC_041393.1:88876361-88918550 GCF_002162155.2 Triticum dicoccoides | reverse complement strand
GCCACCGTCGGGAGCCCGCCGCCGCCCCACGCCACCCGCGCCGCCCTGCCGGAGCCCCGAGCCCCGCTGGACCCGACGAGGTAGCCGCCGTTCACCACCGCCGTTTTTTTTTAAAACCAATTTCGTTTTTTTGAGAAACCCTAGTTCGTTTTTTTAGATTGGTTGACCGGTTTTCTTGATTTATCTATTTAACGGACGTTCGTCCGTACGTTCGTTTTAACAAACGGTTTTCGTCGTTTAGCCGCAGACAACGAATGATCGATTGTTAGCCTGTTCGTCGGTTTTTCTTTTTCTCGGATTTTCCGCGATTATTCCAGATCACGATTTCTGATCCGATTTTCGTTTTAGTTTTTCTTTTCGCTCATTTATCGGAATCTGGCGATTCAAGTGCCTAGAGTTTCGTCTCGAAACCCTCTTTCCGTTTAGCCAAGTCAAACAAGTTTTGCTACTGTAAAACTTTGACTTAGGTCCAGATTAGTAAACGAAGCTTGTTTCTTTTGCCATTTGAGTTTTGTTGCCTCGTTTGATTTGATTCTTTTTGCAAACCGGAGTTCTTAAGTTGAACTTTCTGGTTAGATCTCTTATTTGGGTTTTACCCGTGCATTAGATGAGTATTTATTGTATGCTTGTTTGTTTGCGATAGAGTATCCGGAGTGCGCCGCTTGCTACTTCAAATCTCTAGGTTTCACGGATCATCAGCAGGGCAAGTAACACTTTGATCATACCTCTTTAGTACCCAGTTTTATTGCATTAGATCAATCCTCAAACAATTGCGTAGTTATGATCTGATTAATATGTGGGTTTTGGGATGTAGATGAGGCAGTGCCTATTACCTGTTTTATTATCAAACCCTTGGGAGTTACTTCAACATTTGCTTAAATATGCTATGGTATGCTAGTAGACATGGATTGGGTGAGTGTATCCATGACAGATGTGAGATTGTTATTTAATGGTTTATTTAAGGTGGCAACTTTAATACACATCTGGGTGGATTGAGGCAGCTGGGTATTCCAGCGATTGCCTCTTTTCTTTATGGACCGCTGAAACATCTCCAACATATCTATATTTTTTGATTGTTCCATGCTATTATATTACCTGTTTAAGATGTTTATGGGCTTTATTTTATACATTATTATCATTTTTGGGACTAACCTACTAACCGGAGGCCCAACCCGTATTGCTATTTTTTTTTTTCTATTTCAGTATTTCGAAGGAAAGGAATATCAAACGGAGTCCAAACGGAATAAAACCTTCGAAGCGTGATTTTTGGAACGAACGTGATCCAGAGGACTTGGAGTGCAAGTCAAGAAGCAGCTGAGGCGACCACGAGAGGGTAGGGCGCTCCCCCCCTATAGGGCGCGCCACCTGTCTCGTGGGCCCTCGAGCGGCCACTGACGTACTTCTTCCTCCTATATAAGCCTACATACCCCAAAAACATCCAGGGAGCAACCGAAACACAATTTCCACCGCCGTAACCTTCTGTATCAGCGAGATCCCATCTTGGAGCCGTCGCTGGCGTTCTGTCGGAGGGGGGATCCACCACGGAGGGCTTCTACATCAACATTATGGCCCCTCCGATGAGTTTTGAGTAGTTTACCACATACCTTCGGGTCCATAGTTATTAGCTAGTTGGCTTCTTCTCTCTTTTTTGGATCTCAATACAATGTTCTCCCCCTCTCTTGTGGAGATCTATTCGATGTAATCTCTTTTTGCGGTGTGTTTGTCGAGATCCGATGAATTGTGGGTTTATGATCAAGTTTATCTATGGATAATAATTGAATCTTCTCTGAATTCTTTTATATGATCGAGTTATCTTTGCAAGTCTCTTCAAATTATCGGTTTGGTTTGGCCTAGTAGATTGATCTTTCTTGCCATGGGGGAAGTGCTTAGCTTTGGGTTCAATCTTGCGGTGTTCTTACCCAGTGACAGAAAGGGTTGCAAGACACGTATTGTATTGTTGCCATCGAGGATAAAAAGATGGGGTTTATATCATATTGCTTGAGTGTATCCCTCTACATCATGTCATCTTGCTTAAAGCGTTACTCTGTTCTTATGAACTTAATACTCTAGATGCATGCTGGATAGCGGTCAATGTGTGGAGTAATAGTAGTAGATGCAGGCAGGAGTCAGTCTACTTGTTGCGGACGTGATGCCTATATACATGATCATGCCTAGATAATGTCATA
Organism: Triticum dicoccoides; assembly: GCF_002162155.2. Classification (NCBI taxonomy): domain Eukaryota; kingdom Viridiplantae; phylum Streptophyta; class Magnoliopsida; order Poales; family Poaceae; genus Triticum; species Triticum dicoccoides. The sequence continues at coordinate 88,916,364 of NC_041393.1, read as the reverse complement.
ATTATTCGCTTTTCTATCAATTGCTCAACAGTAATTTGTTCACCCACCGTAATACTTATGCTCTTGAGAGAAGCCTCTAGTGAAACCTATGCCCCCCGGGTCTATCTCTTATCATATTTGCTTCCAATCTACTTTTATTTGCATCTTTATTTTCTGCATCTATATTATAAAATACCAAAAATATATTTATCTTATCATATTATCTCTATTAGATCTCACTTTCGCAAGTGGCCATGAAGGGATTGACAACCCCTTTATCGCGTTGGTTGCGAGTTCTTTGTTTGTTTGTGTAGGTTCGTGGGACTTGTTGAGGAGCCTCCTACTGGACTGATACCTTGGTTCTCAAAAACTGAGGGAAATACTTACGCTACTGTGCCGCATCACCCTTTCCTCTTCAAGGAAAACCAACACAAGCTCAAGACGTAGCAAGAAGGATTTCTGGCTCCGTTGCCGGGGAGGTCTTCGCTCAAGTCAAGACATACCAAGTACCCATCACAAACTCACCTCCCTCGCATTTATATTATTTGCCATTTGCCTCTCGTTTCCCTCTCCCCCACTTCACCCTTGCCGTTTTATTCGCCCTCTCTTTCCCAATATCCTCCTCTCTTTCGCTTGCTTTTTCCGTTTGCTCGTGTGTTAGATCGTTTACCTTGTCGTTATGGCTAGTTCTCCTATCCTTGTTATTACTCCCGAACATGAAATTCTCAATTTTAAGCAAATGGAGGGAGAGAATTTAAAAGATGCTTGGCATAGAATTTGCAATGCTCAAAATAAATCTACTAGGAAGCTTTCTACTTCCGTTCTTCTTTGCAATTTTTATGTGGGCGTTACTCCTTGGAATAGATGTGTTCTTGATATCGTTGCCGGAGGGGATTTCTTGAATAGGCACACGTTTGAAGCTTATAATACTATGATAGATTTATTAGGCCCACCACCTCTTTTGGTTAATGGATCTGTTTTAACTTTGAAACATGTTATGCAACGACTTGAGATCATTGAAAATAAAATTGCCACTATTGAGTTAATTGAAAACTTGGATAAAAATATTCATAATTAAATGATCCAATACGGATCTAGGGTTGGAGTTACTTTGAAAAATCCTAAAGAGAAAGAACCTATAGTTAATGAAAAAATAGATTTAGATTCTGCAAGAATTGGTAAATTTGAGGATATCATTACTAACTTAGGTTCTGCGTTTTCTCCCATGAAAACACTCCAAAACCCCCTAGCAAAACTGCCAAGTTTATTTATGTTCCTAAAAATAAAGGTGAATCTTCTAGTAAGGGAGATGCAGATCTCAAATCCATGAGTGTTCATCCCAATTGTCTCTCTATCATTAAGAAACCTTTTGCTACAAACGAAGTTCTTGAATTTTTGCCTAAAGGTTTTATCATTACTAAAAAGGGAGAAACCCCTAAAGATTACAATTGCGCTACCTATGAACCAAGTGCCAAAGATGGCACTACTTAGATCTATCTTCGCTTTTATGCCTAGCTAGGGGCGTTAAACGATAGTGCTAGTTGGGAGGCAACCCAATTTTCTTTATGTTTCTTGTTTTTGTTCCTGTTTAGTAATAAATTTTCGTTTCTACTTTCTGTTTAGATGTATTTTCATGTTTTATTTAGTGTTTGTGCCAAGTAGAACCTATAGGATAACCTATAATATGAGTTGATTTGATTCTGCTGAAAAACAGAAACTTTGCGCTCACGAGAAAAAAACCAATACATCACAGGAAAGAGATTTTGCATTGATTATTTTTTCTGCTGTTCAACAAATTTTTTTTAGGACGGCCTATTTTGGTAGGATTTTTGAGGTTTCATAAGTTTGCGTTAGCTACAGATTGCTACATACTGTTCTGTTTTTGACAGATTCTGTTTTTCGTGTGTTGTTTGCTTATTTTGATGCATCTATGGCTAGTATGTAAGGGTATGAACCATAGAGAACTTGGAATACAGTAGGTTTAACACCAATATAAATAAATAATGAGTTCATTACAGTACCTTATGTGGTGATTTTGTTTTCTTTCACTAATGGAGCTTATGAGATTTCCTGTTGAGTTTTGTGTTGTGAAGTTTTCAAGTTTTGGGTAAAGATTCGATGGGCTATGGAATAAAGGGTGGCAAAATCCTAAGCTTGGGGATGCCCAAGGCACCCCAAGATATTCAAGAATAGCCAAAAGCCTAAGCTTGGGGATGCCCCGGAAGGCATCCCCTCTTTCGTCTTCGTTCATTGGTAACTTTACTTGAAGCTATACTTTTATTTGCTACATGATATGTGCTTTGCTTGGAGCGTCGTGTATTATATTAGTCTTTGCTTGTTAGTTTACCACAACCATCCTTGATGTAACACACCTTTTGGGAGAAGCCTCTTTGATTGAAATTTATTAGAATACTCTATGTGCTTCACTTATATCTTTTGAGCTAGATAGTTTTTGCTCTAGTGCTTCACTTATATATTTTAGAACGCGGTGGTGGATTAATTTTGAAGAAATTTATTGATCTCTCATGCTTCACTTATATTATTTTGAGAGTCTTTTAGAACATCATGGTATTTGCTATGGTTATAAATTGGTCCTAGAATGATGAGAATCCAAGTTGGGTATAATAAAAACTATCATAGGAAGTGAATTGGATGCTATGATCAACTTGATACTTGATGATTGTTTTGAGATAGGGAGGTAGTGATATTAAAGTCATGCTAGTTGGGTGATTATGAATTTAAAGAATGCTTGTGTTGAAGTTAGCAAGTCCCGTAGCATGCACGTATGGTTAAACTTGTGTAACAAATTTGAAGCATGAAGTGTACCTGGCTTGTGCATCCTTATGAGTGGCGGTCGGGGACGAGCGATGGTCTTTTCCTACCAATCTATCCCTCTGGGATCATGCGCGTAGTGCTTGGTTTTTGATGACTTCTAAATTTTTGCAATAAGTATATGAGTTCTTATGACTAATGTTGAGTCCATGGATTATACGCACTTTTTCCTTTCCATCATTGCTAGCCTCTTCGGTACCGTGCATTGCCCTTTCTCACCTTGAGAGTTGGTGCAAACTTCGCCGGTGCATCCAAACCCCGTGATATGATACGCTCTATCACACATAAACCTCCTTATATCTTCCTCAAAATAGCCACCATACCTACCTATTTATGGCATTTCCATAGCCATTCCGAGATATATTGCCATGCAACTTTCCACCATTCCGTTCATCATCATCATGACATACATTACTTTTGTCATATTGCCATAGCATGATCATGTAGTTGACATCGTATTTGTGGCAAAGCCACCATGCATAATTTTTATACATGTCACACTTGATTCATTGCACTATCCCGGCACACCGCCGGAGGCATTCATATAGAGTCATATCTTGTTCTAGTTTCGAGTTGTAATACATGTGTTGTAATCAATAAAAGTGTGATGATCATCATTATTAGAGCATTGCCTAAAAAGAAAAAAAAGAAAGGCAAAAAAAGGCCAAAAGAAAAAAAGAGAAAAAAAATAAAAAGAAAAAGAAAAAAAGAAAATAAATAAATAAATAAAAGGGCAATGTGGTACGTCTCCAACGTATCTATAATTTTTGATTGCTCCATGCTACTTTATCTACTGTTTTAGGCAATACTGGGCTTTATTATCCACTTTTATATTATTTTTCGGACTAACCTATTAACCGGAGGCCCAACCTAGATTTGCTGTTTTATGCCTATTTCAGTGTTTCGAGGAAAAGGAATATCAGACGAAGTCAAAACGGAACGAAATCAACTGGAGAAGTTATTTTTGGAAGGAAAGCAACCCAGGGAACTTGGAGTGCATGGCAGGGGAGATACGGGCTGCCCACGAGGGTGGGGGGGCGCGCCCCCCGCCTCGTGGGGCCCCCGTAGCTCCTCCGACGTACCCCCTGCACCCATATATACCTACGTATCGTAAAACTTCCAGAACAGAACCTAGATCGGGAGTTCCGCCGCCGCAAGCCTCTGTAGCCACCAAAAACCAACCGGGACCCTGTTCCGGCACCCTGCCGGAGGGGGATCCCATCACCGGAGGCCATCTTCATCATCCTGGCGCTATCCATGACGAGGAGGGAGTAGTTCACCCTCGGGGCTGAGGATATGTACCAGTAGCTATGTGTTTGATCTCTCTCTCTCTCTCTCTCTCTCTCTCTCTCTCTCTCTCTCTCTCTCGTGTTCTGTCTCGTGTTCCCTCTATGGCACGATCTTGATGTATCCCGAGCTTTGCTATTGTAGTTGGATCTTATGATGTTTCTCCCCCTCTACTCTCTTCTGATGAATTGAGTTTCCCCTTTGAAGTTATCTTATCGGATTGAGTCTTTATGAGAACACTTGATGTATGTCTTGCCGTGATTATCTGTGGTGACAATGGGATATCATGTGCCACTTGATGTATGTTTTGGTGATCAACTTGCGGGTTTCGTGACATTGGGAACCTATGCATATGGGTTGGCACACGTTCTTGACTCTCTAGTAGTAGCTTTGGGGCACTCTTTGAAGTACTTTTATGTTGGTTGGATGAATATGAGATTGTGTGATGCATATCGTATAATCATGCCCACGGATACTTGAGGTGACAATGGAGTATCTAGGTGACATTAGGGTTTTGGTTGATTTGTGTCTTAAGGTGTTATTCTAGTACGAACTCTTTTATAGATCGATCCGAAAGAATAACTTTGAGGTGGTTTCGTACCCTACCATAATCTCTATGTTTGTTCTCCGCTATTAGTGACTTTGGAGTGACTCTTTGTTGCATGTTGATGGCTGGTTATATGATCTATCTATGTTATTATTTTTGAGAGAACTTGCACTAGTGAAAGTATGAACCCTAGGCCTTGTTTCCTATCATTGCAATACCGTTTACGCTCACTTTTACCGCTCGCTACCTTGCTGTTTTTATAATTTCAGATTACAAAAACCTATATCTACTATCTATTTTGCACTTGTATCTTCATCTCTTCGCCGAACTAGTGCACATATACAATTTACCATTGTATTGGGTGTGTTGGGGACACAAGAGACTCTTTGTTATTTGGTTGTAGGGTTGTTTGAGAGAGACCATCTTCATCCTACGCCTCCTATGGATTGATAAACCTTAGGTCATCCACTTGAGGGAAATTTGCTACTGTCCTACAAACCTGTGCACTTGCAGGCCCAACAACATCTACAAGAAGAAGGTTGTGTAGTAGACATCAAGCTCTTTTCTGGCGCCGTTGCCGGGGAGGCTAGGTAAAGGGCGCTCACTCACACCCCATCAACTAAGCTCTTTTCTGGCGCCGTTGCCGGTGAGGTTAGCGCTTGAAGGTATATCTTTAGATCTTGCAATCGAATCTTTTTGTTTCTTGTTTTATCACTAGTTTAGTTTATAAAAGAAAACTACAAAAAAATGGAGTTAAGTTTGTCTCATACGCTTTGTCTTTTTAATATCTTTCGTGAGTATGATGGAAAGGAAAATTGTGCTCAAGTGCTAGAAGAAGAACTACATAGAATACTTGGCATGAAATATGTGAATGATGAGCATGATTGCAATGTTATTAGTATGAATTCCTTGAATATCCATGATGCTAATGATATGCAAAGCCACAAGCTTGGGGAAGCTATGTTTGATGGAGATGATATTTTTTGTCCCCAAAGCTTTGATGAGCAAATTTACTATGATGAAAGCATGCCTCCTATCTATGATGATTATTGTGATGACACGTATGCTTTAAAGAATAATGATAATCATGAAACGTGTCATCTTGATCTTAATTTTCAATCACATGATAGTTATTTTGTTGAGTTTGCTCCCACTACTATTCATGAGAAGAAATTTGCTTATATTGAGAATAGTAAATTTTCTATGCTTGTAGATCATGAAAAGAATGCTTTAGGTGCTGGTTATATTGTTGAATTCATTCATGATGCTACTGAAAATTATTATGAGGGAGGAAGATATGCTTGTAGGAATTGCAATAATGTCAAGTTTCCTCTCTATGTGCTTAAAATCTTGAAGTTATGCTTGTGTTACCTTCCTATGCTAGTTGATTATTGTTCCCATAAGTTGTTTGTTCACAAAATCCCTATGCATAGGAAGTGGGTTGGACTTAAAATGTGCTAGTCATATGCTTCATGATGCTCCCGTTATGTTTCAATTCTCATCTTTTATGTGAGCATCATTGTCATCATCATGCCTAGCTAGAAAGGCATTAAAAAAAGCGCTTGTTGGGAGACAACCCAATATGTATCCCTACTGTTTTTGTGTGTCCACATGATTATGCTACTGTAGTAATCATGTTTTATATCTTTTGTTTCAATAAAGTGCCAAGTAGAACCTTTGGGAAGACTTGGGTGAAGTTTATATGATCTTGCTGTAGAAAACAGAAACTTTTGCGCTCACGAGAATGGCTGCCATTTTTTACTGAAGAGTGGTTTTAGGTTGATTCTTTTTGCAGATGATTAATAGACACATTACTCAGGTCCAGAAATTTATTTCATAATTTTTGGGTTTCCAGAGGTATACGTTTGATACATATTACTACAGACTATTCTGTTTTTGACAGATTCTGTTTTCATTGTGTTGTTTGCTTATTTTGATGCATCTATGGCTAGTATTAAGTGGTATGAACCATAGAGATGTTAGAATAAAGTAGATATTACACCAATATGAATTTAGAATGAGTTCATTACAGTACCTAAGTGGTGGTCTTATTTCCTTATACTAACGGAGCTTACGAGTTTTGTTTTGAGTTTTGTGTGGTTGAAGTTTTCAAGTTTTGAGTAAAGATTCGATGGACTATGGAATAAGGAGTGGAAAGAGCCTAATATTGGGGATTCCCAAGGCACCCCAAGGTAATATTCAAGGACAACCAAGAGCCTAAGCTTGGGGATGCCCCGGAAGGCATCCCCTCTTTCGTCTTCGTCTATCGGTAACCTTACTTGGAGCTATATTTTTATTCGCCACATGATATGTGTTTTGCTTGGAGCGTCATTTTATTTTGATAGTTTTTGCTTGCTGTTAGTTATATTAATGTTTTTCATCTTTAGTTTCGATAAAAAAGTCAAGGATAGCCTTTGCCATGCTTATTTTGCTAGTATACATGTTGCTGTTTGAAAACAGAAAGTTTACCGCTGTTGCAAAAATTCCCTAGAAAAGTTAGAGAATGGTATAACGTTGAATCTTTTTGCATATTAAGATCTGATAAATTTATTATGGTGGGATCTTTAGTTCATAATTTTTGGAGTCAGGGAAGTATCGATACTCTTGGATTCTTTACAAACTGTACTGTTTTGGCAGATTGCTGTTATGTTTGCATTGTTTGCGTATGTTTGCTTGTTTAATGATTCTATTTGAGGATAGGAGTATTGAATATGCAGAGACATTTAGTATTCAATGTTGAATAATAATGTTAGTGATTTGTTACAGTAGAAGATGACATGGTTTTGCATTGGTTTATACTAACCTATCTCACGAGTTCTTGTTGAGTTTGTTGTGAATGAAGCTTTTGATAAAAAGAGAAACCGTGACATGAAAGGAATTAAGGGGACACAAAAGCTCAAGCTTGGGGATGCCAAAGGCACCCCAAGATCATCTAAGCTTGGGGATGCCCCGGTAGGCATCCCACCTTTCTTCTTCAACTATCGGTTAGTATCGGTTGACCCTAAGTTTTTGCTTCTTCACATGAGTTGTGCTATCCTTGCATTGTAGTTTTCTTTAGCTTTGCTTGCTGTTTGAATAAAGTACCAAGATCTGAAATTCTTTAATGAGAGAGCCATACATGATTTGGAATTTGCTAGAATACTCTATGTGCTTCACTTATATCTTTTGAGCTTGATAGTTTTGCTCATAGTGCTTCACTTATACCTTTTTGAGCGTGATAATTTTTGCTCTAGTGCTTCACTTAGATCTTTTAGAGCACGGTGGTGGATTTGTTTTAAAGAAACTATTGATCTCTCATGCTTCACTTAGATTATTTTGAGAGTCATTAATAGCATGGTAATTTGCTTAATGTTAATGTACTTGGTATTCAAGATATGTGAAACTTTCTTTTGAGTGTGTTGAATACTAAGATAAGTTTGATGCTTGATAATTGTTTTGAGATATGGAGGTGATAATATCAAAGCAATGCTAGTTGGGGTGATTATGAATTTAAAGAATGCTGGTGTTGAAGTTTGTGATTCCCGTAGCATGCACGTATGGTCAACCGCTTTGTGATGAAGTCGGAGCACAATTTTATTTATTGATTGTCTTCCTTATGAGTGGCAGTCGGGGACGAGCGATGGTCTTTTCCTACCAATCTATCCCCCTAGGAGTATGCATTTAATGCTTTGGTTTTTGATGACTTCTAAATTTTTGTAACAAGTGCATGAGTTCTTTTGATTAATGTTGAGTCCATGGATTATACGCACTCTCGCCCTTCCACCATTGCTAGCCTCTCTAATACCGTGCACTTTTCGCCGGTATCATACACCCACCATATACCTTCCTCAAAACAGCCACCATACCTACCTATCATGGCATTTCCATAGCCATTCCGAGATATATTGCCATGCAACTTTCCATCGTTCCGGTCATATGACACACATTACTTTTGTCATATTGCTTTTTGCATGAACATGTAGTTGACATTGTATTTGTGGCAAAGCCACCGTTCATAATTCTTTCATACATGTCACTCTTGATTCATTGCATATCCCGGTATACCGCCGGAGGCATTCATATAGAGTCATATTTTGTTCTAAGTATCGAGTTGTAATTGTTGAGTTGTAAGAAAAAGAAAAGTGTGATGATCCTCATTATTAGAGCATTGTCCCAGTGAGGAAAGGATGATGAAGACTATGATTCCCCCATAAGTCGGGATGAGACTCCGGACTTTATGAAAAATAAAAGAGGCCAAAGAAGCCCAAATCAAAAAAAAGAGGCCAAAGAAGCCCACCAAAATAAAAAAAAATAAAAAAATATGAGAGAAAAAGAGGGAAGGGACAATGCTACTATCCTTTTACTACACTTGTGCTTCAAAGTAGCACCATGATCTTCATGATAGAGAGTCTCATATGTCGTCACTTTCATATACTAGTGGGAATTTTTCATTGTAGAACTTGGCTTGTATATTCCAATGATGGGCTTCCTCAAAAGTGCCCTAGGTCTTCGTGAGCAAGCAAGTTGGATGCACACCCACTTAGTTTCTTTTGTTGAGCTTTCATATACTTACAGCTCTAGTGCATCCGTTGCATGGCAATCCCTACTCACTCACATCGATATCTATTGATGGGCATCTCCATAGCCCGTTAATACGCCTAGTTGATGTGAGACTATCTTCTCCTTTTTTGTCTTCTCCACAACCACCATTCTATTCCACCTATAGTGCTATGTCCATGGCTCAGGCTCATGTATTGCGTGAAAGTTGAAAAAGTTTGAGATTACTAAAGTATGAAAGAATTGCTTGGCTCGTCATAGGGGTTGTGCATGATTAAATACTTTGCGTGATGAAGATAGAGCTTAGCCAGACTATATGCTTTTGTGGGGATAACTTTCTTTAGCCATGCTATTTTGAGAAGACATGATTGCTTTGATTAGTATGCTTGAAGTATTATTACTTTTATGTCAATATGAACTTTTGTCTTGAATCTTATGGATCTGAATATTCATGTCACAATTAAGAAGATTTACATTGAAATTATGCCAAAGTATCAATCCGCATCAAAAATTCTTTTTTATCATTTACCTACTCGAGGACGAGCAGGAATTAAGCTTGGGGATGCTTGATACGTCTCCAACGTATCTATAATTTTTGATTGCTCCATGCTACTTTATCTACTGTTTTAGGCAATATTAGGCTTTATTATCCACTTCTATATTATTTTTGGGACTAACCTATTAACCGGAGGCCCAGCCCAGATTTGCTGTTTTATGCCTATTTCAGTGTTTCGAGGAAAAGGAATATCAGACAGAGTCAAAACGGAACGAAATCAACTGGAGAAGTTATTTTTGGAAGGAAAGCAACCCAGGGAACTTGGAGTGCACGTCAGGGGAGATACGGGCTGCCCACGAGGGTGGGGGGCGCCCCCTTGGGCGCGCCCCTGCCTTGTGGGGTCCTCGTAGCTCCTCCGACGTACCCCCTGCACCCATATATACCTACGTATCGTAAAACTTCCAGAACAGAACCTAGATCGGGAGTTCCGTCGCTGCAAGCCTCTGTAGCCACCAAAAACCAATCGAGACCCTGTTCCGGCACCTTGTCGGAGGGGGATCCCATCACCGGAGGCCATCTTCATCATCCCGGTGCTATCCATGACGAGGAGGGAGTAGTTCACCCTCGGGGCTGAGGGTATGTACCAGTAGCTATGTGTTTGATCTCTCTCTCTCTCTCTCTCTCTCTCTCTCTCTCTCTCTCTCTCTCGTTTTCTGTCTCGTGTTCCCTCTATGGCACGATCTTGATGTATCCTGAGCTTTGCTATTGTAGTTGGATCTTATGATGTTTCTCCCCCTCTACTCTCTTGTGATGAATTGAGTTTCCCCTTTGAAGTTATCTTATCGGATTGAGTCTTTATGAGAACACTTGATGTATGTCTTGCCGTGATTATCTATGGTGACAATGGGATATCATGTGCCACTTGATGTATGTTTTGGTGATCAACTTGCGGGTTTCGTGACATTGGGAACCTATGCATAGGGGTTGGCACACGTTCTTGACTCTCCGGTAGTAGCTTTGGGGCACTCTTTGAAGTACTTTTATGTTGGTTGGATGAATATGATATTGTGTGATGCATATCGTATAATCATGCCCAGGGATACTTGAGGTGACAATGGAGTATCTAGGTGACATTAGGGTTTTGGTTGATTTGTGTCTTAAGGTGTTATTCTAGTACGAACTCTTTTATAGATCGATCTGAAAGAATAACTTTGAAGTGGTTTCGTACCCTACCATAATCTCTATGTTTGTTCTCCGCTATTAGTGGCTTTGGAGTGACTCTTTGTTGCATGATGAGGGCTGGTTATATGATCTATCTATGTTATTATTGTTGAGAGAACTTGCACTAGTGAAAGTATGAACCCTAGGCCTTGTTTCCTATCATTGCAATACCGTTTACACTCACTTTTACCGCCCGCTACCTTGCTGTTTTTATAATTTCAGATTACGAAAACCTATATCTACTATCTATTTTGCACTTGTATCTTCATCTCTTCGCCGAACTAGTGCACCTATACAATTTACCATTGTATTGGGTGTGTTGGGGACACAAGAGACTCTTTGTTATTTGGTTGCAGGGTTGTTTGAGAGAGACCATCTTCATCCGACGCCTCCTACGGATTGATAAACCTTAGGTCATCCACTTGAGGGAAATTTGCTACTGTCCTACAAACCTGTGCACTTGCAGGCCCAACAACGTCTACAAGAAGAAGGTTGTGTAGTAGACATCACAATGCGACTATCTCTTTTTCCACACTTGTGCTTCAAAGTAGCACCTTGTTCTTTATTGAGTCTCATATATTGTGCTTCAAAGTAGCACCATGTTTTTCATGTAGAGAGTCTCATAGGTTGTTACTTTTATATACTAGTGGGAATTTTTCATTATAGAACTTGTCTTTTATATTCCTACGATGGGCTTCCTCAAATGCCCTAGGTCTTCGTGAGCAAGCAAGTTGGATCCACACCCACTAGTTTTCTTTTGTTGAGCTTTCATCCATTTATAGCTCTAGTGCATCCGTTGCATGGCAATCCCTACTCCTCATGTTGACATCAATTGATGGGCATTCCCATAGCCCGTTGATTATCCTCGTCAATGTGAGACTTTCTCCTTTTTGTCTTCTCCACACAATCCCCAATCATTATTCTATTCCACCCATAGTGCTATATCCATGGCTCACGCTCATGTATTGTGTGAAGGTTGAAAAAGTTTGAGATTATTTAAGTACGAAACAATTGTTTGGCTTGTCATCGGGGGTATAGAAGTTGGGAACATCTTTCTGTGAAGAAAATGAAGCATAGCCTAACTATATGATTTTGTAGGGATGAACTTTCTTTAGCCATGTTCTTTTGAGAAGACATGATTGCTTTTATTAGTATGCTTGAAGTATTACTATTTCTTTTGTCAATATGAATTTTTATCTTGAATCATTTGGATCAGAACATTCATGTCACAATAAAGAAAAGTACATTGAGAATTATGCTAGGTAGCATTCCACATCAAAAATTCTGTTTTTATCATTTACCTTCTCGAGGACGAGAAGAAATTAAGCTTGGGGATGCTTGATATGTCTCCAACGCATCTATAATTTTTGATTGTTCCATGCTATTATATTACATGTTTTGGATGTTTATGGGCTTTATTTTATACATTATTATCATTTTTGGGACTAACCTACTAACCGGAGGCCCAGCCCGTAATGCTATTTTTTTGTCTATTTTAGTATTTCGAAGGAAAGGAATATCAAACGGAGTCCAAACGGAATAAAACCTTCGTAAGCGTGATTTTTGGAACGAACGTGATCCAGAGGACTTGGAGTGCAAGTCAAGAAGCAGCCGAGGCGGCCACGAGAGGGTAGGGTGCCCCCCTATAGGGCGCACCCCCTGTCTTGTGGGCCCCTCGGGCGGCCACCGACGTACTTCTTCCTCCTATATAAGCCTACATACCCCAAAAACATCCAGGGAGCAACCGAAACACAATTTACACCACCGTAACCTTCTGTATCCGTGAGATCCATCTTGGAGTCGTCGCCGGCGTTTTGCCGGAGGGGGGATCTACCACGGAGGGCTTCTACATCAACACCATGGCCCCTCCGATGAGTTGTGAGTAGTTTACCACAGACCTTCGGGTCCATAGTTATTAGCTAGTTGGCTTCTTCTCTCTTTTTGGATCTCAATACAATGTTTTCCCCCTCTCTTGTGGAGATCTATTCGATATAATCTCTTTTTGCGGTGTGTTTGTCGAGATCCGATGAATTGTGGGTTTATGATCAAGTTTATCTATGGATAATAATTGAATCTTCTCTGAATGCTTTTATATGATTGAGTTATCTTTGCAAGTCTCTTCGAATTATAGGTTTGGTTTGGCCTGCTAGATTGATCTTTCTTGCCATGGGAGAAGTGCTTAGCTTTGGGTTCAATCTTGCGGTGTTCTTACCCAGTGATAGAAAGGGTTGCAAGACACGTATTGTATTGTTGCCATCGAGGATAAAATGATGGGGTTTATATCATATTGCTTGAGTTTATCCCTCTACATCATGTCATCTTGCTTAAAGCGTTACTCTGTTCTTATGAACTTAATACTCTAGATGCATGCTGGATAGCGGTCGATGTGTGTAGTAATAGTAGTAGATGCAGGCAGGAGTCGGTCTACTTGTTGCGGACGTGATGCCTATATACATGATCATGCCTAGATAATGTCATAATTATTCGCTTTTCTATCAATTGCTCGACAATAATTTGTTCACCCACCGTAATACTTATGCTCTTGAGAGAAGCCTCTAGTGAAACCTATGGCCCCCGGGTCTATCTCTTATCATATTTGCTTCCAATCTACTTTTATTTGCATCTTTATTTTCTGCATCTATATTATAAAATACCAAAAATATATTTATCTTATCATATTATCTCTATCAGATCTCACTTTCGCAAGTGGCCGTGAAGGGATTGACAACCCTTTTATCGCGTTGGTTGCGAGTTCTTTGTTTGTTTGTGTAGGTTCGTGGGACTTGTTGAGGAGCCTCCTACTGGATTGATACCTTGGTTCTCAAAAACTGAGGGAAATACTTACGCTACTATGCTGCATCATCCTTTGCTCTTCAAGGAAAACCAACGCAAGCTCAAGATGTAGCAACCGCCACCCAGGCTCAAAGGGATCATGAGATTATTCATGCTAGAAACTTCCGTGTGCAGCCAGAAGCTACTATGGGCTCTAGCATAGTTGACTAAGTCGTGCGGACTCTTACAGTGGTAGACTAGCAGATGTAGGGGAAAGTAGGTGTAACTGTCTACCTGATCGTAAGGTGCTAGCGCTTCTGAAAGACTATGTCTCGCTCATCCGTTTCTCAAACACCATGTAGTGCGAGAAAACCAACGGAGGAGATCGAGTCCTGTGGGGAAAAGTGCACAAATCTCTGCAGAATGTACAAACTAACCATGGTTAGCCGTGTTCCCGGTTATGGACGTTTTGAGTATCTAGTATTTGGATTATCATGTGAATCTCATCATGTTACTTTCAATTTAATTTGTTGGGTTTAATGATGATGCTTAATTGGGATTGAGAGGGTGTCTACCTTCTCAATGTTTAACAACCACCATGATAGTTAAATAAAATTTATTGCTTTGCAATAGGGAAAAATTGGCTTTATGCAAAACTGTAACCATAGAGCTTTCCACCAGCCATATATGCATGTAGTGATAGCATTATTCTGTTCATTACTCTCTATGTGTTACATTGCCAGCATACTCCATGTGCTGACCCATTTTCGGGCTGCAACGTTCAATGTTGCAGACTTTTCAGACGACGAGTAAGGTACCTTAGGTCGTGGTCTTATACTCAGTGATGCCGTTGGAGTTGATGGACTCACTTATCTTCCAAGCCTTCCGCTGTTATCGTTATTAGATGGCCTTAAGCCATATTTATTGTAATAAGTTCTCTTTTGAGACATTTGATGTAATAAGTGTGTGATTGCTACTCTGTTATAAATCCCTCAAGTACTGTGCGTGTCAGCATTACTGATCCAGGGATGACACTGAAGCACAGAGATCAGACTGTTTGAGGTCTAGTCGCTACAGTTATGCTACTAAAGTTGGTTCAAAAGTAGGAGACATTTTTAAGTTGCTAAAAGAAATAGGAACTATAATTCATGAAAGAATTGAAGAAAGTCCGTCTAGGATTGATAAACTAGAAGAATTTTTTTTCTAATCTAGGTACAACTTTTGCTTCCGCTAAAACTCCCGTGAAAATTAGCAAGACTACTCAAGTCATTAAAAACAAAGGATCAACTTCTAGCAATGATAAAGGAGATCTTAAGATGATTAGTATCCATCCCAACTTTATTGAAGTCATAAGAGATCCTTTTTGCGAAAATAATTGTTTCAATCTCATGCCTAGAAGTATTGCTTCTGAGAATTTATATGCAAAATCCTTGAAAAATCCTAAGTGCTCGATCGAAGAATTGGACAAAGATGACAAAACTTAGATCCTATGCGTTATGCCTAGCTAGGGGCGTAAAACGATAACGCTTGTTGGGAGGCAACCCAATGAATAAAATTTATTTTTGCTTTTTACTTTCTGTTCTTGAGTGTTAGCACAATTATACTACTGTTATGATTGTGTTTTTTTGTTTTAATTAGTGTTTGTGCCAAGCAATGCCTTTGGGAAGACTTGGGTGAAAGTTTATTTGATCTTGTTGAAAAACATAAACTTTTGCGCTCACGAGATTTGTTGTCATTTTTGCATAAGAGTGCTTTTAAGTTGATTCTTTTTGTAGAGGATTAATATATATATTCCTCACGTCCACCATTTTATTTCATAACTTTTGGAGTTACAGAAGTATTCGAAATTTTCAGATTTCTACAGACTGTTCTGTTTTTGACAGATTCTATTTTCTTTGCGTTGTGTGCTTGTTTTGATGATTCTATGGTTTTCTTTGATGAGTTTTTGCCATAGAAAAGTTGGAATGCAGTAGATATAATGCAAAAAACAAAATAAGAATATGTTTGCTACAGTACTTATAGTAGTGGTTTGGTTTCTTATACTAACGGATCTCACGAAGGTTTTGTTTGAGTTTTGTGTGATTGAAGTTTTCAAGTTTTGGGTTATCTTATGATGGATGAAAGAATAAGGATAAGCAAAAGGCTAAGCTTGGGGATGCCCGAGGCACCCCAAGATAATACTCAAAGAATTGGCAAGCAAATAAGCTTGGGGATGCCCCCGAGTGGCATCCCCGCTTTCTTCTAACGACCATCGGCATTTTACTTAAAACTATATTTTTATTTGTCACAAGATATGAGTTTTGCTTGGAGCGTCTTGTATGATATGTGTCTTTGCTTGTTTTGCTTTGTGTTTTAAGTGTTGAATCCTTGCTGGACACACCCTTTTTTAGAGAGCCAAAAATTATGCTATGTTTGCTCCTATGCTTCACTTAAGTTTTTAAAGCCATGGACTTGCTCTAGTACTTCACTTATATCTTTTTGAGCATGGTGTGCTTTGTTAATTTTGAAGAAATGCTCTCATGCTTCACTTAGATTTATTTGGGAGTTAGTAATTTTTTAAGAAATTCTCTCTTGCTTCACATAGATTATTTTGAGAGAAAGAAAAAAAATTATGCTCATGATCTTCACTTATATTTGTTTGAGCCTATCAAAAGCAACATATGAAAATAGTCCCAAAGTAGGATATAATAAAACTTTCATGAAGATCATTGGACAAAATAAACTTGATTCTTAGTAATGGTTTTGAGATATGACGATATGATATGTGAGTCATCTTGATGAGTAATTGTGCTTTAGTAAGAATATTGATGTTAAGGTTTGTGATTCCCTATGCAAGGACGAAAGTCAATAGTTATGCAATGAAATTTATATCCTACTTATGGTGCATTATTCGGTGTTACTTATGCTTAATGCTTGGGTATGAGATTTTTCGCTTTTTGGTTGGTCGCTTCTCAATCTTTTTGTTAGCCTTCATTTTGCACTAAGTATGATCACTACTTGTGCATCCAAAACCCTTTAAACCAGTTTTGCCTTATGAGTCCACTATACCTATATATGCGGTATTTCCATGCCATTATAAGCAAATTTGCATGTGCCATCTCTAATGTTCAAAATAAATTTCTCTTTTGTGTGCTCTACTACTCGCGAGGCGATAAAGGGTAGCCAATATTTTCCATGCTAGATGTGTTATTCTCATGATGAGTGTTTATTCACTTGTCATTGCACGAGAGTACGACGAAGTACTAGGGATGCCCAGTACTGAAATGAATAAATGAATTTACTTTATGTTGTCAAATAATAAATTCCTTGGAAAGTGTTGGTATGGAAGGCACCCGATACGGCTAGCCATGGAAAGTGAAAGTTATGGTGGAAAAAGGAATAAACTTTATTTTCTGTTTGGGAACCGCCTATGATGTATCTAGCATGGAAAGTGTTGGGATGCTCCAAGTCATTTTCGTTAGTAGGAAAAGTATGCCTCTCTAAAATAATTTTATCTCTCAATTTAAACTATGAGCTTTGGCACCTCTACAAATCCCTACTTCCCTCCGCAAAGGGCCTTTCTTTTACTTATGCAATTTTTATTTTGAATTTGAGTCTCCATCTTCTCTTATAAATCACCAACTAAGGGGCACTATGATCGTATTTGAGCATTGAGTGTAGCTAATATTCGAGTGTGTTTCATGAATGGATCAATGATTGAGCATGATGGGCTAGGGATAACTTGTTTTAGTGTTGATATTTTGAAAGACATGGTTGCTTGTTCGTATGCTTGAGTATTAAAGTCTTCATGTCAAAACTAGACTATTGCTTTGAATCATATAGAAGTCCATATGTCCATGCTATAAATAAAAGAATGTGATGAACATGTTAGGCAGCATTCCTCATCAAAAATTATGTTTTTATCATTCACCTACTCGAGGACGAGCAGGAATTAAGCTTGGGGATGCTGATACGTCTCCAACGTATCTATAATTTTTGATTATTCCATGCTGTTATATTATCATTCTTAGATGTTTTACAATCATTTTATAGTCATTTTATATCATTTTTGGGTACTAACCTATTGACATAGTGCCCAGTGCCAGTTGCTGTTTTCTGCATGTTTTTTTACATCGCAGGAAATCAATATGAAACGGAGTCCAAACGCAACGCAACTCCTGGAGGATTTTTTTGGGCCAGAAGAAAGCCAATGGGCCAAGGAAGCACGTGAGGGGCTGCTCGAGGTGAGCAGCACCCACCAGGGCACGCCAAGAGGTCCAGGCACGCCCTGGTGGGTTGTGCCCACCTCGGGTGTCCCCCGAATCGCATCTTTGCTCTATAAATACCCAAATATTCCAGAAACTCTAGGGGAGTCGACGAAATATTGATCCAGCCACCGCAGAGTCCAGAACCACCAAGATCCAATCTAGACACCGTCATGGAGGGGTTCGCCACTTCCATTGGTGCCTCTCCTATGATGCATGAGTAGTTCTTTGTAGACCTACGGGTCCGTAGTTAGTAGCTAGATGGCTTCCTCTCTCTCTCTCTCTCTCTCTCTCTCTCTCTCTCTCTTGTTTATCAATACAATGGTCTCTTGGAGATCCATATGATGTAAGTCTTTTGGTGGTGTGTTTGTTGGGATCCGATGAACTTTGAGTTTATGATCAGATCTATGTTTTATCCATGAAAGTTTTTTGGGTCTTCTTTGATCGCTTATATGCATGATTGCTTATAGCCTCGTATTTCTTCTCCGATATTTGGGTTTTGTTTGGCCAACTTGATCTATTTATCTTGCAATTGGAAGAGGTGCTTTGTAGTGGGTTCGATCTTATGGCGCTTGATCCCAGTGACAGAAAGGGAACCGACCCGTATGTATCATTGCTACTAAGGATAACAAGATGAGATCTATATCTGCCGCAATAGATAAACGAATCTCGTCTACATCATGTCATCGTTCTTATTGCATTACTCCGTTTTCACATGAACTGAATACATTAGATGCATGCTGGATAGCGGTCGATGTGTGGAGTAATAGTAGTAGATGCAGGCAGGAGTCGGTCTACTAATCTTGGACGTGATGCCTATATAATGATCATTGCCTGGATATCGTCATGATTATTTGAAGTTCTATCAATTGCCCAACAGTAATGTTTTCCCACCGTTTGCTATTTTTCTCGAGAGAAGCCACTAGTGAAACCTACGGCCCCCAGGTCTCTTTTCATCATATTTGCCTTTGCAATCTATTTTCTCTTGCATTTAATTTCAGATCTATTAAACCAAAAATACAAAAATACCTTGCTGCAATTTATTTGTTCCACGATCTATTTATCCTAACTACCACTTTTTACCTCACGTTATTTGCCCATTAGAGGCGCCATACCCGAAAGGGATTGACAACCCCTTTAACACGTCGTGTTGCGAGTATTTGTTATTTGTGTGCAGGTGCTGTTTATGTGGTGTGAGTACATTCTCCTACTGGTTCGATAACCTTGGTATCATCACTAAGGGAAATACCTACCGTCGCTATACTACATCATCCCTTCCTCTTTGGGGAAATACCGACGTAGTTCTAGTAGACATCATACTTGTGTAGGGATGAGAACTTGATACGGTCTCTCTTCTCATTTGTTCATGCAAACCACATTTTGTGAATCCCGATGAACTCCAATGGCTTTGACGACTTTGTGGATGGGCAATCCCAGGCCAGACACCTTTTTTGTATGATCTTCCTATTACGTCAAGTGGAGACATCAGTATGGCAATCGAGCATGCAACATGGCCTGAAACTCCTCAGGTGTGAACACGGTTTGGAAAAAGCTCTGGAAACTAAGAGTACCAACAAAAGTGAAAATACTCTGTTTGGCGAGCCCTCTATCGGGTCTCCCGTTTTAAGTCGACTCTGGTTGATCATCATGTAGGAAACATTGGAGAGTGCCCCATTTGTTAAACCCGCCTTGAGGATGTCATACACCTTCTGTTGAAGTGCGCACTGGGGGTCGAGCTTTGGAGTCAATTGACCACTAAGTACACGATCATGGAAGCCACCCTTGTGGAATGCTCAAGATCGAAAACACTCAAGCAACTGATGTGTCTTCCGGAAAGGTATATGCCAAACATGGACAATGCAAACCTTTAGGAGGTCGCCGCTATTTTAGTGTTGGTATCTTTGGTGGCTATGGAGATAGAGAATATATAACGAATTGGACTTGTCTCCAAACTAGATGGAAGTTGTTTATCTTAGTGATTTGTGTTAGCACCAAGGCAAGCATGTGCATCATGAGGAGGAAAGAGGAGCGTTGGAAAAAGCCGCGAGTTAGGTTCATCAAATTCAATGCTCATGTTGCATTTCAGTGCAAGAAAAAATCAAGGGCGGAGGGGGATACAATTGATGTCATTAGGGATACACAAGGTAATTTTATTGTTGTTGAATGACACTCCACACATATCAGATGTGGTAGTGGCTGAGGCGACTGCAATGAAGAATGGCCTTGCATTGGTCCAAGGTTGGGGTTTTATCACGCCATAGTCAAAATTGATACTCTGGAAGCTATAAATGCATGTTCAGGATCTAAAACATAGTGGTGTGATGCCCTAACAATCTTTATGAGTTGTGTGGATTTGGTAGTGGCAATTGGGAATGTTGAATGCAAACATTGACACCAAGAAGTAAATCAACTAGCTCATGAGGTATCTAGGTTGTGTTTCGGTGTAAAATTGTGATTACATTAGTTAATGAACCCCCTAGCCATATTCTTAGCATTTCGTTGAACCATATAAGTGTGATTTTATGATCAATAAAGTTTCCATGTTGGTGTTCCCTAAAAAATGTTTGGTATTTCCCAATGATATTATAGTAAATTGCCACCATAACGAGCCCAAATGCAAAGGGTTATAAATTTAATTTCATAGTCCCTAGGTAGATGTCAAGATGCGGGGACGGCTAGATAGACCATAGGCATAATGCTACAGTTCGGGTGGGCGGCATAGCTATAGCCCGCAGCTCCGTGCAACAATAGTGGCCTCAATGATGTACATGCCTAAGAGGGTGCATCGACAAATAATAGCGTGGACCTTCGGACAGCGACGTTGTGGCTCGAAAGGGCAAAAGCAACGATAGTCTGTTGCTCGATTGGTGGAGGTGTGTTTTTGTGCTTAGTGGCAATCTTCATGGGAACCTGTGGAGGTGCATGAAGACGTTTGATCAGTCCAGTCAAGTGGCAAGGATGAATGCGTCCTGGTCGAAGAAGGCAATGACGATGGTTGGTGTAGATTGACGTGTAGACAAGCAACATGTAAAGGGTTGCTAGAACGTCACTCTCTTCTCTGTGCCGCGGTGTCATGGAAGTGGCCGGTGTAGTCGCCACTGACGTCAAAGTAACGACGCATGAAGGTTTGGCGGGTGGTGGGCGGCGCAAAGCGATCTCAAACCGAAACACGGAAAAGAAATTGCCAGTCAAGCAACCAACAGGGAGAGAAAACGGTCGATGGATTGGAGATCGACCTCCTTGGGGCAGAGCGGCGCGGAAGTAGTGGTGAAGCTAAGAGAAACTCTAAAAGATGCCGCAAAACCTCACCGGCCCGAATAAATCCGACAGTTTTTTGCATTTTTGCGGTTTTTTAGGCCCGAGGAGAAACACTCTATCTAGCTCGGCCCGTAAAGTTTTTTCAAGTGGCCTGCATATTTCGCACCTGCCCCTATATCTAAGGGTTGGGGCGTTTTATGGTTCGCTAGTTCCATATCCTTCGCCCCTCCGCCGTCTAGTTTGCTCTCTCCAGTGAGAGATTCCGAGTGGTCCCGTCCATTTCTCCTTGATCCATGGTAGGAGTGGCTAATTTGTTCAGCTAGTTTGGGTGTTCTAACATAACTTCTGTTAACCATATTTGAAGCTTTAGCATGTTCCTTTATCCTAACAGGGAAAGGTGGTTATTCAATATAAGCAGTGGGAACAACTGGATCAACATTGTAAATGATAGTTTCTTCTTTAGCCTTTACCGGTTCTTTAATTTCTCCTTTAATAGGTGGGTGATATTTAAACCACTTCTCCTCAGGGAGATCAACATGAGTAGCAAAATATTCACAAAAGGAAGCTGCTATCTCAGAGTCAAGTCCATATTTAGTGCTAAACTTCTGAAAAGCATTGGTATTCATAAAAGATTTAACACAATCAAACTTAGGTTCAATACCTGAATCTTTACCTTCCTCGGGTTGCCAATCTTCAGAGTTGCGTTTAATTCTTTCTAAAAGATCCCACCGGAATTCAATAGTCTTTTTCATAAAGGAATCAGTATAAGATGTATCGAGCATGGATTGATCATTACGAGAAAGCTGAACATAAAAATTCTGAATAATAATTTCTCTTGAGAGCTCATGATTGGGGCATGAATATAACATTGACTTAAGCCTCCCCCAAGCTAGAGCGATACTTTCTCCTTCACGAGGCCAAACATTATATAATTCCGATCACGATGAAATAGATGCATAGGATAATTTTTTGATGAAATTCCAATTTCAATCTATTCCAGTTCCAAGATCCAATATCATCGCATAGCCTATACCATGTCAATGCATTTCCTTCAAGGATAAAGGGAAAACCTTCTTCTTAGATTAATCTCCAGGTAAACATGCAAGCTTAAACAATCCACAAATTTCATCCGCATATATCAAGTGCATATCACGATGTTCGGTTCCATCTCCTGCATAAGGATTAGCTAGCAGTTGTTCTACCATACCGGAAGGAATTTCATATTCAATATTTTCAGTAGGTGCAGTAGGTTGAGGGGCAACTAATTGTGGTTCTGGTCGACTAAAAGTGCAACTATCCCTGGGTGGTTTTGGTAATGATTAACAACATATAGCTCATTAAACTAATGCTATTTTAAGATAAATATTCCAGGAAAGTTCAATGATTGGAATGGAATGGATTAGGAATGTGGACCCCTCAAAATGCTAAGGACAAAGGATTGGCTCAAGCTTCAAAGTTCAAGACTGTACATTTTACTTTTAGTGATCCAAGATCACATTGAGTCCATAGGAAAGCGAATACTATTGAAAGGGGATGAGGTGTTGCCTAATGGCTTGCTTTCTCTCATGATGCTTAATGATATGATCCAAAGCCCTCAACCACTTACTCATATCCACATATGTCCCAAACCAAAAGTCAAACTCGGCCCTACTGATTTGATCCATCCGGCGCCACCGAGTTCATTTGGCATAGCCACTGCCAGAAACCCTAGTCACTTTGGTCCAACCAATAGGGATCTCGGTCTCACCAAGATGGGATTGCAAACTCTTTGTTTCCCTTCATAACAATTCAGTCCAACCGAGATGAGCGATCGGTCCCACCGAGTTCGCAATGTAAACTCTCTATTTCCTTTCGTAACGTTTCGGTCCCACCGAGATGAGCAAATCGGTCCCGCTGAGTTTGCCTGACCAAGTCTCTGGTTAGCTTATTACTAAAGTCAGTCCCACCGAATTTGTATAATTGGTCAAACCGAGATTACCTTATGCCCTAACCCTAATGATATCGGTCCCACCGATTTGACATATCGGTCCCACCGAAATTCCTAACGGTCACATAATGTACTGAATCGGTCCAACCTAGTTTTATGATCCGGTCCCACTGAGTTTGGTATATTGTGTGTAACGGTTAGATTTTGTGTGGAGGCTATATATACCCCTCCACCCTCTCCTCATTCGTGAGGGAAGCCATCAGAACGTGCCTAAATTTCCACTACTCATTTTCTGAGAGAGAACCACCTACTCATGTGTTGAGACCAAGATATTCCAATCCAACCATATGAATCTTGATCTCTAGCCTTCCCCAAGTTGCTTTCCACTCAAATAATCTTTCCACCAAATCCAATCCTATGAGATAGAGTTGAGTGTTGAGGAGACTATCATTTGAAGCACAAGAGCAAGGAGTTCATTATCAACACACCGTCTATTACCTTTTGGAGAGTGGTGTCTCCTAGATTGGTTAGGTGTCACTTGGGAGCCTCCGACAAGATTGTGGAGTTGAACCAAGGAGTTTGTAAGGGCAAGGAGATCGCCTACTTCGTGAAGATCTGTGCTAGTGAGGCAAGTCCTTCGTGGGCGATGGCCATGGTGGGATAGACAAGGTTGCTTCTTCGTGGACCCTTCGTGGGTGGAGCCCTCCGTGGACTCGCGCAGCCATTACCCTTCGTGGGTTGAAGTCCCCATCAACATGGATGTACGATAGCACCACCTATCGGAACCACGACAAAAACATCCGTGTCTCCAATTGTGTTTGCACTCTCGAATCCCATCCCTTTACTTTCTTGCAAGTTGCATTCTGTACTTTCTGTTGCTCATATACTCATTGCATGCTTGCTTGAATTGTATTGTGATTGCTTGACTTGTGCTAAGTTGGTAAAATCTGCCAAGAACTAAAATTGGGAAAAGGCTAGATTTTTATTTGGTCAAGTAGTCTAATCACCCCCCTCTAGACATACTTTCGATCCTACAATTGGTATAAGAGCTTTGGTCTCCATTTGCTTTGATTTCCATAGCTTTTGGTGATAGTCTTGGTTTCAAAACCTAGAAGAGTATGGCGTCTAGCGAGGGAAATTACCACCGTAGAGGTCCTTACTTTGATGGTACTAATTTTGCTAGTCAGAAGCATAAGATGAAAATGCATATTCTTGGACATAACCCCGCCGTTTGGGCTATTGTTTGTATTGGCTTGCAAGCTGAATTCTTCGATGGGAGAGAACCAAACCGTGAAGCTAGCGCAGAAGGGTTGAAGATGCTGCATTACAATGCTCAAGCTTGTGATATCCTCTTCAATGGATTGTGCCCCGAAGAATTCAACAAAATCAGCCGCCTTGAGAATGCAAAGGAAATTTGGGACACTTTGATTGATATGCATGAAGGTACCGACTCCGTCAAGGAATCCAAATTGGATGTGCTTCAAAGTCAACTTGACAAGTTCAAAATGAAGGATGGTGGAGGTGTCGCTGAAATGTACTCTAGGCTTGCACTCATCACAAATGAGATTGCCGGCTTAGGAAGTGAAGAGATGACCGATAGATTCATCATCAAGAAGATCCTAAGAGCCTTGGATGGAAAATATGATATCGTGTTCACATTGATCCAAATGATGCCCAACTACAAAGATCTCAAGCCAACAGAAGTCATTGGAAGAATTATTGCTCATGAGATGTCACTAAAGGATAAAGAAGAGCTTCACAACAAGTCAATTGGTGCTTACAAAGCCTCATGTGATGCTCCTACATCATCAAGTGAGAAACAAACCTTAAATGAAGAATTGAGCCTGATGGTGAAGAACTTCAACAAATTCTACAAGAGTAGAAGCAAGGAAAGAAGTTCCAAGTCAAGGTCCTATAATGACAAAAGATCTTCGAGTCGTGAGCATAATTGCTACAATTGTGGAAGACCTGGACACTACTCCAATGAGTGTATGACTCCCTACAAGAGAAGAGAAGATTCACCTAGAAGAAGAAGTAGAAGAGAAGAATCACCACCAGGAGAAAGAAGGAGTAGAGATGATCGTTATGAACGAAGAACCTCCCGGAGAAGCAAGGATTCGGAAAGGAAGGACAAATCATCAAAGAGCTACACAAAACGAAGACATCAAGATCATGTTGGTGAATGGGTATCCGGCTCCGACTCCGACCATCACTCCGAGAGAAGCTATCACTCTGACTCCAAACATACTCAAGATGAAGGTCTTGCGGTCTAGCACTTGTGTCAACCAACTCCTATGACATATTTGACTCACCAAATGAAGGAATTGGAAGATGCTTCATGGCTAAAGGCCCAAAGGTATCACACCCCGAGTATGTTGAGTTCAATAGTGATTAAGATGATTTGTTAGGTGATGATGATTTACTTGTTGACAACTCTAGTTATGAAAACTATGATGAAACATCAATTAATCGTGCTAATCAAGATAAAAGGAATGACAATGATAAGGAGAAGATTGAGCGTCTACCTAAATAAGTAAACACTCTTAAGTTAGCTCATGAAACTACCTTGGAAGATCATCGAGAACTTTTAAAGACTCATGAGAAGTTACGCTTTGAAAAGCTCAACCTTGAGCAAGAGCATGAGTTTTTAAAGGCAATCAATGATGATTTTCGCAAGAAAAGTTCTTCTTACATTGCGTTTACTCTTGTCCACTTATATGCCACAAGTAAAATCCAACAACAAGAGTAAGTAAGATTCTTCTTCTAGCAGTAACAATAATCATGCTAAATCCAATATTGTTGCTTCTAGTAGTTCTCTTGATTCCACTAATGATTCTCTTAGCAGAGTTACACTTGAGCAAGAAAATAGCTTATTGAAGGGAATTATAGAGAAATGTTTCTACAAGAGCCTTGCCGGGGGTAAGCAATTTGAGGAAATTATACGCAAGTAAGGAATGCACCGAAAGAATCAAGGTGTTGGTTCTGAACGAAAGTTCAATGCTAATGGAGTTGAGTGTGAAGAAGATCAATACCCCAAGATGAAGTTTGTTCCTCAACAAGAGAAGTATGATCCTACTTCTTTCCAAGGGACACAAGCTCAAGATGATCTTCCACCACAAGACCACAAGCTAAAAGGCAAGGACAAGCTTCAAGAGGAGATTGATGCATTTGAAGAAGCTCACAAAGCCTTGGTCAAGTGGATTCCCAAGACTACATCAAGTTCTACTTCATCAAGTACAACTACAACTCCAAGGATTCCCATCAAGATGATGTGGATCCCGAAGAAGAAGGACTAGAGAGTTCTTGAGGGTGACTCTGCCAACAAACTTCACTCATATCATTTTGGCGAGAACAAGTGCAAACAACCTTCATATCATGCAATAGTTCAAGGAGTCACAAACCCTCTTGTTGGTAAGACAAGGGACAAGGTAACCTAATGCTTTCATGGACATCATCTTGTGTGTACTTGACTCTATGTCTATGGATATCCTTGTTTGTTCCTTGTGGGACTAACCCATGTAGGTATTGAAAGTGCAACTCACTCCAATGGATTGCTCCAAATGATCTACAAAAACATTGAGCATCCACATCTTCAACACCTACATGAAGTCATCATCGACAAAACCCAAGGTTAGTTCATCCCTCTTAAGGGGGATCTCACATCTAGGGGGAGATTTACTCTAAGAATTGAGGTAAAGCAACTCTAATGGTGTGAACACAACAATGCTTTATGTAAAAGTGGCAACCCCCACTTGTGCTTAAATGATGAGTATGGCCTATGATCAAATGTTCTCATTTGACTCCTAAGTCAATATACTCATATATAGATGACCTAGTCATCGCAAATTGCTTGATAGATGCTAGAATTGGTTGTGCATGCTTTATTTCATTTGCCATTTTATTGTGTGAGCATGTTGTTTGCATATTTTACTCATTCAAGGACATCCACTAGTTGTTTTGTTTGTTTGTATCTTTCTCTTTATGCCAAGTGGATGGACAAGAATGCCTAAGAACCTTCTCTAGCTATATATGCTTTTCTCGTCTCAAACTCTATTCATGCTACATCACAAAGATTGATCAAGTCAGATCTGAACCACTCTGTGTGAGGAGCACTTGGAGTCCCCGATTCGTCATAGACTTAAACTTCCAAAACCTCTTTGTGCATTTTGGTCTGACCGAGTCATCCATTTCGGTCAAACCAAGTTCACTAAGTTGATCTAGGTTTTCATCTCAGTGCAACTGATTTGAACACTTCGGTCACACCGAGTTGCAGCAACCGCTTGCGATTCTGCAATCTCGGTGCCACCGAATTGTTCCACTCGGTCACACCGATAGGGTCGGGATATATATACCCACGGGTGAGATTTTGGAAAATTTCTTCAAAACCCCTCAGCCCACGTGTGTCCTGCTCTGCCTCCTCGGGTCACCGAATCGCCTCCTTGCCGCCAGCAACCTCCAGCCGTTGGATTCTGCCGCCGTTGACGGATTCTGCTCCGCTGTCGCCGCCGTAGCGAACACCCGCCGTTCTAGGGTATGTGTTCGACCCCTTGTGTTGTTTGTTTACCTCTGATTCCTAGCACGAGGACAATGCCATGATTCTTGCCACGAATGAAATTGATCTACCCAGCCAAATCTTCCTTAGGCCTAGTTTGATTCGAAAATTTTAGGGTTAGCTCTCCACAGAACTCATCTCGGACCGACCGGATCGTCAAAATCGGTCTCACCGATTTGGCTTAGGCCATTGCACATGTGCTTTTCGGTCTGACCAAAAATTGCAAATCGGTGTGACCGAGATCACTTCTCTGTGAAACCCTAGCAATCTCGATGCCACCGAACTATGACTCGGTCTGACCGAGTTCACTAGTTTAGGTTCCAAAAGTTGCTTCGGTATCACCGAGTTTGTTAATTCGGTAGCTCCGAGATCATTTCTATAGAGAACTAAAACTAAGATTTTTGACTCATTTGTTTTGCAAAACCTCTATACTTTGTGATGCTCATCTACTCTATCTCATCTATATCTATTCATAGGGTCTGCTGACAGTTTCCCTGCAAGATGTCTGACCAAAGTGATAGCCAGAATAAGTCTGAAGAGCAGGTGCATCTGAGTGAAGGCACTAGTACCTCCAGCAGTTATGATGAGGGCAGCAGGAGCACACCTAGTAACTTTCCCAAGGCAGCTACTAGATCAAGGAAGAAGAGAACCCTAGATTCAAAGGATGAGGATTATGTTTCAGCTGAGGATGAGGCCACTTGAAAGAAGAAGGTGATGAAGAAAGAATATGGCACTGCTACTTCAACCAAGCCAGGGTTGAACAAGAAGGCACCAACAAGGAGAGTTCCCATGTCTAAGCCCAGAGCCTCCACTCAAGAAACTTTGGGATCTGAACACAAAGGGACTGTTGCAGAAGTGAAGAAGAGGAAGGAGAGGGTCAAGAAGACCACTGCCAGGATCATTGGCAAGCCCTCTATGATGAGAGATTCTGAAGAGGAAGAGGAAGAGGATGCTGCTCCAGAACCTAAGGCACAGAAGCTTATGGGAGATGCAATCAGATCAGGGGCTGCTCCTAAGCCCAAACCTGCTCCCAAAGCTGCTGCTCCAGTCAAGAGGAGCACAAGAAACATCCCTGTTGAAGAGAAGAACAAGGCCCCAGTGCTTGAAGCTGCAGAAGAAGAAGCTGAAGCCCAAGTGCTGAGAAAGCTCAAACCAAAGTTCCCAGACCACAATGACACACATCCAGTGGCAGAGAACATGAGCATCAGGAAGGATGCAGGTCTGAGACTTTGGAGGAAGAATGACCCCTATGCTGTGAGAAGAAGAACAGCTATGGATTACAGGTTCCACACCAAAGAACAACAAGATTTCTATGAGACTATCCTGCTTGACAAGAAGCCAATTGTCTGTGACATGAGATGGGTTGACTGGACATACATCAGAAACAATGAAGATCACTTCCCAGGTGTATATGGTAGCTTCAAGGACTGTGGAGTTGACAAGTTTGTTGGCCAGAAGCTCACTAAGTGGAATGATGAGCTGATCATGCAATTCTACTCCACTGCTCACTTCTATCCAGATGGTAGGATTGTATGGATGTCAAAGGGTACAAGGTATCAATCCACTGTTGATGAATGGGCCAAGTTGATAAATGCCCCAACAGCTCCTGAGGATGACTTGGATGTGTATTCCAAGAAGAAGAAAGACCATAACTTAATGGCAAGTATGTACAAGGAAATTCCTGATGCAGACCTGGAAACTCACAAGTTTGGTTCAGTGAAGCACTTATTGTCAGGACTGCCTACAATCAACACCATCGTGAGGCATACTCTTTTGCCCAAGTCCGGAGATCACTGGATGATAAGAGGACATTCAATCAGCTTGCTACACACATTTGATGTTCCTCAGAAGTTCAAAGTGATGAGTCTGATTGTAGAAACAATCAAGAGGACTGCTGCAGATCAGAAAAGGTCTTGTGGGTATGCTCCACAAATTCAGATGCTCATCAACTCAAAGATGGGCACAGGCACTTATTTGTTGGACAAGGAGCACTTACCCCTCAGGCCATATTTTGAAGACAATACTGTGGTCATGGATGAGAATGATCCTTCATCATTGCAAGCACATGAGAAGCGAGAAAAGGCAAGGGCAGACAAGGCTGCAAAGATGCCAAGTGCTGAAGAGGCATCTCAGGTGTTCTTAAAGAGTAAACAAGATCAACTTGGATTTCCGATCCAATCCACCTTGAGGATTGAGAAGGGCTTGGCCACCCTGACTCAAAATCAGGAGAGTCTGGAGAGAATCATTGAGCAAAAATTCTATGATCTTGATGTCAAAGTAACCGAGATTCAGTCAGTAGTTGAGCAACTCCAGGAGGAAGTAGAGGAGAAGAAAGGTAATGCTACTACAGATGCTTTCACAAGAGTGCCAAGAGGTCAGAGGTCTGATGCAGTGCCAGTACGAGATACTAGAGCCACCACATCTGCACCAGCAGCCACAACTTCAGTACCACCTCCATCACCCACTCCAGCAGCTCCAGCTACATCAATAGAAGCCTTTGCCCTTGGAGTCATCTCTACACCTCCTCATGGAGACCAAGCCTGAGAGACGCATAACACTATGCATATTTGAACTTTTTAGTAACTTGTTGCCAAAGGGGGAGAAATATCTATATATCATAGCCTTTGAGAGAGAGAGAGAGAGTGTGTTGCTTTTTGTCTCTCTTGAACTTTATTTAGTTGAACTTTATTGTATGAATGCTTGTTACATTATGTCTTTTGTGAGATACTTGGATGATCATGTGGTTGATCATATACTACTTTAATGTGTGCTTGAATGATATCATCTCTTATTTCCATATATGATCATTCACTTTGCTTGGTGATGAGTGCATATTTTTTTAATCATTTTGAGCGCTCCACCAAGATGTATGTGACATGGAAGAGTGACCCATGATCCTAACAAATTGTGCATTTGCAGTCCAAAGCAAATTTCACATAATGCACAAATTTAGGGGGAGCTCTTACTTATCACATACTTCTCAAAGCGACAATGTATTTCAATCTTATCATCATTTGTCGTAGCTTTGATCTATATGTTGTCATCAATTACAAAAAAGGGGGAGATTGAAAGTGCAACTATCACTAGGTGGTTTTGCTAATGATTAACAACATATAGCTCATTGAACTAATGCTATTTCAAGATAAATTTTTCAGGAAAGTTCAATGATTGGCATGGCATAGATTAGGAATGTGGACCCCTCAAAATGCTAAGGACAAAGGATTGCCTCAAGCTTCAAAGTTCAAGACTCTACATTTTACTTTTAGTGATCCAAGATCACACTGAGTCCATAGGAAAGCCAATACTATTAAAAGGGGATCAGGTGTTGCTTAATGGCTTGCTTGCTCTCATTATGCTTAATGATATGATTCAAAGCCCTTAACCACTTTCTCATATCCACATATGTCCCAAACCAAAAGTCAAACTCGGCCCCACCGATTTGATCCATCCGGCGCCACCGAGTTCATTTGACATAGCCACTGCCAGAAACCCTAGTTACTTCGGTCCAACCGATAGGGATCTCGGTCTCACCGAGATGGGATTGCAAACTCTCTGTTTCCCTTCATAATGTTTTAGTCCAACCGAGATGAGCGATCGGTCCCATCGAGTGTGCAATGTAAACTCTCTGTTTCCTTTCGTAACGTTTCGGTCCCACCGAGATGAGCGAATCGGTCCCGTCGAGTTTGCCTGGCCAACTCTCTGGTTAGCTTATTACTAAAGTCGGTCCCACTGAGTTTGTGTAATCGGTGAAACCGAGATTACATTATGCCCTAACCCTAATGATATCGGTCCCACCGAGTTGACATGTCGATCCCACCGAAATTCCTAATGGTCACATAATGTACTGAATCGGTCCGACTGAGTTTTATGATTCGGTCCCACTGCGTTTGGTATATTGTGTGTAACGGTTAGATTTTGTGTGGTGGCTATATATACCCCTCCACCCTCTCCTCATTCATGAGGGAAGCCATCAAAACGTGCCTACATTTCCACTACTCATTTTCTGAGAAAGAACCACCTACTCATGTGTTGAGACCAAGATATTCCAATCCATCCATATGAAAATCTTGATTTCTAGCCTTCCCCAAGTTGCATTCCACTCAAATCATCTTTCCACCAAATCCAATCATATGAGAGAGAGTTGAGTGTTGGGGAGACTATCATTTGAAGCACAAGAGCAAGGAGTTCATCATCAACACACCATCTATTACCTTTTGGAGAGTGGTGTCTCCTAGATTGGTTAGGTGTCACTTGGGAGCCTCCAACAAGATTGTGGAGTTGAACCAAGGAGTTTGTAAGGGCAAGGAGATCGCCTACTTCGTGAAGATCTACCCTAGTGAGGCAAGTCCTTCGTGGGCGATGGCCATGGTGGGATAGACAAGGTTACTTCTTCGTGGACCCTTCATGGGTGGAGCCCTCCGTGGACTCGCGTAGCCTTTACCCTTCGTGGGTTGAAGTCTCCATCAACATGGATGTACGGTAGCACCACCTATCGGAACCACAACAAAAATATCCGTGTCTCCAATTGCGTTTGACTCTCCAATCCCATCCCTTTACTTTTGTCGGGGGGATGAACCCCGGGCAGGCAACGGAACCCGGATCCTTTTCGAAAACAACGGGGCCAATGTCACCCCTCAAGCCGGCATGCGCTTGGCCGCGTCGCTCGACCCGGCCAGGCCCCGCGACCCTGCTGAACTCTCCAACCCGGCCAGGCACCTCGACTCAGCCTCGACAACCAGTACAAGACATCCAAACCCGGCACACACAAGGCTTCCCCAACAAGCCAGCTCCACCCATGGCATGCTCTGCAACCCAGCCACGGGTCAGCTCCCGTCCCATCCAGGCTGTATGATGGGACAATTCTTCATCCTCTGATTACCAAGGCAATAGTGCCCCGCCCATGCCTCTGGTCAGCCAGAGCATGGCAATAGTGCCCCTCACGTACCCGCTGACCAGGCCTGGCGTGGCATTAGTGCCCCCGTCGTCACCGCTGATGACAGCAAGCGGCGACCTAATGGGGCGCCACTGTACCTGACTCGACTCGGCGACACCCTGACGATCGACAAGACGATGCACAATCCCCCTAGGCACGCGGGGACTGCACCTAGGGGAACCCGGCGAACCACAGGCCCCCAGCGGGTGCCAGCCCGGGTCCTCAAACACTGACGACCCGGACCCACGAACTCATAACATTACCATTGTACCCCTGGGGGTTGGCCTATAAAACCCCCCAGGAGCCCTCGCATACACGGGCAAGTAAGCAGAAGAGAGAAGTAGTAAGCACACATGAAACTAGCCATCGATCAGTAGAACGCACCAGAGAAGAAGGAGCAGCCTAAGCCTTTCCCAGTCTTCCTTCTTCCTCCATACAGCTCAAGGAGCAACCTTGTACTATTGAATATCAACCACACTCGGCAGGACTAGGGGTGTTATCTCTTTGGAGAGCCCCGGACCTGGGTATGTCTTGCGTCCCGCGCTCGCTCATGCCAACCCCGCCTCTAGAGCCCACCAGTGCCCTCGAGCCTCCTCCTCTCTTTAGCCATCCCATGGCATCTGCCATGTGCCCACCATGACAGTTGGCGCCCACCGTGGGGCAGCTCGAGGAGCTGGCCGGGAGCATGCTTCATACGGGGCTCCTCTCCGACTCCGACGAGCTCGTCAGGCTGGCGGAAGACGTCGTCGACGCACTCGCCGCCTCCTTCGCCGCGCTGCGCATCTCCGATGCGTCCGCGGCCGACGATTACCCCTGCGAGGTATTCAGCTACATCGACTCTCCCCTCTCCCTCGGTGGTGGCATTTCCGCCGGGGCGATGGACGCCCACGTGAAGGTTTTCGTCACTGGCACCGACGCCTCCTCTTCGTCGAGCAAGACGAGGAAGTCCGCCAAGGCCAAGGCCGCAGCAGAGCAAGCTGCCTTAGCCAACCCACTGCATGCCGCGATGCAGAGCCTCCGCATCCCCATCGACACCGACATCGACGCCACCAACGTCGCTGAGGCCCGAGCCCAGCTCGAGGAAAGGCGCCAGCAAATGCTGGACCTAACCGAGACGCTCGCCGCCACACAGCGTCGCCTGGATTCTGCTCAGCTGGAGCGCAATGCCGCCTACGGATTCACGCCTGCCGCGGCCGAGCCAAGCCAGGTCGCCGATGTGCGAGCCCGGGGAGGAGCGATCGGCCGCGCCCTCGGCGCCGTCCCAACCGTCTACGAGACCCCAGTGAAGAACATGCATGCTGCCCAGGCGACCGCAGTCGATCTGGATCAGCTCACGGGCGAAGAACTGAAGGAGCGCATTGAGCGGATGTGCGACCTCCTCAACGCGGACAACGCACAGCAAGACCGCCACAACCAGCTCGCCAAGCCGGCAGGATCCGGCTCCGCCCGTGTCGGCGGACCGGGCGAACTTCAACACATGGCGTCCTCGCCGCCCGGCGAGGCGCACTCCGGCCGGGCCCGGACTCAGCGCAACTCAGCCCCAACGGCCGGTGACGGCTTGGAAGACGAGCCCGCCTTGGAGAACTAGCGCGGTCCCGGCCAGCCAGGTTGGCGTCCGGCTCCGACCGACCCGGGCCCCTGCGGCCTGGTTGCTAGTCGACTCGTCCCGCGTGCCATCGATGACACCAACGCTCGCCACAGCCTCAACCAGTTCGCTCACTCCCTGGAGGTGGAGGAGAGCAGTGCCATTGGGCCGGCGTGCTTCGGCCCACGCATCCGGAAAGAGCCCTTCCCAAAGGGGTTCATGCTCCCCCGCGACACCCCAAGTACAACGAAACTGTGAAGCCAGAGGACTGGCTCACCGACTACACCACCACCATTGGCATCATTGGGGCCAATCGCCGACTCGCCGTGCGTTACGCACCGCTCATGCTCCAAGGGGTCGGCCCGCACCTGGTTGAATAGTCTACCAATGGGCAGCGTCAACACGTGGGTCGATTTCGAGCAGGCCTTCGTCCGTAACTTCACGGGGACCTACAAGCGACCCAGCCGCCCCAGCCAGCTCACCATGTGCGTGCAGGGGCCGGTGGGGACCGGCCGCGAATACCTTGCACGCTGGACCGAGCTCCGGAACAGCTGCGAGGGCGTCCACGAGGTTCAAGCAATCCAGTACTTCATCAACGGGTGCCGTGACGGCACCCTCCTCAAGCACAAGCTCTTGCGCTCCGAGCCGGCCACCATGGCCACGCTCATGGTGACGACGGACAAGTACACCAACGCCGACTCCGCAATGAATATCCAAGTGGCGCTGGAGGAAGCCGGTAAGGCAAAGCCGGTTCCCCCTACGAAGCTGGCCGACGAGAGTAGCCGGCAGCAGCACCAGTAGCACAACAAGCGCAAGGCCGACCAACCGGCTCAGTGCTACGACAACCGGCTCGTCGCGGCCACCGATCCTGGGGCGGACTCGGCCGCCAAATGCTGGCAGACCGGCAAGACAGCATGGCAACCGACCATGAGCTATGAAGAGATGCTCGACGCTCCCTGCAAGTACCACAGCGGCGTGAGGCCGTCCATGCATACGCTTCGGCAGTGCGGCATCACCAACCGCATCATGAGGGGCGACATCCCGCCTCCTCCGGCTCCGGCTCCAAGCGCGGGATAGCCGCCTTCGCCTCCACCACCGCACCTAGCCGGCGGCGCGATGCGCAACGACGCTTACCCGGACCAGAGTGCAGCCTACATCATCTTCACTAGCCTCGGCAACGACAAGCGCAGTGAGCACCTCCTTTGGCAGGAGGTGAACATCATTGTCCCGGCCAAACCAGAGTTCATGCACTGGTCGGACCGCCCGGTCACCTAGACCCGGGAAGACCACCCGGTCGTCATGCCGAATCCGGGTGGTTATGTCCTCGTCCTCAACCCCACCATTGTTGTGTGGCGCACGTGCAAGTTTTCCCGTGTCCTCATCGACGGCGGCAGTAGCATCAACATTCTCTACCGCGACACGATGACCAAGCTCGGCCTCAAGGCCAAGGACCTGGAGCCGACCTGGACAATCTTCCACGACATCATTCCCAGCCTCTCCTGCTCTCCCATCGGCCGGGTCCGGCTCGACGTCCTATTTGGTGACATCAACCATTTCCGACGCGAGCCGATATGGTTCAAAGTGGTGGACCTGTCTAGCGCGTACCACGCACTGCTGGGCCGACCCGTGCTCACCAAATTTATGGCGGTCCCCCACTATGCGTATCTGAAGATGAAGATGTCGGGTCCAAAGGGTCTCATCACCATCACCGGCGACTACCACAAGTCTCTGGAGTGCGCCCGAGACGGTGCCAAGCTGGCCGAGTCACTGGTCATTGCCGAGGAGCGGCGCCAACTTGATCGGATTGTCGCCATGCCAGGCGAGGCCTCGGCCGCATCGATCCTGACCGAGGAGCCGGCTGACGAGGCCGCCTTCAAGCCCTCCAAGGAGACCAAGAAAGTGAAGCTGAACCCGGAGGACCCCAGCTGCAGCAAGTACATTGTCATAGGTACCCGCCTCGACAGCAAATAGGAAGGCGAGCTTGTCGACTTCCTCCATGAGAATCAGGATACCTTTGCATGGACCCCCAAGGACATGCCGGGTATCCCGAGGAAGTGCACCGAGCACAAACTCCACGTCTGCAAGGACTCCAAACCTGTCCGTCAACCCCTGCGACATTTCTCCGAAGAGAAGAGAAGAACCATCGATGAAGAGGTCGCCAAGCTTTTGGGGGCCGGCTTCATCATGGAAGTGTTTCACCCCGAGTGGCTGGCCAACCCAGTCCTCGTCCTGAAGAAGAACAAGACCTGGCGCATGTGTATCGACTACACCAGCCTCAATAAGGCCTAACCCAAGGATCCGTTCGCCCTCCCGCGGATCGACCAAGTCATCAACTCGACCACCGGGTGCGATCTCCTGTCCTTCCTGGACGCTTACTCCGGCTACCACCGGAACAAGATGGACCCGGCTGACGCCCAGAAGACGTCCTTCATCATGCCCTTCAGGGCGTATTGCTACATCACCATGTCGTTCGGCTTGCAGAAATGCCTGATGCCACAACTCAGCCGCAATATCCAAGTTTACGTGGATGACATTGTGGTGAAGACCAAGAAGCACCTCACGCTCCTCGACGACTTGAAGGAAACATTCGCCAACCTCCGCGAATACAAGATCAAGCTCAACCCGGAGAAATGCGTTTTTGGCGTCCCGGACGGAAAGCTACTCGGCTTCCTCGTCTCGGAACGCGGCATTGAAGTGAACCCAGAGAAGATCAAGGCCATCGAGCGCATGCGCAAGCCGGCTCGGCTGCAAGATGTCCAGAAATTCACCGGCTGCTTGACCTCGGTCAGCCGGTTTCTCAGCTGGCTGGGCGAGACGGCCCTACCCCTGTACCAGCTGATGAAGAAGACGACGTCGTTCGAATGGAATGACCAGGCGGATGAGGCCTTCTGAGACCTCAAGCGCATGCTCTCCACCACACCAGTCCTGGCCGCACCGACCGACAAGGAGCCGTTGTTGCTCTACATAGCCGCGACCTCACGGTCGGTCAGCACAGTGCTGGTGGTCGAGTGACCAGAGAACGGCAAGATCCAAGCCGTCCAGTGCCCGGTCTACTACCTGAGCGAGGTGCTCTCGAACTCCAAGCAGAACTACCTGCACTACCAGAAGATGTGTTACGGCGTGTACTTCTCCGCCAAGAAGCTGAAGCAGTACTTCCAAGATCATGTCATCACCGTGGTCAGCACGGCCCCTCTCGGCGAGATCATCGGATGCCGGGATGCCTCTGGCTGGGTTGCCAAGTGGGCGCTCAAGCTAGCCGGCCACACCATCACCTATGAGCCCCGCACCAGGATCAAGTCTCAGGCCCTGGCCGACTTCCTCATCGACTGGACCGAGACCCAGTACATGTCGCCGCCTCCCAACTCGACGCACTGGCGCATGCATTTCGACGGGTCCAAGACGCGACTCGGCCTAGGGGCCGGCATCGTGCTGTCGTCCCCAAAGGGCGACCGACTCTGTTACGCACTCCAGATCCACTTCGCTGCCTCTAACAACATCGCCGAATACGAAGCCCTTGTGCACGGCCTCCGGCTTGCCAAGAAACTCAGCATCCAGTGCATCCTGTGCTACGGCGACTCGGATCTAGTGGTGCAACAGTGTTCCGGCGAGTGGGACGCCCGCGACTCCAACATGGCAAGCTACCGCTTCCTCGTCCAGAAGCTGTCCGAGTCCTTCGAGGGCTGTGAGTTCATCCATGTTCCGCGTGTGGAGAATGAAGCGGCCGACACGCTCGCCAAGATCGCCTCGTCCCGACAGTCCATCCCGTCCGGCATCTCCCTCGAGCACCTGCACAAGCCATCCATCAAGCCGTCTCCGGACTCTGAGTCCATCCACGTTCCAGACGACCCGGACGCATCTCAACCCAGCCCGGGGACTGCTGAACCCGGTCCGGGGGCTACTGAACCCGGCCTGGGGGCTGCTCAGCTCGACCCGGCCATCATCACCCTCGACCCGACTGTCGCCATCCTCGACCCGGGGGCTGCTCGACCCGGCTCAGGGGCTGCCGACCCGGAACCCACCCTGGTGGCCGTTTCCGTCGTGGTGACGGCTCCGTCTTGGGCCCTGCCAATCTCAGAATTCTTGGAGAACGGGGTTCTCCCTATGGACAAGATCGAGGCCCGGCAAGTGCAACGCCGGGCGTCCGCCTACAACATCATCAACAACGAGTTTGTCAAGCGCAACTCCACTGGCATGTTTCAATGCTGCATCGAGTAGGACCAAGGCATTGACATCCTCCTCGACATACACCAGGGTGAATGCGGGCCCCACACCGCGTCACGATCCCTGATGGCCAAGGCTTTCCGCCATGGTTTCTACTGGCCCACGGCCCTCCAAGACGCCGAGTCCCTCGTCCTCAAGTGTGAGGGATGCCAGCGCTTCAGCAAGCGTAGCCACCAACCAGCGTCGACACTCCGCACCATTCCGATGGCCTGGCCCTTCGCGGTCTGGGCACTCGACATGGTGTGACCCTTCAAAACTGCCCGAGGTGGCATGACACATCTGCTGGTGGCGGTGGACAAGTTCACCAAGTGGATCGAAGCAAGGCCAATCAAGAAACTGGACGGGCCAACAGCTGTCCGGTTCATCAAAGACATCGCGGTTCGCTACGGCATGCCAAACAGCATCATCACGGACAACGGCACCAACTTCGCCAAGGGTGCGCTCGAGCAATACTGTTCTGCCTCCGGCATCCGCCTCGGCCTGGCTTCTGTTGCACACCCGCAGTCCAACAGGCAGGTCGAGCGGGCCAACGGCCTCATCCTGTCTGGCATCAAGCCGCGGCTCGTCGAGCCACTCATTCGCTCACCCGGCAGCTGGCTCGACGAGTTGCCGGCCGTCCTCTGGAGTCTCCGAACTATGCTGAATCGGTCGACCGGGTTCACCCCGTTCTTCCTCGTCTATGGAGTCAAAGCCGTCATCCTGACCGATGTCGAGTTTGACTCGCCACGTGTCGCGATGTACACTGAAGCCGAAGCCAAAGAAGCCCGCGAAGACGGCATCGACCTACTCAAAGAAGCCCACCTCCTGGAGCTCAGCCGTTCGGCCATATACCAACAAGGCCTGAGGCACTACCACAGCAAGAAGAACAAGCCCCTCGCGTTCCGCAAGGACTACCTCGTCCTCTAAGTCGTCCAAGAGCAAGCCGGCCAGCACAAGGTGTACTCTCCATGGGAGGGCCCGTTCATCATCAGTCGGGCCTTGTGCGATTGGAATGCCTACTACCTCATCGACGCACGCAAGTCAAACAAGCGCAAGAGAACCACCGCCGGTGAAGAAACGACCCAGCCGTGGAACGCAGAACTCCTACGCCTGTTTTACAGTTAGCCGTACGAGTGTATGTATCGCTGCCTTTTGTAAACGTATGAAACTATGGGGTCCCCGAACGATGCTCGCAGGCTGCCTTTTGCCGACCAAGTTATTGTGTCCCCTACTCTTAGGCATCACTATGCTCTAGAACCCGTCCACCAGTCCGACTCGCTCGACCCGGAGGCTCGGGGGCTGGCCAGCTCGGTCGCTACCCACCGCCTTCCTCGGTGATTCCTGATAATCAAAGGACGCCACGGCCCCCAACTTCGCCCTAAGCCACAGACCCGGCTTCGGCTATCGGCTGGCAAGCACAACGGGCCAGAGCTCCAGCGCGTTTCAAACACCAAGTCCAAAGGTTGCCGGGTCGATCAACTCGGCCCGTCACTTTAAAAAATGGTCGCACGACCGACTGCATGCCAACCGGCTCCGCCGGGATGCCGCCAGCCAGCCCAGTGGGTGTTTCGCTCGCGCTCAACATTTTGAAAACCTACATACTGCGCGCTCCTCTCACAGAGCCGAACTCCTTG
>NC_041393.1:88794898-88876228 GCF_002162155.2 Triticum dicoccoides | reverse complement strand
AGAAAGGAAAAGTGCAAGAAATCGGTTCAAAAAACGAAAAGCAAGAGCAAAAACACTCATGACATATACACACCACATAAATAGTTAAAGGCCCACGGCCAGAGTTCATTACACCCAGCAACCCCCAATGGGTGGGTGGACCTGCTACCTAACAAGTTCTACCAGGTCATCTCAGGCATCTCCAGCACCGGGTCACGACGTCGACGGCTCTCCCCTAGCGGCCTCCGGGTCCAGCGAGGTACCGGTGTCCACCTCAGGACCCCCATCGCGATAGACTCCCGTCTCCTCAGAGCTGCCCTCCGGGTCTTGAAGAAGCAGGCCATAGTCGTCACCAGACACAGCCCCACCATCTTCTGCCCGCCCCTAGTGGAACTCGTCGTGGAAGGCGAACTCAATGATATAGCTGGCCCGGGAAGCAATCCGACCGGCTTGCTCCTGCAGGTGCTGCCCCGAGCCGGCCCGCTGGCCCATTAGCGCGTCCAGCTGCAGGTCCGGGTGCCAAGACAGCGCAAACGGCAGAGACACGCCACTTGTGAAGCCGGTCCGGTCCCATCTCCAGCCA
This sequence comes from Triticum dicoccoides, assembly GCF_002162155.2. Lineage (NCBI taxonomy): Eukaryota > Viridiplantae > Streptophyta > Magnoliopsida > Poales > Poaceae > Triticum > Triticum dicoccoides. Next base: position 88,875,666 of record NC_041393.1, on the reverse strand, counting down.
GCGCGCCAGCCGCGTGAAGCTTCTCGGTGCAACAGAGCCCAGCCAGAGGGCCGCCGTCATCGCTGTGCCGGCCTGGGACAGCCGCCCCATCTGGTCACCAAGGACCCGCAGGCGGGCCTCGGCGGCGGTCATGATTTCCGGGAAGGTCCACGCCACTTGCGGATCGGTCCCAGAGCCAACAACCCCCAGCGGGTCGCGCTGGAAGCGGATGGCCTCCTCCGCCAGCCGATGCGTCTCCGGGAAGCCCCTGTCAGAAAACAAAGCATGTCAGAAAAAGGACAACAAAGACAAAAAACCGGACCCCAACCCGGCGAAACTCAAGAAAAGCACTTACTGGAGAAGGATTCTTCCAGGTGCTGCGCTTCGAGCAACGTACTGCGCTGCTCCTGATCGATGGTGCGGTCACGCTCCTGGAGCGCCCTCTCCAAGTTGGCCACCTTGGCAAAGGTTGCCTTCAGCTCGGCGTCCTTGCCCTCGATCGCCTTCTTGGACGCCTCGTGATGGTGGGCCTCGTTCTGCCGGGCTCCCTCCGCCGCGGTGATCTGCCCCTTCAGCCGCTCCACCTCGGCCTGAAGCTGGCCCTTGTCATCGGCCAGCCTGCCGTGTTGCTGGTCCACCTCGCCAGGGCCCGCTGCGCCTCCACCACCTTGGCGGCCTCCGCCTTGAGGAGCTCCACCTCAGCCTTGAGCCGGCACTTGTGGCCCGCCAACCGCTCACAGAGCTGGTTGGCCTCGTCGAGCGACCTCTGGGCCACCGCCGCCTCCGCCCTCGCCTGCGCCACCTCGGCACCAAGACGGTCGGTATCGGCAACAAGCCGGTCGTAGTGATAACCGGCACGGAGCAGCCAGGTTTGCCGGGACAACACCTCGGCTGCAAAAAGAAGATTCAGAAAAGAAAAAAGAAGAGCAAGACTTAAGATTTGGCCCAACTGTTACACAGTTGGCCCAAATCTCGGGGGCTACACCTAGTGGGTGCGCTAGCGCGGCCCCACTAGAAAAGAGCATGAAGATACCTGCGGCGACACGGAGCTCCTCCTCCTTGGCGGCGAGCTGCTCCTTGAGCTCCCGGTATTTGCCCAGGAGGCGCTTGAAGGCGCTGACCTGATAGGTGTCGAGTTGCTAAAAAAGGCAGCGATCAGAACAAAGACAACATTCTAAAGATTCGACACAACTGTTACGTAGTTGGCCCGAACCTCAGGGTATACACCCAGTGGGTGCGCTAGCGCCCCCCCCCCTCACAAAGAAGAAGCTACAGAAAAAACTTACCAGCACGGCGCGCTCATAATCCCGCGTCCGCTCCACCTCGGCCTGGGTGAAGGCCTCAAGCCGATTCGTCCACCCGCGCAAGGCAATGGCTGACGGCATCCATCGCCGCCTCCTCCTAGGTCTGGGGCCCGAAAACCACGGCGCTCCCGCTCCACGCCGGCTCCAACGCGGCGTCCCGTCGCTCTCCCAGCCGGGGCACTAGGGCATGCTCCCCACTGACCGCTCCCGACGCAGCCAGCACCACCTCTGGCGTCCTCTCCAGCGCCACCGAGGACTCAGACGCCGGGACAGCCCGTGACACCACCACCGGCTCGGCAGTCGGGGTGGCCTGCAGCGCCTCCTCCGACACCCGCGTCGTCCCCAGCGGTGCCGTCCATGGCGCCTCCTCCAAGACGGCGTCACCGCCGCTGCTACGTCCATTTTCCATCATGCTTTTTTGTCAATATTTATTGCATTATGGGCTGTTATTTCATGTTATGTCACGATACTTATGGCTATTCTCTCTTATTTTACAAGGTTTACACGAAGAGGGAGAATGCCGACAGCTGGATTTCTGGGCTGGAAAAGGAGCAAATATTGAAGGACTATTCTACGCAACTCCAAAAATCCTGAAACTCCACAGAATACCTTGAAATAAATAAAGAAAAATCGTCGCCAAAGAAGAAGGCCAGGGGGCCCACACCCTGCTCACGAGGGTGGGGGCGCCCCCCTGGGCGCGCCCCCTACCTCGTGGCCCCCCTGGTGGCTCTTCGACGCCCATCTTCTCCTATATGAAGTCTTTCGATGAGAAAAAAACAGGAGAGAACCTTTCGGGACGAGACTCCGCTGCCACGAGGCGGAACCTTGGCGGAACCAATCTAGGGCTATGCGGAGCTTTTCTGCCGGGGACACTTCCCTCCGGGAGGGGGAAATCATCACCATCGTCATCACCAACGCTCCTCTCATCGGGAGAGGGCAATCTCCATCAACATCTTCACCAGCACCATCTCATCTCCAAACCCTAGTTCATCTCTTGTATCCAATTCTTGTCTCCAAGTCCGGGATTGGTGCTAGTAGTTTGCTAGTAGTGTTGATTACTCTTTGTAGTTGATGCTAGTTGGTTTATTTGGTGGAAGATTATATGTTCAGATCCTATATGCACATTATTACCCCTCTAATTATGAACATGAATATGCTTTGTGAGTAGTTACGTTTGTTCCTGAGGACAAGGGAGAAGTCTTGCTATTAGTAGTCATGTGAATTTGGTATTTTTTCGATATTTTGATAAGATGTATGTTGTCTAACCTCTAGTGGTGTTATGTGAACGTCGACTACATAACACTTCACCATTATATGGGCCTAGAGGAAGGCATTGGGAAGTAATAAGTAGATGATGGGTTGCTAGAGTGAGAGAAGCTTAAACCCTAGTTTATGCGTTGCTTCGTAAGGGGCTGATTTGGATCCATATGTTTCATGCTATGGTTAGGTTTACCTTAATACATTTGTTGTAGTTGCGGATGCTTGCAATAGAGGTTAATCATAAGTGGGATGCTTGTCCAAGTAAGGGCAGTACCCAAGCACCGGTCCACCCACATATCAAATTATCAAAGTACCGAACCCGAATCATATGAGCGTGATGAAAACTAGCTTGACGATATTCCCATGTGTCCTTGGGAGCGCTTTTCCTATTATAAGAGTTTGACAAGGCTTGTACTTTGCTACAAAAAGTATTGGGCCACCTTGCTGCACTTTATTTACTTTTGTTACTTGTTGCTCGTTAAAATTTATCTTATCACAAAACTATCTGTTACCACTTATTTCAGTACTTGCAGAGAATACCTTGCTGAAAACTGCCTATCATTTCCTTCTGCTCCTCGTTGGGTTTGACACTCTTACTGATCGAAAGGACTACGATAGATCCCTTATACTTGTGGGTCATCAAGACTCTTTTCTGGCGCCGTTGCCGGGGAGTGAAGTGCCTTTGGTAGGTGGAATTTGGTAAGGAAAAATTTATTTAGTGTGCTGAAATTTTCCGTCACTTGTTACTATGGAAAGTAATTGTTTGAGGGGCTTGTTCGGGGTATCTTCACCCCGTCCGGTTGAGCCAAGAGTTGCTCCTCAACCCACTGAACCTACTGAATCTATTGAAGATGAAACTACTTTTCAGAATCCTTCGGGTATGATGGAAAAACTGCTAGCTAACACTTTTGCAGGAGATGGAACAAAGCATCCTGACGAACATCTATGCTTTGTGGATGATATTTGTGGACTATTTAAGCTTGCAGGTATACCCGATGATGTTGTTAATAAGAAGGCTTTCCCTTTATCTTTGGGGGGAGACGCATTGACATGGTATAGGCTATGTGATGATACGAGATCATGGAACTATAAAAGAGTGAAATTGGAATTTCATCGAAAGTATTACCCTATGCATCTTGTTCATCGTGATCGCAATTATATATATAATTTTTGGCATCGCGAAGGAGAAAGCATCGCTCAAGTTTGGGGGAGGCTTAAATCAATATTATATTCATGCCCCAATCATGAGCTCTCAAAATTGACAATTCTCCAGAATTTTTATGCCCGGCTCTCTGATAACAATCGCACCATGCTCGATACTTCTTGTGCTGGCTCTTTTATGATGAAGTCTATTGAATTTGGATGGAATCTATTGGATAGAATTAAACTCAACTCTGAAAATTGGGACCTCGACGAAGGTAAGGAGTCAGGTATGACACCCAAGTTTGATTGTGTTAAATCTTTTATGGATACTGATATTTTCCATAAGTTTAGCACTAAATATGGACTTAACTCTGAGATAGTAGCTTCTTTCTGTGAATCTTTTGCTACTTATGTTGATCTGCCCAAGGAGAAGTGGTTTAAATATCATCCTCCCATAGAAGTAAAAGTAGCTGCACCTATTAAAGTTTAAAAAAAGATTGTCACTTACAATGATCCTATTGTTCCTACTTCTTATGTTGAGAAACCTCCTTTCCCTGTTAGAATGAAGGATCATGCTAAATCTTCAACTGTTGTTCGTAAAATCAATATTAGGACTTATACACCTCCTGAGCAAGTCAAAGTAGAACCCAATATTGCTATTGTTAAAGATCTCTTGTCGGATAATATTGATGGGCATGTTATTCAATTCACTGGTGAAACTGCTAGAATTGCTAAACCCTGTGATAGAGATAAGCATAGACCTGTGGTAGGCGTGCCTGTTATTTCTGTTAAAATAGGAGATCATTGTTATCATGGCTTATATGATATGGGTGCTAGTTCTAGTGTTATACCCATTGACTTATACAAAGAAATTATGCATGAGATTGCACTTGCAGAGTTAGAAGAAATTGATGTTACAATTAAACTTGAAAATAGAGATACTATATCTCCAATGGGAATTGTTAGAGATGTTGAAGTCTTGTGTGGGAAAACCAAATATCCCGCTGATTTTCTTGTTCTTGGTTCTCCACAAGATAGCTTTTGTCCCATTATATTTGGTAGACCCTTCTTGCATACTGTTAATGCTATGATAGATTGCCAAAAGAATGTTGTTACTGTTGGCTTGGATGATATGGTTCATGAGTTTAATTTCTCTAAATTTAGTAAACAACATCGTGAGGAAGAATTGCCTAGTAAGGATGAAATTATTGGTCTTGCCTCTATTGTTGTACCTCCTAGTGATCCTTTAGAACACTATTTGCTAGACCATGAAAATGATATGTTCATGAATGAAAGAAGGGAAATAGATGAAGTATTCTTTAAACAAGAACCTATTCTGCAACACAATTTGCCTATTGAAATCCTAGGGGATCCTCCTCTACCCAAGGGTGATCCCGTGTTTGAGCTTAAACCGTTGCCGGATAATCTTAAATATGCTTATCTTGATGAAAATAAAATATATCCTATTATTATTAGTGCTAACCTTTCAGAGCATGAAGAGGAAAGATTATTGAAAACTCTGAAGAAGCACCGTGCTGCTATTGGTTATACTCTGGATGATCTTAAGGGCATTAGTCCCACTCTATGTGAACATAAAATAAATTTGGAAGCTGATGCCAAACCAGTTTGTGATCCTCAATGACGTTTGAATCCTAAAATGGAAGAAGTGGTAAGAAAAGAAATACTCAAGCTTCTGGAGGCAGGTATAATTTATCCCGTTGCTGATAGTCAGTGGGTAAGTCCTTTTCATTGTGTCCCTAAGAAGGGAGGTATTACTGTTGTCCCTAATGATAAAGATGAATTGATCCCTCAAAGAATTATTACAATTTATAGGATGGTAATTGATTTCCGTAAGTTAAATAAAGTGATGACCCACAAGTATAGGGGATCTCGTAGTCCTTTCGATAATTAAGAGTGTCGAACCCAACGAGGAGCAGAAGGAAATGATAAGCGGTTTTCAGCAAGGTATTCTCTGCAAGTACTGAAATAAGTGGTAACAGATAGTTTTGTGATAAGATAAATTGTAATGAGCAACAAGTAACAAAAGTAAATAAGGTGCAGCAAGGTATCCCAATCCTTTTTGTAGCAAAGGACAAGCTGGAACAAACTCTTATAATAAGAAAAGCGCCCCCGAGGACACATGGGAATATCGTCAAGCTAGTTTTCATCACGCTCAAATGATTTGCGTTCGGTACTTTGATAATTTGATATGTGGGTGGACCGGTGCTTGGGTGATGTTCTTACTTGAACAAACATCCCACTTATGATTAACCTCTATTGCAAGCATCCGCAACTACAACAAAAGTATTAAGGTAAACCTAACCATAGCATGAAACATATGGATCCAAATCAGCCCCTTACGAAGCAACGCATAAACTAGGGTTCAAGCTTCTGTCACTCTAGCAACCCATCATCTACTTATTACTTCCCAATGCCTTCCTCTAGGCCCAAATAATGGTGAAGTGTTATGTAGTCGACGTTCACATAACACCACCAGAGGTTAGACAACATACATCTCATCAAAATATCAAATGAATACCAACTTCACATGACTACTAATAGCAAGACTTCTCCCGTGTCCTCAGGAACAAACGTAACTACTCACAAAGCACATTCATGTTCATAATCAGAGGGGTAATAATATGCATAAAGGATCTGAACATATGATCTACCACCAAGTAAACCAGCTAGCATCAACTACAAGGAGTAATCAACACTACTAGCAACCTACTAGCACCAATCCTGGACTTGGAGACAAGAATTGGATACAAGAGATGAACTAGGGTTTGGAGATGAGATGGTGTTGGTGAAGATGTTGATGGAGATTGCCCTCTCCCGATGAGAGGAGCGTTGGTGATGATGATGGCGATGATTTCCCCCTCCCGGAGGGAAGTGTCCTCGGCAGAACAGCTCTGCCAGAGCCCTAGATTGGTTCCGCCAAGGTTCTGCCTCGTGGCAGCGGAGTCTCGTCCCAAAAGGTTGCTTATTATTTTTTTCTCATCGAAAGACTTCATATAGGAGAAGATGGACGTTGGAGAGCCACCAGGGGGCCCACGAGGTAGGGGGGCGCGCCCAGGGGGGAGGGGCGCGCCCCCACCCTCGTGAGCAGGGTGTGGGCCCCTTGGCCTTCATCTTTGGCAATGATTTTTCTTTATTTATTTTAATGTATTCCGTGGAGTTTTAGGACTTTTGGAGTTGCGCAGAATAGCCCTTCAATATTTGCTCCTTTTCCAGCCCAGAATTCCAGCTGCCGGCATTCTCCCTCTTCATGTAAATCTTGTAAAATAAGAGAGAATAGCCATAAGTATTGTGACATAACGTGAAATAACAGCCCATAATGCGATAAATATCAATATAAAAGCATGATGCAAAATGGACGTATCAACTCCCCCAAGCTTAGACCTCGCTTGTCCTCAAGTGAAAAGCCGATAACAATAAATATGTCCTCATGTTTAGAGGTAGAGGCGTCGATAAATAAAAAATAAATAAAATACGTACATGAATGCATCATGATTATTCTCAAAACAACAACATATATAAATTTTGTCATATGATTAGTCATGTTCAAGTGATGATCTTTTCACAAAGACAAAGTATGAATCAGAAACCTTATTGAGCACCAACAAATTATACCCTCAGTCATTGAAGCAATTGCAATTTATCATAACATCGGAAAGAGTCTATGTTAGAGCCTAAAAGCAAGTCCACATACTCAACTATCACTTAGTCCTTCATAATTGCTAACACTCACTCAATACTTGTGGTTACGGAGTTTTAACCGGACACAGAGAAAGATAGGGGCTTATAGTTTTGCCCCATAACCTTTTACCTCAAGGGTAATGTCAACAATAATAATTCATACTCCCCTACATCCAGTTAGATATATATATCATGTTCTTTCCAACATGCTGGGCTTGCCAAAGGATAAAATGAAAAAGGAAAGGTGAAGATCACCGTGACTCTTGCATAAGGTAGAGGATAATAATAAAAGATAGGCCCTTCGCAGAGGGAAGCAGAGGTTGCCATGCGCTTTTATGGTTGGATGCACAAAATGTTAATGCAAAATAACATCACTTTATATCGCCCCTTGTATGTGAACCTTTATTATGCAGTCCGTCGCTTTTATTGCGTCCACAACAAGTTCGTACAAAGCTTATTTCTCTGCACTAATAAGTCATGCATATTTAGAGAGCAATTTTTATTGCTTGCACCGATGACAACTTACTTGAAGGATCTTACTCAATCCATAGGTAGATATGGTGGACTCTCATGGCTAAACTGGTTTAAGGATATTTGGAAGCACGAGTAGTATCTCTACTTGGTGCTGAGAATTTGGCTAGCATGAGGGGGAAAGGCAAGCTCAACCTGTTAGAGGAACCATGACAACATACTTTATCTCAGATATAAGAAAACATAACTCATTATGTTGTCTTCCTTGTCCAACATCAACTCTTTAGCATGTCATATTTTAATGAGTGCTCCCAATCATAAAAGATGTCAATGATAATATATCTATATGTGAAACTTCTCTGTCCTTATTACTTCCTATTAATTGCAACGATGACCAAAGCTATATTTGCCAACTTCCAACAACTTTTAATCATCATACTCTTTCTATGTGGAGTCATTACTTTCACTAAGATCAATATGAATTCTTTGATTATTTTTATTCGTTTCTTTTATTCACTCAAGATCATGGCAAAGTAATCAAGCCCTTGACTCAACACTAATCTTTATTATATATAGCTCACGGACTCGATTGCATAGAGGGATCATAAAGCAAAACTTCAAAACTAAATCATGCCATGACTTTATTCTACTATATCAGGATACTTCTACTAGGATCGAACTAAGAAAAACGGTAAAGATAGGAGTTGTGATGGTGATACGATACCGGGGCACCTCCCCCAAGCTGGGCAGTTGCCGAGGGGAGTGCCCATACCCATGTAATTATGTCTCCTTCTTTGTTGTTGGCGGTGGAGGTGTTGTTGATGATGCAAGCTTGTCGTCCACCTTCCATGGCATAGGCTCACCCTCATAGAAGGATGATTGAGTCTCCGGAATCCTCAAATCTGCAATGGAAACAGCTCGAAACAAAAACAGAGGATATTTGCGTGATACGGTCGTCAAAACCTTCGGGAGAATATATAATGAATTTTTATAGACCAAAATACGTACCGTGCAAGAAAATGGAGTTCGGAGGGCACACGTGGTGCTCACGAGATAGGGGGGCGCGCCCTCCACCCTCGTGGAGGCCTCGTGTCCTCCCCGGACTGCTACTTATTTTTCTATTTTTCTAAATATTCCAAAACAGAGAAATATTGCCTTAGAATTTGTTTTGGAGTCGGTTTACTTACCGTAACACATACCTATTCCTTTTTGGAGTCTGGAACGTTCTGGAAAGTGTCCCTTATGTATTCCTCAGTGGTTACGGTTTCAATAATATTAGTTTCAACATTTATAGGATTACCTGAGATATAGTGTTTGATCCTTTGACTGTTTACCACCTTCAGATTTGTGCCTGCGAAGTTGTTGATTTTTATGGCACCGGAACGATAGACCTCCTCGATAACATAGGGACCTTCCTATTTAGAGAGAAGTTTTCCTGCAAAAAATCTTAAACGGGAGTTGTATAGCAATACATAATCACCTACATTAAACTCACGCTTTTGTAACCTTTTATCATGACATCTTTTAACTTTTTCTTTAAACAACTTGGCATTTTCATAGGCTTGGGTTCTCCATTCATCAAGTGAGCTAATATCAAATAACCTCTTCTCACCGGAAAGTTTGAAATCATAGTTGAGCTCTTTAATAGCCCAATATGCCTTATGTTCTAGTTCGAGAGGTAAGTGACATGCTTTTCCATAAACCATCTTATACGGAGACATACCCATAGGATTCTTATATGCAGTTCTATAGGCCCATAATGCATCATCAAGTTTCTTGGACCAATTCTTTCTAGACCTATTAATAATCTTTTGCAAAATTAATTTGAGCTCTCTATTGCTCAATTCTACTTGACCACTAGACTGTGGGTGATAAGGAGATGCAATTCTATGATTAACGTCATATTTAGTAAGCATTTTACGGAAAGCACCATGAATAAAATGTGAACCACCATTAGTCATTAAATATCTAGGGACTCCAAACCTCGGAAAAATAACTTCCTTAAGCATTTTAATAGAAGTGTTATGATCAGCACTACTAGTTGGAATAGCTTCTACCCACTTAGTAACATAATCAATAGCAACTAAAATATGTGTGTATCCATTGGAGGCAGGAAAAGGTCCCATATAATCAAAACCCCAAACATCAAATGGTTCAATAACAAGTGAATAATTCATAGGCATTTCTTGACGTCTACTAATATTACCAATTCTTTGACATTCATCACAAGATAAAACAAACTTACGGGCATCCTTGAAGAGAGTAGGCCAATAAAAACCAGATTGCAATACCTTATGTGCAGTTCTATCTCCAGCGTGGTGTCCTCCATAAGCTTCGGAGTGACACTTGCGTAGGATCTGTTCCTGTTCATGCTCAGGCACACAACGTCTAATAACACCACCAAATCCTTCTTTATAAAGATGTGGGTCATCCCAAAAGTAATGTCGCAAATCATAAAAGAACTTTTTCTTTTGTTGGTATGTGAAGCTAGGTGGTATAAATTTAGCAACAATATAATTAGCATAATCAGCATACCATGGAGTGCTACGAGAAGTGCTTACGACATTTAATTGTTCATCAGGAAAGCTATCATCAATAGGTAATGGGTCATCAAGAACATTCTCTAACCTAGATAAGTTGTCTGCAACGGGGTTCTCAGCTCCTTTTTTAACAACAATATGCAAATCAAATTCTTGCAGCAAGAGAACCCATGTAATAAGTCAAGGTTTAGCATCTTTGTTTTCCATAAGATATTTAATAGCAGCATGATCGGTGTGAATAGTTACTTTAGAATCAACAATATAGGGTATGAATTTATCACAAGCAAATACAATTGCTAAAAGTTCCTTTTCGGTAGTAGCATAATTTCTTTGAGCATTGTCTAGAGTATTACTAGCATAATGGATAACATTTAATTTCTTATCAACTCTTTGCCCTAGAACAGCACCTACAGCATAATCACTAGCATCACACATAATTTCAAAGGATAAATTCCAATCAGGTGGCTGAACAATAGGTGCAGAGACTAATGCTTTCTTAAGTATTTCAAATGCTTCTACACAATCATCATCAAAAACAAATGGTACATATTTTTGTAACAAATTAGTCAGAGGCCGAGAAATTTTTGAGAAGTCCTTAATGAACCTCCTATAAAACCCGGCGTGACCAAGGAAACTTCTTATACCTTTGATGTCCTTTGGACATGGCATCTTTTCTATAGCATCAACCTTGGCTTTATCAACTTCAATACCTCTTTCAGAAACTTTGTGTCCCAAAACAATACCTTCATTAACCATAAAGTGGCACTTTTCCCAATTCAAGACAAGATTAGTTTCTTCACATCTCCGCAAAACTCGATCAAGATTGCTCAAGCAATCATCAAAAGAGGAACCATAGACGGAAAAATCGTCCATGAAAACCTCACAAATCTTTTCACAAAAGTCAGAGAATATAGCCATCATGCATCTTTGAAAGGTAGCAAGTGCATTACATAAACCAAAAGGCATACGTCTATAAGCAAAAGTACCAAAAGGGCATGTAAAAGCAGTCTTTGATTGATCTTTAGCCGACACAGGTATTTGAGAGAAACCAGAATAACCATCTAGAAAGCAATAATGTGTATGTTTACATAATCTTTCTAGCATTTGGTCAATAAAAGGTAAGGGGTAATGATCTTTCTTAGTAGCTTTATTTAATTTGCGGAAATCAATTACCATCCTATAACCTGTGATAATTCTTTGCGGAATTAATTCATCTTTATCATTAGGGACAACAGTAATACCTCCCCTCTTAGGGACACAATGGACAGGACTTACCCACTGACTATCAGCAACGGGATAAATTATACCTGCCTCCAGAAGCTTGAGTATTTCCTTTCTTACCACTTCTTTCATTTTAGGATTCAAACGCCGTTGAGGATCACAAACTGGTTTGGCATCCGCTTCCAAATTTATTTTATGCTGACATAGAGTGGGACTAATGCCCTTAAGATGATCAAGAGTATATCCAATAGCGGCACGGTGCTTCTTCAGAGTTTTCAATAATCTTTCTTCTTCATGCTCTGAAAGGTTAGCACTAATAATAATAGGATATATTTTCTTTTCATCAAGATAAGCATACTTAAGATTATCAGGCAACGGTTTAAGCTCAAACACGGGATCACCCTTGGGTGGAGGAGGATCCCCTAGGATTTCAATAGGCAAATTGTGTTTCAGAATAGGTTCCTGTTTAAAGAATACTTCATCTATTTCCCTTCTTTCATTCATAAACATATCATTTTCATGGTCTAGCAAATAATGTTCCAAAGGATCACTAGGAGGTACGGCAATAGAAGCAAGACCAATAATTTCATCCTTACTAGGCAATTCTTCCTCACAATGTTGTTTACTAAATTTAGAGAAATTAAACTCATGAACCATATCATCCAAGCCAACAGTAACAACATTCTTTTTGCAGTCTATCGTAGCATTAACAGTATTCAAGAAGGGTCTACCAAATATAATGGGACAAAAGCTATCTTGCAAAGAAGTAAGAACAAGAAAATCAGCAGGATATATAGTTTTCCCACACAAGACTTCAACATCTCTAACAATCCCAATTGGTGAAATAGTATCTCTATTGGCAAGTTTAATTGTGACATCAATACCTTTTAATTCAGCAGGTGCAATTTCATTCTTAATTTCTTCGTATAAAGTATGTGGTAGAACACTAGCACTCGCACCCATATCACATAAGCCATGGTAATAATGATCTCCTATTTTAACAGAAATAACAGGCACGCCTACCACAGCTCTATGTTTATCTTTAGCACAGGGTTTAGCAATTCTAGCAGTTTCACCTTCGAACTGAATAACATGCCCATCAATATTATCAGACAAGAGATCTTTAACAATTGCAATATTGGGTTCTACTTTAACTTGCTCAGGAGGTACATAAGTTCTAATATTGCTTTTACGAACAACAGTTGAAGCTTTAGCATGATCCTTTACTCTAACAGAGAAAGGTGGTTTCTCAACATAAGAGGTGGGAACAATAGGATCATTATAAGTGATAGTCTTTTCTTCAACTTTAATAGGTGCAGCTACTTTTACTTCTACGGGAGGATGATATTTAAACCACTTCTCCTTAGGGAGATCAACATAAGTAGCAAAAGATTCACAGAAAGAAGCTACTATCTCAGAGTCGAGTCCATATTTAGTGCTAAACTTACGGAAAATATCGGTATCCATAAAAGATTTAACACAATCAAACTTAGGTGTCATACCTGACTCCTTACCTTCGTCGAGGTCCAATCTTCAGAGTTGCGTTTAATTCTATCCAATAAATTCCATCTGAATTCAATAGTCTTCATCATAAAAGAGCCAGCACAAGAAGTATCGAGCATGGTGCGATTGTTATCAGAAAGCCGAGCATAAAAATTCTGAAGAATTGTTTCTCTTGAGAGGTCATGATTGGGGCATGAATATAACATTGATTTAAGCCTCCCCCAAGCTTGAGCGATGCTTTCTCCTTCGCGAGGCCAAAATTATATATATAATTGCGATCACGATGAACAAGATGCATAGGGTAATACTTTTGATGAAATTCCAATTTCACTCTTTTATAGTTCCATGATCTCGTATCACATTGCCTATACCATGTCAATGCGTCTTCCTTCAAAGATAAAGGAAAAGCCTTCTTCTTAACAACATCATCAGGTATACCTGCAAGCTTAAATAGTCCACAAATATCATCCACATAGCGAAGATGCTCGTCGGGATACTTTGTTCCATCTCCTGTAAAAGTATTAGCCAGCAGTTTTTCCATGATACCCGAAGGAAATTCAAAAGGAGTTTCATTTTCAATAGGTTCAGTAGGTTGAGGGGCAACTCTTTGCTCTACTGGAAGGGGTGAAGATACCCCGAACAAGCCCCTCATAGAATTACTTTCCATAGTAACAAGTGACAGAAAATTTCAGCACACTATATAAATTTTTCCTTACCAAATTCCACCTACCAAAGGCGCTACACTCCCCGGCAACGGCGCCAGAAAAGAGTCTTGATGACCCACAAGTATAGGGGATCTATCGTAGTACTTTCGATAAGTAAGAGTGTCGAACCCAACGAGGAGCAGAAGGAAATGATAAGCGGTTTTCAGAAAGGTATTCTCTGCAAGTACTGAAATAAGTGGTAACAGATAGTTTTGTGATAAGATAAATTGTAACGAGCAACAAGTAACAAAAGTAAATAAGGTGCAGCAAGGTAGACCAATCCTTTTTGTAGCAAAGGACAAGCCGGAACAAACTCTTATAATAAGAAAAGCGCTCCCGAGGACACATGGGAATATCGTCAAGCTAGTTTTCATCACGCTCAAATGATTCGCATTTGGTACTTTGATAATTTGATATGTGGGTGGACCGGTGCTTGGGTGATGTTCTTACTTGAACAAACATCCCACTTATGATTAACTTCTATTGCAAGCATCCGCAACTACAACAAAAGTATTAAGGTAAACCTAACCATAGCATGAAACATATGGATCCAAATCAGCCCCTTACGAAGCAACGCATAAACTAGGGTTCAAGCTTCTGTCACTCTAGCAACCCATCATCTACTTATTACTTCCCAATGCCTTCCTCTAGGCCCAAATAATGGTGAAGTGTTATGTAGTCGACGTTCACATAACACCACTAGAGGTTAGACAACATACATCTCATCAAAATATCGAACGAATACCAAATTCACATGACTACTAATAGCAAGACTTCTCCTGTGTCCTCAGGAATAAATGTAACTACTCACAAAGCATATTCATGTTCATAATCAGAGGGGTAATAATATGCATAAAGGATCTGAACATATGATCTTTCACCAAGTAAACCAACTAGCATCAACTACAAGGAGTAATCAACACTACTAGGAACCTACTAGCACCAATCCCGGACTTGGAGACAAGAATTGGATACAAGAGATGAACTAGGGTTTGGAGATGAGATGGTGCTGGTGAAGATGTTGATGGAGATTGCCCTCTCCCGCTGAGAGGAGCGTTGGTGATGATGATGGCGATGATTTCCCCCTCCCGGAGGGAAGTGTCCCCGGCAGAACAGCTCTGCAAGAGCCCTAGATTGGTTCCACCAAGGTTCTGCCTCGTGGCGGTGGAGTCTCGTCCCGAAAGGTTGCTTATTATTTTTTTCTCATCGAAAGACTTCATATAGGAGAAGATGGACGTCGGAGAGCCAACATGGGGCCCACGAGGTAGGGGGGCGCGCCCAGGGGGGAGGGGCGCGCCCCACCCTCGTGAGCAGGGTGTGAGCCCCCTGGCCTTCATCTTTGGCGAAATTTTTTCTTTATTTATTTTAAGGTATTCCGTGGAGTTTCAGGACTTTTGGAGTTGCGCAGAATAGCCCTTCAATATTTGCTCCTTTTCCAGCCCAGAATTCCAGCTGCCGGCATTCTCCCTCTTCATGTGACATAACGTGAAATAACAGCCCATAATGCGATAAATATCAATATAAAAGCATGAAGCAAAATGGACGTATCTTAAAGCTACTAAGAAAGATCATTACCCCTTACCTTTTATTGATCAAATGCTAGAGAGACTATGCAAACATACACATTATTGCTTTCTAGATGGTTATTCTGATTTCTCTCGAATACCCGTGTCAGCTAAAGATCAATCAAAGACTACTTTTACATGCCCTTTTGGTACTTTTGCTTATAGACGTATGCCTTTTGGTTTATGTAATGAACCTCCTACCTTTCAAAGATGCATGATGGCTATATTCTCTGACTTTTGCGAAAATATTTGTGAGGTTTCCATGGACGACTTTTCTGTCTATGGTTCCTCTTTTGATGATTGCTTAAGCAATCTTGATCGAGTTTTGCAGAGATGTGAAGAAACTAATCTTGTATTGAATTGGGAAGAGTGCCACTTTATGGTTAATGAAGGTATTGTCTCGGGGCACAAAGTTTCTGAAAGAGGTATTGAAGTTGATAAAGCCAAGGTTGATGCTATTGAAAAGATGCCATGTCCAAAGGACATCAAAGGTATAAGAAGTTTCCTTGGTCACGCGGATTTTAGAGGAGGTTCATTAAGGACTTATCAAAAATCTCTCGGCCTCTGACTAATTTATTACAAAAAGATGTACCGTTTGTATTTGATGATGATTGTGTAGAAGCATTTCAAATACTTAAGAAAGCACTAGTCTCTGCACCTGTTGTTCAGCCACCTGATTGGAATTTACCCTTTGAAATTATGTGTGATGCTAGTGATTATGCTGTAGGTGTTGTTCTAGGGCAGAGAGTTGATAAGAAATTAAATGTTATCCATTATGCTAGTAAGACTCTAGATAGTGCTCAAAGAAATTATGCTACTACCGAAGGAATTTTTAGCAGTGGCGTTTGCTTGTGATAAGTTTAGACCTTATATTGTTGATTCCAAAGTTACTATTCACACTGATCATGCTGCTATTAAGTATCATATGGAAAAGAAGGATGCAAAACCTAGACTTATTAGATGGGTTCTCCTGCTTCAAGAATTTGATTTGCATATTGTTGATAGAAAGGGAGCTGAGAACCCCATTGCAGATAACTTGTCTAGGCTAGAGAATGTTCTTGATGACCCACTACCTATTAATGATAGCTTTCCTGATGAGCAATTAAATGTCATAAGTACTTCTCGTAGCACTCCATGGTATGCTGATTATGCTAATTATATTGTTGCTATTTATACCGCCTAGCTTCACATACCGACAAAAGAAAAAGTTTTTCTATGACTTGCGACATTACTTTTGGGATGACCCACATCTTTATAAAGAAGGAGTAGATGGTATTATTAGATGTTGTGTACCTGAGCATGAACAGGAACAGATCCTACGCAAGTGTCACTCCGAAGCTTATGGAGGACATCACGCTGGAGATAGAACTGCACATAAGGTATTGCAATCCGGTTTTTATTGGCCTACTCTCTTCAAGGATGCCTGTAAGTTCGTTTTGTCTTGCGATGAATGCCAAAGAATTGGTAATATCAGTAGACGTCAAGAAATGCCTATGAATTATTCACTCATTATTGAGCCATTTGATGTTTGGGGCTTTGATTATATGGGACCCTTTCCTGCCTCTAATGGTTACACTCATATTCTAGCTGCTGTTGATTACGTTACTAAGTGGGTGGAAGCTATTCCAACTAGTAGTGCTGATCACAACACTTCTATTAAAATGCTTAAGGAAGTTATTTTTTCGAGGTTTGGAGTCCCTAGATACTTAATGACTGATGGTGGTTCACACTTTATTCATGGTGCTTTCCGTAAGATGCTTGCTAAATACGTCGTTAATCATAGGATTGCATATCCTTATCACCCTCAGTCTAGTGGTCAAGTAGAATTGAGCAATAGGGAGCTCAAATTACTTTTACAAAAGACTGTCAATAAGTCTAGAAAGAATTGGTCCAAGAAACTTGATGATGCATTATGGGCCTATAGAACTGCATATAAAAATCCTATGGGTATGTCTCCGTACAAACTGGTCTATGGAAAAGCTTGTCATTTACCTCTCGAACTAGAACATAAGGCATATTGGGCTATTAAAGAGCTCAACTATGATTTCAAACTTGCCGGTGAGAAGAGGTTATTTGATATCAGCTCACTTGATGAATGGAGAGCCCAAGCATATGAAAATGCCAAGTTGTTTAAAGAAAAAGTTAAAAGATGGCATGACAAACGGATACAAAAGCGTGAGTTTAATGTAGGTGATTATGTATTGTTATACAACTCTCGTTTAAGATTTTTTGCAGGAAAACTTCTCTCTAAATGGGAAGGTCCCTACGTTATCGAGGAGGTCTATTGTTCCGATGCCATAAAAATCAACAACTTTGCAGGCACAAATCCGAAGGTGGTAAACAGTCAAAGGATCAAACACTATATCTCAGGTAATCCTATAAATGTTGAAACTAATATTATTGAAACCGTGACCCCGGAGGAGTACATAAAGGACACTTTCCAGAATGTTCCAGACTCCGAAAAGGAATAGGTATGTGGTACGGTAAGTAAACCGACTCCAAAACAATTTTTAAGGCAATATTTCTCCGTTTTGGAATATTTAGAAAAATAGAAAAATAAATAGCAGTCCGGGGAGGACACGAGGCCTCCACGAGGGTGGAGGGCGCGCCCTACCCCCCTGGGCGCGCCCCCTACCTCGTGAGCACCCCGTGTGCCCTCCGGACTCCGTTTCCTTGCACGATACATATTTTGGTCGGTAAAAATTCATTATATATACTCCCGAAGGTTTTGACCATCGTATCACGCAAATATTCTCTGTTCTTGTTTCGAGCTGTTTTTTTGACAGGTCTAGATCGTCATGACGACCCCAAGTGCTTCCTAGGACAAGTTCTTTGAGAAGGTGATTAACCCTTACCTCGCGGAGGTGCTGCGGCACCCTCAAGCCATTGAGATGCGTGATGGGTTGCTGCACATCTGCGATGTTGAGGGACCAAAGGGAACCGAAAGTGTGGAGTCGAGACTCGAGGCAATGGAGCAACAAGTTTTCAAGTGTCAGGGGATGGTGGAGCGTGGAATCAACGCTAGCCACAAGATGCTCGCGGAGTTCACCAACAACTATGAGCCGGATGCCAAGAACACCGAGGAGGCTATCTTTAAGCTACAAGAGAAGATCGAGCACATTCAAGCCCAAATTTATGATCTGCAAAATCAAAATTGTGAGTATGAATATAGGTTCAAAAGGATGAGTTTGGCTGTAGATTTGAGGATTCCGGAGACTCGATCATCCTTCAATGATGGTGAGCCTATGCCTTGGAAGATGGACGACAAGCCTACATCATCAACAATTCCTTCTTCACTGCCTCCGAGGACATAATCACATGGGTATGGGCACTCCCCTTGGCAACTGCCAAGCTTGGAGGAGGTGCCCTGGTATCGTATCACCATCACAACTCCTATCTTTACAGTTTTTCTTAGTTCGATCCTATTAGTAGTATCTTGATTTAGTAGAATAAAGTCGTGGCATGATCTAGTTTTGAGTTTTGCTTTATGTTCCATCTTTGTAATCGAGTCCGCGAGCTATATAATAAAGATTAGTGTTGAGTCAAGGGCTTGATTGTTTTGCCATGATCTTGAGTGAGCAGAAGAAAAGAATAAAAAGAATCAAAGAGCTCATATTGATCTTATTGAAAGTAATGACTTCACATAGAAAGAGTATGATGATTTAAAGTTGTTGGGAGTTGGCAAATATAGCTTTGTTCATCGTTGCAATTAATAGGAAGTAATAAGGAAAGAGAGGTTTCACATATAGATATATTATCATTGACATCTTTTATGGTTCGGAGCACTCATTAAAATATGACATGCTAAAGAGTTGAGGTTGGACAAGGAAGACAACATAATGAGTTATGTTTTCTTACATTCGAGATAAAGTATGTTGTCATGGATCCTCTACCGTGTTGAGCTTGCCTTTCCACCTCATGCTAGCCAAATTCTTAGCACCAAGTAGAAATACTACTTGTGCTTCCAAACACCCTTAAACCAGTTTTGCCATGAGAGTCCACCATATCTACCTATGGATTGAGTAAGATCCTTCAAGTAAGTTGTCATCGGTGCAAGCAATAAAAATTGCTCTCTAAATATGCATGACTTATTAATGTAGAGAAATAAGCTTTGTACGAACTTGTTGTGGACGCAATAAAAGCGACGGACTGCATAATAAAGGTTCACATGCAAGGGGAAATATAAAGTGACGTTCTTTTGCATTAAGATTTTGTGCATCAACCCTAAATGCGCATGACAACCTCTACTTCCCTCTGCGAAGGGCCTATCTTTTATTATTATCCTCTACCTTACCAGAGTCTCGGTGATCCTCACCATTCCTTTTTCATTTTATCCTTTGGCAAGCTCGGCATGTTGGAAAGAGTATGATATACATATCTAATTGGATGTGGGGGAGAATGAATTGTTATTGTTGACATTACCCTTGAGGTAAAAGGTTGTGGGGCAAAAACTATAAGCCCCTATCTTTCTCTGTGTCCGATTAAAACTCCGTAACCACAAGTATCACGTGAGTGCTAGCAATTATGAAGGACTAAATGATAGTTGAGTATGTGGACTTGCTTTAAGCTCTGACATAGAGTCTTTCCGATGTTATGATAAATTGCAATTGCTTCAATGACTGAGATTATAATTGTTAGTGCCCAATAATGTTTCTGATTCATGCTTTGACTTTGTGAAAGGGTCACTACTTGAACATGAGTAATCATATGACAAAATCTATTTATGTTGCTGTTATGAAATAATCATGATGCCTTCATGTCCGTATTTTATTTTTATCGACGCCTCTACCTCTAAACATGAGGACATATTTATTGTTATCGGCTTTTCGCTTGAGGACAAGCGAGGTCTAAGCTTGGGGGAGTTGATACATCCATTTTGCATCATGCTTTTATGTCAATATTTATTGCATTATGGGCTGTTATTTCACGTTATGTCACGATACTTATGGCTATTCTCTCTTATTTTACAAGGTTTACATGAAGAGGGAGAATGCCGGCAGCTGGAATTCTGGGCTGGAAAAGGAGCAAATATTGAAGGACTATTCTGCGCAACTCCAAAAGTCCTGAAACTCCATGGAATACCTTGAAATAAATAAAGAAAAATCATCGCCAAAGATGAAGGCCAGGGGGCCCACACCCTCCTCACGAGGGTGGGGGTCGCCCCCCTGGGCGCGCCCCCTACCTCGTGGGCCCCCAGGTGGCTCTCCGACGCCCATCTTCTCCTATATGAAGTCTTTCGATGAGAAAAAAACAGGAGACAACCTTTCGGGACGAGACTCCGCCGCCACGAGGCGGAACCTTGGCGGAACCAATCTAGGGCTCTGGCGGAGCTTTTCTGCCGGGGACACTTCCCTCCGGGAGGGGGAAATCATCACCATCGTCATCACCAACGCTCCTCTCATCGGGAGAGGGCAATCTCCATCAACATCTTCACCAGCACCATCTCATCTCCAAACCCTAGTTCATCTCTTGTATCCAATTCTTGTCTCCAAGTCCGGGATTGGTGCTAGTAGTTTGCTAGTAGTGTTGATTACTCTTTGTAGTTGATGCTAGTTGGTTTATTTGGTGGAATATCATATGTTCAGATCCTATATGCACATTATTACCCCTCTGATTATGAACATGAATATGCTTTGTGAGTAGTTACGTTTGTTCCTGAGGACAAGGGAGAAGTCTTGCTATTAGTAGTCATGTGAATTTGGTATTCGTTCGATATTTTGATAAGATGTATGTTGTCTAACCTCTAGTGGTGTTATGTGAACATCGACTACATAAAACTTCACCATTATATGGGCCTAGAGGAAGGCATTGGGAAGTAATAAGTAGATGATGGGTTTCTAGAGTGAGAGAAGCTTAAACCCTAGTTTATGCGTTGCTTCGTAAGGGGTTGATTTGGATCCATATGTTTCATGCTATGGTTAGGTTTACCTTAATACCTTTGTTGTAGTTGCGGAATCTTGCAATAGAGGTTAATCATAAGTGGGATGCTTGTCCAAGTAAGGGCAGTACCCAAGCACCGGTCCACCCACATATCAAATTATCAAAGTACCGAACGCGAATCATATGAGTGCGATGAAAACTAGCTTGACGATATTCCCATGTGTCCTAGGGAGCGCTTTTCCTATTATAAGAGTTTGTCCAGGCTTGTCCTTTGCTACAAAAAGGATTGGGCCACCTTGCTGCACTTTATTTACTTTTGTTACTTGTTGCTCATTACAATTTATCTTATCACAAAACTATCTGTTACCACTTATTTCAGTACTTGCAGAGAATACCTTGCTAAAAACTGCCTATCATTTCCTTCTGCTCCTCGTTGGGTTTGACACTCTTACTTATCGAAAGGACTACGATAGATCCCCTATACTTGTGGGTCATCAGCCGCCTCCATCGACCCCTGCCCGCCCGATAGCGTCGACCCGCGGTGGGGTGTCGTCCTCCACATCCACAACCTCGTGGTCGAGGACCACCATGTCAGCCCGGCCTCCTTGGCCGCGCTCCCCCATCGACGACGGCTCAAAGACCGTCGCCGCCACCACCGTGCCCTTCGGCATCTCGCGCCATATCGGCTCCTCGCCGGCTCGCGCCCATGCCACCGCAGCATCGGTCCAGGTTCGGACCGACGCCACCTCTAGCTCTGCCTCGGCCCTGTTCCTGTCCCGCCAAGCCAGGCCTTCGGTGTCGGACGGGTCCAGGCCGAGGTCTGGGTCTGCCGGGTCCCCCTCCTCGTCCTGGTCAACAGGGTGGACCGGCTCCTCTAGAATGCGGCCTCCTCAGTGGTCGCGGCATCAGCCGCCACCCTCGCTAGCGCGATCGGCGATCTAAAGAAAAGACGAAATGAGCAGAAATACAAAGCCGACTTGACTACTTGGGTGCAGGCAGAAGAAACTTACCCCGGCAAGACCAGGACGGCGGCCCTTGTCGGCCTCTCTCGCCTGGCGCCGCGCTTCCTCTTGGCTGGCCCCGCATTCTCGGCCGGGTCCGCCGTGCGCTTCAGAGCCCGGGACCGCGGCGCAGCGCTGTCCTTGCCGTGCGGATGGCTCGGCGCCGCTCCCGCGATGACCCGGCTCCGCCCGCGTCGCCGCCTCCTTCGCCCAACACCACAACATCAGCAATCGGCGTCAGCATCGACTTAGTCAAGAAACACGAAAGAGAAGGAAAAAAGATAGGATTCACCCGCGCGGCGCTCAACGTCGACGTCAACCTCGTCCTCCTCCCCTCCGCTGTGGGCCGTGGGCTCCTCCGATGCTGCCCGCATCACCTGTGACGGAGCCCAGGCATAAGGGTGCCAGATGGCATTCATAAGCACCTCCCACATTGCATCGGGACGGGCAAGAAGGTGCGCAGTAGCAAAGTACGAAGACCAAAGACTCACCAGGGGCGCCGGGTTCGTTTGGTTATACGGCGCCTTGCCGAACCACCAGTCGTCCCCATGGTTGGCCTTGGAGATGTCATTCACCCAGTGTTGTGGTACTAAGATTGACAGTAGGAATATGGGGTACGTATGAGGAGGCGTCCTAGCTACGGTGAGGTTGTATGCAAGTGTTTACGAGTTTAGGCCCCTCTCGGAGGAGGTAATAGCCCTACGTCTCGATGCCCGGGGGCGGACGACTGGATTTCAGTATATGTGTGTGTGTTATAGGGGGTGCGAACCCTTGTTCCAGAGGAGGGGGGTGGCTTACATAGAGTGCGCTAGGACCCCAGCCATCCCCCATTACAAGGAGTTCAATGTACATAAAGAGGGGACGTTACTGGAAACGCCAGCTATAAAGTGTTATTAATGCCTTTGAAGACTACGGAGTGAATGCTTGACCGTTGCTGTTCTGTGCGACTCCTGGTCTTCGTAGGTCAAGTGGTTTCTTGTATGGTCGAGTGGTCTCGGGAAGGAGGGGTACCCGAGTGATATGAATGGTCGAGTGGATTGCACTCGACGTCTTCACTGGGCACTCCCTGTTGTCTCTTGAGCTTCTTAGCTTCTAGGGTAGTGACCTTGGGTAGAGTATGCAGGCCAGGCCTATGACCCTACCCTAGGTCTATATCCTCATCATTAGCCCCCGAATGGATCGAGGTCCGAGTGGAAAGAAGGTCGAAGTTGATCTTGCTTCGACCTTTGTGCTTCACAAGTACTTGCGTTGAACGGGAGGCTCATGTTGGATCTTCGGCTTCACTTTAGTCGCCTTGATCCATTCAGAAATTGCCGAGTGAATTTTCAACATCATCCGTCGAGTGTTGTTTCTTGACACGGAATCTTGGGCGTGATTGGTTACGTAGTATCCCGGATATGACAGGATTCAAAATTTTGGGGAAGCGCGCGGGACGGGGCGTGCCGTGGTAAGTGGGACTGTTGGGGATATGACTACTAATTATAAACTGCCAAGGAGGGGCTAGATTATACTCACGAGTCATCTGTATAGAATCCCATGAAGATGAAGGCTATGGCGCTTTAACTATGGAGGCTTAGAGGCCCAGAGCCCAACGGCGGATTAAGGCCCATAGATGTAAACCGCCATAGATGTGTAACTTGTATTGTAAGTTAGGGAAAGGAAGAAACCGAGCCGAACACTTGTATGAGCCAGCCTCGGGATTCTGTAGACCGGCTGGGCGCCAACCTATGTATATATAGGGACGACTCGGCGGTGATTCAGGGACAAGAAACAACAACTCGAGAACTAGGCAAAGCTTATTCGCTCCCTGGTTATCGAGACCACATCAATTCCACCACAACTGGATCGTAGGCTTTTACCTTCACCGCAAGGGGCCGAACCAGTATAAACTCCTTGTGTCCTTTGTCTGGTTTAACCCCTTTAAGCTAACCTGATCGTGATGGCTCCACGACTAAGTCCTCACACTAGGACATCTGACGTGATAATTCCATGATAGTTGGCACCCACGGTGGGGCTCTCGCACGATGGTTTCAAGTTCTTGGAGGGCAAGTTCGAAGGGCCCAAGGGGTAAGCAGTGGGCCGGATGACTAAGAGTCGTCGCGGCAAGCTCTACATCGACGATGCAGGCTGGGGCCCCGACGCCGGCTCAATCGAGTATGGGTACCGGGTCCCCTTCGGAGGAATTCACGTCTTCATTGGCAAGATCGACGAACCGGGCCCTGAGTCGGACATCTGCACCGACCTCATCGAGATGGCTCAGCGTGCGAGCCCTGCCCGGGTTCAGCCCGCCATGAAGCCTGCGTTCATAGGATTCATCCATGGTGCCGGATCTGAACCGGCATCCGATGGTGAGACAGCCGTCTATTCCGATGGCGAGTCGTCCACCGGCGAGACCAAATCTTTGTATCAAGTGTAGGATGGCCTGTTCAGGGGTTGTTCCGACGGCGGCAGTATTCCGGACCCCCTCGAACCGCCAAACCGGGTTGCAATCTTCATGGCTGGCACACCGCTCGCCCCACAATCTTCAACAGTGGCAGCGATGATTTCCGGATCAGCAGCCGGGGCAGGAGGCCCCGCGCGCCCACCGATTCAAGTCTTGTCCGGGTTATTGGATGCTTTAGCAACATTGTTGACCGTTGAGGTTAATCCGGATAATCGGGATGATCATAATGCAGAAGTCAGAAAGTTGCGAGATCAGATAGCTCAGGCTAAGGAGGACATGGCTGCTGAGGAGACCAGGATGGCTGAGGAGCGGATCGCTTTGGATGCTCAGGCTCAGCGGGTTCATGCGGAGTCTTACCGGCTTATGCTGGACCAGAATGCTTCAAACGAGGTGATGAGGAGGAGACACCAGTCTCGATTGCCACCGGTTTATGAAGCAAGGGATCTCTTTAATATGCCAGGAGCGGGCACCAGTAACCCGCCCGTGGTGAACCGGGTTGAAGCACCCAGGATAGGAGCACCGGATCAGCCGGGCACGATGGGCCCGCCTCAGTAGAACCGTGATCCGCCACAATACGTGCCAGCACCACTGGGTCACTTTCCTACCCCTTTGGACAATATGATTGCTGCACCGTCAAGATTGGCTTCTATTCCAATGGAAGGTGACTCCCCCGCGGTGATTGAGACACGACGGGCTAGAGATCTACTCTAGACAGCAATGGTTCAGCAACAGGCTTATTCATATAGTCGGGACAGGATTCACTCTACCCCTTGTCCAAGCCGGAGTTACAGCAGGCATGTTGAAGAGCCAGCTATGTCAAGCAGTGGACAGAATCATAATCCGCCACGGAGGCCTAACCCGGCAGGGGGAAGGAATGAAGCACAGGATTTAGTGGACCAAGGACGAGCGCGCGCCGGTTCGTGCAACTACTACAGTGGAGCCAGGAGTTGCTTTTACCACTTTGGGGGTGCCATGTCTCACACCGGCCCTGCGCAATGTGCGGTTGCCCAAGGACTTCAAGGGCCCTCAAAAAGTGCCCAATTACACTGCTGATTTACACCCCGAGTCATGGGTAGAAAGCTATGATATGGCCATGGAGATGCTAGATGTGGATGGAGCGGTGTGTGCTAAGTACTTCACTATGATGCTAGAAGGAACAGCTCACACTTGGCTAAAGAGTTTACCACCTAATTCAATTGGGTCATGGGACGAGTTCAAGAGCTGGTTTATCAACAACTTCAAAGATACTTGCAAGCAACTGATGTCAATTGTTGATCTGGCCGCTTGTGTTCAAGGAGAGGGTGAATCGACTACCCATTGGGTACGCTGGGTTTCTGAGATCTTACATTCATCTGACCGCATCAATGCAGGTTCAGCAATCATAACGTTGGAAGGCAATTGCAAGTTCAAACCTTTGAAGTTCAAGTTGGGGCGGATGAAGCGTCACTGCAATGATATGGGAACACTCATGGGGGCTCTGGTTAAGTATGCTGACTCTGATAGTACCAAGGATACTGATTCTGACAAGGAAAAGCCAGGGAAGGGAAAGAAGAGCGGCAACACCAAGGGACAACAGCCTAACCCGGCGGGCAATGGTCACAATGGTAAATGAAAAGCGGACAATTCAGATTTTGTGGCTAACACCAATGTGCAGGGTAATAATCAACGTTGTAAGGGTAAACCGCCCCAGCGTGGTGGCGGTATGAATCTGGAGCGTTTGTTGAATCAGCCTTGTCTGAAGCACGGGACAAAGGAGGTTCCAGCCACGCACCTCTGGAAGGACTGTTTCATTATGCAAGAGTTCAAAAACTCTGATCTTTTCCGGTATGATCAGGGTCCATCTGGCGGTTCAAGTCCCGGATCTCATGGGCCGGGTTATGGCGGTGGCGGTTCAAGCTCTAGATTCCAGGGCAATCAAGGAAATCAGGGCAATCAGAACAACCAGGGTGGTTATAATCAACAAAATAATCAGGGGAATCAGCAGCAGTCGGGTTATCAGAGTCACCCGAAGCAATTGAATAGTGGGCAGTATCATGTTTTCACCACTAGCTTGTGCAAGCGCGATCAGAAGCTTCACAAAAGGGTAGTAAACACTGTTGAACCGGCAGTGCCACGTTACTTACGTTGGTCTGAATAGCCCATTGTGTGGAGCAGAGAAGATCATCCACCCCGGGTTGACAATCCGGGTCATCTGGCTTTGGTGGTGGCGCCTTAGGTTGGAGGTTATAAGTTCACCAAGGTGCTCATGGATGGAGGGAGAAGTATCAATATTCTGTATTATGAAACCTTCTGGCGCATGGGATTGACGGAAAAAAATCTTAAACCGTCAAACACTGTTTTCCACAGAGTGGTACCAATTAAATCAGCGTACCCAGTTGGTAAGATAAATCTGGATGTGGTATCTGGAGATGACCGCGATTACAGGTCAGAAACCTTAACCTTTGAGGTGGTAAAGATCCAGAGCCCATATCATGCCATGTTTGGACGGCCGACTTATGCAAGGTTCATGGCAAGGCCCTGTTATGTTTATCTACAACTCAAAATGTCGGGTCATAAGGGGACCATTACAGTACATGGGAGTCGTATCATCGCTTTGGACTGCGAAGAAGGTGATGCGGCTTATGCTGAGTCGGTTTGTGCGGCAGAAGAGTTGAAGTTCTACAAGGACAATGTTGATCCGACAGATATGACTCCTCTAAAGAAGCCCACCACAGAGCATGACCCAACCCTGAAGTTTAAACCGGCTGATGAGAATAAACTGATTGATTTTGTTCCGGGCGATTCATCCAAACAGTTTAGTATCAGCACTAATCTGGATCTGAAATAGGAAAGCGCGCTCATCGATTTCATCCATGAGAACCAGGACATCTTTGCATGGAAGCCTTCTGACATGCCAGGTGTACCGAGGGAACTCGCTGAGCACAATCTCAATATTGATCCCAAGTTTAAACCGATCAAGTAGTTTCTTCGTCGCTTCAACAAAGAAAGGCGCAAGGCCATTGGTGAATAGGTAGCCCGGCTATTGGCTGCTGGGTTTATCATTGAGGTTTTTCATCCAGAGTGGCTGGCCAATCCAGTACTAGTGCTTAAGAAGAATGGCACTTGGCACATGTGTGTGGATTACACGGACTTGAACAAAGCTTGTCCAGCCGATCCTTTTGCTCTCCCTCGTATTGATCAGATCATTGATGCTACGGCGGGTTGTGAGCGTTTGAGTTTCTTGGATGCTTATTCTGGTTATCGTCGGATCAAGATGGCAGTTAAGGACCAGTAGAAAACAGGTTTCATCACTCCCTTTGGAGCCTTCTGCTACGTATCTATGCCTTTTGGGCTCAAGAGTGCCCAGGCGACTTATCAATGCTGTGTGCAGAATTGTCTTCATACCCAAATTGGGCGCAATGTTCATGCTTATGTGGACGATATTGTGGTAAAGTCCAGGAAGAAGGAGACATTGATTCAAGACTTGAAGGAGACCTTTGACAATCTTTGGGTTTATAAGATGATGCTCAATCCGGCCAAGTGCGTCTTCGGTGTTCCGGCAGACAAGCTCTTAGGTTTCCTGGTGTCTAACAGGGGCATTGAGGCTAATCCGGAAAAGATCAAGGCTATTACGTCTCTGGCTAAACCGGTGTGTATCAATGATGTTCCACGTCTGGCGGGTATTGCGGCCCTGAGCCGGTTTATTAGCAGGTTGGGAGAGAAGGTGATCCCTCTATATCAGATGTTGAAGAAGACAAACAGTTTTGTCTGGAGTAACGCTGCTGATGCGGCGTTTGAGGACTTGAAGAGGCAGTTGGATGAACCGCCGGTCCTTGCTGCTCCGGTTGATAATGAGCCACTGTTATTGTACGTGGCTGCTAATGCCCGGGCTGTCAGCGTGGTTATTGTGGTCGAGCGCAAGGAGGCTGGGAAGGAATATCCGGTTCAAAGATCGGTTTACTATATCAGCAAAGTGCTCATCGAGTCAAAGCAAAGATATCCGCATTGGCAGAAGCTGGTGTATGGGGTTTTCATGGCAAGTCGGAAGCTTAAGCAGTACTTTTAGGGCCATCCCATCACAGTGGTCAGTTCTGCTCCTTTGGGCGATATAATTCAGAACAGGGAGGCAACTAGCCGGGTTGCAAAGTGGGCTATTGAGCTTGGACCGCACGGGTTGAAGTATATGCCTCGGACAGCTATCAAGTCTCAAGCACTCGTCAACTTCATCAATGACTGGACAGAGTTGCAAGCACAGGAAGACAAACCGGATAACACATACTGGATAATCCACTTCAACGGGTCCAGGCAATTGGAGGGCTCGGGGGCTGGAGTTGTCCTTACTTCCCCTCGAGGTGATAAAATTCGTTATGTTCTCCACTTAATGTTTCCTTGTACTAACAATGTAGCTGAGTACGAGGCCTTGCTCCATGGTCTTTGCGTGGCGAAGGAAATGAACTTAAGCCGGGTATGATGCTTTGGGGACTCTGATCTGGTGGCTCAGCAAGTTTCTGGTACTTGGGATTCTAAGGATCCACTCATGGCGACTTACAGACGAGAGGTGGATATTGTGGCTGGTCACTTCAAAGGTTATCAGGTTGAGCACATTGATCGGTGCAAAAACGAAGCAGCAGATGCTTTAAGCCGGCTGGGGTCTCAGTGTAAACCGGTGCCACTCAATACCTTTCTGGATGTCCTGCATAACCCGTCAGTTAAGTTGCCTACAGAGGAGGACTTGGCTATTCCTGATCCGGAGGCACAGTTGGTGGCCACTTTACATATTATTCCGGATTGGACGGTTCCATATTTGGCGTATATGAACCAGGGCGAGTTGCCAGATGATGAAGTTCTGGCCAGACAGATAGTCCGGCGATCAAAGTATGGTTATTCACAATGGCGAGTTACATCACTGAAGTGTCTCAGGTCTATTCCAGCGCTGTGTTTCTCCTGAAGAGGGCCAAAAGATTTTGCGCGAGATCCACGAAGGAGACTGTGGTCACCACGTCGGTTCAAAATCCTTGGTTACTAAAGATTTTCGTCATGGCTTCTATTGGCTGACGGCTCATGCTTATGCGGAGGACTTGGTAAAATGGTGCAACGCTTGTCAGAAATTTTCACGCCGAGCTCATGTTCCGGCTCAAGACTTAAGGATGATTCCAAGCACTTGTCCGTTTGCTACTTGGGGGCTTGATATGGTAGGACCTTTTAAGCGGTCCAAGGATAAGAAGACCCACCTCTTGGTGGCGGTTGATAAGTTCACTAAATGGGTTGAGGCAGAGCCAGTAAGCAAGTGTGATGCAGCCACGGCGGTTCAATTCATAAAAAAGGTGATCTTCCGTTTTGGTTTTCCACACAGCATCATCACAGATAATGGCACAAACCTCTCCAAAGGTGAGATGGAGGATTTCTGTCAAAGAGAGCACATCCGGCTTGATGTGTCATCAGTGTCCCACCCCCAGTCTAATGGTCAAGCTGAGAGCGCTAATCAGGAAATCTTGAAGGGTATCAAGCCCCGGCTTATGGTTCCTTTGAAAAGGACGCCGGGTTGTTGGGTGGAGGAATTACCTTCTATGTTATGGAGCATAAACACCACCCCCAATCGATCTACGGGATATACACCTTTCTTCATGGTTTACGGGGCAGAGGCGGTACTCCCAAGTGATATCCGTCATGACTCGCCCCGGGTTGCCAATTATGTTGAAGCGGATAATGAGCAAGCGCGTCAAGAAGCACTGGACCTGTTAGATGGAAAACGGGACATGGCGTTGGCTCGTTCAGCGGCTTACCAGCAAGACCTACAGCGTTATCACAGCCGCCGGGTTAAAACAAGAACCTTTCAAGAAGGCGACTTAGTGCTCCGGCTCATCCAGGATCAGACCGATATGCACAAGTTATCCCCACCTTGGGAAGGGCCTTTTGTGGTCAGCAAAAATTTGCACAATGGATCATACTACCTCATCAATGTTCGAGAGCACAAAGACTCACGCAAATCGGAGGAGGACACCCGTCGGCCGTGGAACATAGCTCATCTTCGGCCTTACTACACCTGAGCCATAGGATCCTCTTATGTACATATTTTGACAATGTATATATGATCAATATAATAAACCGGCATCCTTGCTATAAGCAGGGCCTCTGCTGTTTTTCCCATATTTCTTGATTACATGGGGGCTTCAGCTGACAAAGCGGAGTTCTGTCCATTAATCCGGCAATCACGCCACAATAAAGCTTGGGAGCTTCACACCCAAGGGGGCAAAGAGAGTCTTGTTGCTATGCACATCTCAAACACAGGCACCCATAGAGCACAGCTCACAAAGTTACTTGGGGGCTCTTTGTGCAATGCAACAAAGAGTTTGAAATGACGCTTGTAATAGGCTATCAAGCCCGGATTAGAAGCCTGGTGTATTCACCTAAAACCCCGGGTTAACCTGCCTTCATCAAGTAAGCCACTCCTTCCAGGTAATCCTGGCATGACCCGCCGAACGTTTGACAATTCAATCTTATACAGACCCTGAACTTATCAAAGTTAAAACGATGATTGGTTAATTGGAGGCCCATCTTGAAAGGCTTTGCAAAATGGTTTAACTCAGCGGCCTGGCAGCCCATGAAAAGCCTCGAATTTGGGCCTGGTAGCCCTTGAATAGCCTCGACTACACGGTTTTATTTGCCTTTGTCAAGATTTTTTCTCTTTGATAAGGTTTTACGGTAAACCGGTGTTTACTGACCCAGCATGACTACAAGTCATCAATTTAATCCGGTGTTTGTTAACCCGTCTTGGTTTTCAACTATAAGTTGTTCAACCACATTCAATTATAAACCGGTGTTTATTAACCCGGTCTGGCATTGACTATACGTCGCCAGGATGATCATTTGGTGTTTATCATAACCCAGCATGGCTTCTTATGCACCAGCACAGCATGGTGGGAGTTATTAACACTCAAGACTTGGGTTATCACCCTTACTACAATCAAGTTGGTAAACCAATGATGTGATTCAATATCACAGGTATGATCTATTTCTTATTTTGATATTCTTGTAGCCTTGGTTATAAACCAAGCTTTATGTTGGGCATTATGACCCATCCGGCGGTAAACCGCCAGGACAATCTTTTCAATTTATTTTGTGCAGAAATAAGATTGCATAAAATTGCTAAAGCACATAAGCACAGGCAGCAATAATTAGGATGGATTAAAATATTGTCATGTAGCAGTGCACGATGGCAACAGATCAAGCAAGTTTTTCAACTAGCCTATTACAAGGTGCTTTGATGCCCAAAAGGATAATTGTTTGTTTCATAGAACACAATCTGCAGAAATACAAGCCAGTTGCCGGTTTAAGATTCATCACCAGGCTGACGGGATGATGATGGATCGTCTTGCGCCGGTTCAACCTCCTCCTCCCCATCCACTGGCTAGAAGTCAATGTTTACCCAGTCAATTCCAGACAAAGCTTGGAAGACAGCTTCATCACTTATAAGATCTGATGGTTGAATGTCAGGGGCATAAGTATGCTTATGGATTGGCGGGATTAGATTCTGCACTTCATTCACAGATGCATCAACCCGTTTGTTGTCCGCGTCATAGTTGGACTAGTGGACAGACAAGTCAATTTCTTTGGGCAATCTGCTTGCAAGCGGGCGCATTTCCTTTGTCAAAGCTTTGAGGGCTTCATTGTCAAATTCTAACCCGTCCTCTTTTTGGCTAGGATAGTCATTTCCAATATCTTCCGGATCAAGATCAGCTATCCAAGCTTTGGCCCGAGTCAGTGCAGATAAAGCGCCAGCCCTTGCAGCAGATCTCTTCACCTCTTCTAGCTGGGCAGGAGTCATGGATAATTTGGCCAACGTATCCTTGCTTAAGGTTGGCGGCGGTTTATTGTATGAGGCTACGCAGATGACTCGTTGAGCACCAGTATACGGTTGTTCTGTCAAGGTATAGGCTGCTTTCAACTTCTTGCGCATATCCGAGCCCAGATGAGCAACACGACTACCTGCAATTGTTTAAGAACTGGCTGTTAAACCGGCAGTTTCAAAGATGTTTAAGGAAGGCTCTTGAAAAGAGTACTTACCAAAGACAGCAGAAGTCATAGCATTGATTTGCCGCTTTAAATCACTCAGTTCTTCCGCCACCGGTTTAAGTGCCGCTTCAGCATCCTCTGCCCGTTTCAGCAAAGTGGCTTTTTCAGTCTCCCAGCCTGCCCGCTCGTTCTTGAAGCCATCCTTCAATTGTTCCATCGATGTTAAAGCGCCCTTCAATTCATCTTTGGCTTTGGAGGTTTCGGCTTGCTGGGACTTGATGTTTTCCTGGAGGTCGGTGCTTTGAGAATCCTTGTTGGTTAAGTCAGCCTGCAAGAGACAGTTATTCAATTGGTAATACTTTTTCAAAGTCCCAAGTACATAACAAGTTATAGACTTGGCACTTGGGGGCTAATGCGGATTGCTTCTTCTTAACTGCTATTTTAAGTCCCAAGGCTCAATACAAGTTTTAATCTTGGCACTTGGGGGCTAATGCCTAATTGATCAGATCAACCAGACGTAAAGGAAATCAGCAAGGATAAGCTTTACAACAGGAAGTACCGGCTCATCTTGAAGAGATAAACCGGCCCTTGAGGGCTACAAAGTTGAAGTTTTTCTTATCAAAGTCCCGGTTCATCTTGAAGAGATAAACCGGCCCTTGGGGGCTACATTGGAGTTGATATGGAGTGAAAGGAACAACTCTATGAAACGTTCGAACAGGAATTACCTCATAGCGCTCCTTCATCAAGTTGACTAAACCGGCTTCATAGTCACGACTTGTATACAGGCGGTTTAGAAATCCAGAGTGGAGTTCCTGAGCATTGATGTTAACACAGCTGGATAAATCTGTTTTCCACTTGCCTTTGCCCATAGCAGGAAATCCTTCCTTGGCACTATGCTTTGATAAGGCGTCCGGGTTGCCCGGAGGAGTATGACTAGTACCAGTAATGACAACATCATCATCACCACCTTTGGCTGGGCTTGGCGGATTGTCAGTATCCCTGGCTGGGCTTGGCCGGTTTTCTTCATCCTTGGCTGGGCTTGGCGGATCAGCAGGCTGGTTCATGACACTTCTCTCGTCCGGTTCAGCGAAAGTATCCTGAACCGGAGGTACTGGATCTTCTCGGACAGCATCAGCATTCAGATCATGAGGTTCAGGGGTCTTCTCTGGTTCAGGGGTCTGATTATCATCAGTTGGAATAGTCAGCTTAGCTTTCTTGCTAAGTCTGGCTTTGGCACTGAAAAGAGTAAAGTACAGAGATTAGCACAGTAAACCGGAGCAACATATAAAAGTAAGTTTATTATGCTTACCCAGGAACGGTCTTGAGTGGAGGCATCTGTGTGGTTGATGAATCACCAGAGGATGAAGTGGAAGTTCCCTAATAATTCAAATCAGACGGATTAAGAGGATATCGAAAGCAACCCGCCTTGGGATAAGATGTATTGGAAGAACAAAAGACCTCTCGTCGGCGTTTTCAAACTGGGGTATCTGGTAAACCGGAGGAGGTAACTTGTTGGCCATTATGCCGGGTTGCGCGACGAGCTTCATGTTGCTGTGTCTTCAAAGAAAAGTGTGGATCCAAATAAGCGAGAGGATGTGAACGTTTTACTTTCCGGACTATGTGACGGAGTTTTTGTACTGGCACATGATCTGAATCGGAGGAAAGGGAAATTACCTCTACATTTTCAGCACGGCTGGCTTCCGCATCATCTTGATAATGATCATTGTCAATAAGGTGCATCAAAAATGTGCCAAGTGAATCAAGTTCTACCTCTGATTCTGAGTCATCAACATTGATGACCCACAAGTGTAGGGGATCGCAACAGCTTTCGAGGGTAGAGTATTCAACCCAAATTTATTGATTCAACACAAGGGGACCCAAAGAATATTCTTGAGTATTAGCAGTTGAGTTGTCAATTCAACCACACCTGGATAACTTAGTATCTGCAGCAAGGTATTTAGTAGCAAAGTAATATGATAGTAATGGTAGCGGTGGTAAAAGGTAAAGATAGTAATAGCAATATTTTTGGTGTTTTGTAGTGATTGTAACAGTAGCAACGGAAAAGTAAATAAGCGAAGCACAATATATGAAAAGCTCGTAGGCAATGGATCAGTGATGGATAATTATGTCGGATGCGATTCCTCATGTAATAGCTATAACATAGGGTGACACAAAACTAGCTCCAATTCATCAATGTAATGTAGGCATGTATTCCCAATATAGTCATACGTGCTTATGGAAAAGAACTTGCATGACATCTTTTGTCCTACCCTCCCGTGGCAGCGGGGTCCTAGCGGAAACTAAGGGATATTAAGGCCTCCTTTTAATAGAGAACAGGACCAAAGCATTAACACATGGTGAATACATGAACTCCTCAAACTACGGTCATCACCGAGAAGTATCTCGATTATTGTCACTTTGGGGTTGTCGGATCATAACACATAATAGGTGACTATAGACTTGCAAGATAGGATCAAGAACACACATATATTCATGAAAAGTAAATAGGTTCAGATCAGAAATCATGGCACTCGGGCCGT
Organism: Triticum dicoccoides; assembly: GCF_002162155.2. Classification (NCBI taxonomy): domain Eukaryota; kingdom Viridiplantae; phylum Streptophyta; class Magnoliopsida; order Poales; family Poaceae; genus Triticum; species Triticum dicoccoides. The sequence goes on along the minus strand of NC_041393.1, from coordinate 88,840,421 downwards.
AGTGACAAGCATTAAGCATAGCAAAGTCATAACAACATCAATCTCAGAACATAGTGGATACTAGGGATCAAACCCTAACAAAACTAACTTGATTACATGGTAAATCTCATCCAACCCATCACCGTCCAGCAAGCCTACGATGGAATTACTCACGCACGGCGGTGAGCATCATGAAATTGGTGATGGAGGATGGTTGATGATGATGACGGCGACGAATCCCCCTCTCCGGAGCCCCGAACGGACTCCAGATCAACCCTCCCGAGAGAGATTAGGGCTTGGCGGCGGCTCTGTATCGTAAAACGCGATGAAACTTTCTCTCTGATTTTTTTCTCCGCGAGACGGAATATATGGAGTTGGACTTGAGGTCGGCGGAGCCTCAAGGGGCACATGAGACAGGGGGGTGCCCAGGGGGAGGGCGTGCCCCCACCCTCATGGACAGGGTGTGGGCCCCTTGGTCTTCATCTTTTGTGAAGATTTTTTATATTTTCTAAAACTTGTCTCCGAGGATTTTCAGGTCATTCCGAGAACTTATGTTTTCTACACATGAAACAACATCATGGTAATTCTGCTGAAAACAGTGTCAGTCCGGTTAGTTTCATTCAAATCATGCAAGTTAGAGTCCAAAACAAGGGCAAAAGTGTTTGGAAAAGTAGACACGTTGGAGACGTATCAACTCCCCCAAGCTTAAACCTTTGCTTTTCCTCAAGCAATTCAGTTGATAAAATGAAAGTGATAAAGAAAAACTTTTACAAACTCTATTTGCTCTTGTTCTTGTAAACATGCAAAGCTATCATTCAGGTTTCAATAATATTATAAACTAACCATACTCACAATAACACTCAGGTCTCACAATTACTCATATCAATGGCATAATCAGCTAGCGAGCGATAATGATAAAACTCGGATGACAACACTTTCTCAAAACAATCATAACATGATATAAAAAAATGGTATCTCGCTAGCCCTTTCTGAGACCGCAAAACATAAATGCAGAGCACCTTTAAAGATCAAGGACTGACTAAACATTGTAATTCATGGTAAAAGAGATCCAGTCAAGTCATACCCAATATAAACCAATAATAATGAATGCAAATGACAGCGTGCTCTCCAGCGGGTGCTTTTTAATAAGATGGTGATGGCTCAACATAAAAGTAAATAGATAGGCCCTTCGCAGAGGGAAGCAGGGATTTGTAGAGGTGCCAGAGCTCGGTTTTAAAATAGAGATTGAATAACATTTTGAGCGGCATACTTTTGCTGTCAACGCAACAACTATGAGATGGCTGTATCTTCCATACTACATGCATTATAGGTAGTTCCCACGCAGAATGGTAAAAGTTTATACTCCCCCAACCACCAACAAGCATCAATCCATGGCTTGCTCGAAACAACGAGTGCCTCCAACTAACAACAATCCTGGGGGAGTTTTGTTTAATTATTTTGATTTGATTTGATCTTTTTGGATCATGGGACTGGGCATCCCGGTTACCGGCCCTTTCTCGTGAATGAGGAGCGGAGTCCCCTCCTCTGAGAATAACCCACCTAGCATGGAAGATATAGGCAGCCCTAGTGGAAACATGAGCGGCTCGAGCATACAAAACAGAATTTCATTTGAAGGTTTAGAGTTTGGCACATACAAATTTACTTGGAACGGCAGGTAAATACCGCATATAGGAAGGTATAGTGGACTCATATGGAATAACTTTGGGGTTTAAGGAGTTTGGATGCACAAGCGGTATTCCCGCTTAGTACATGTGAAGGCTAGCAAAAGACTGGGAAGCGACCAACTGAGAGAGCGACAACAGTCATAAACATGCATTAAAACTAATTCACATCGAGTACAAACATGAGTAGGATATAATCCACCATGAACATAAATATCGTGAAGGCTATGTTGATTTTGTTTCAACTACATGCATGAACATGTGCCAAGTCGAGTCACTCAATTCATTCAAAGGAGGATACCATCCCATCATACCACATCATAATCATTCTAATAGCATGTTGGCACGCAAGGTAAACCATTATAACTCAAAGCTAATCAAGCATGGCACAAGCAACTATAATCTCTAAATGTTATTGCAAATATGTTTACTTCATAATAAGCTGAATCAGGAACGATGAACTCATCACATTTACAAAAACAAGAGAGGTCGAGTTCATACCAGGTTTTCTCATCTCAATAAGTCCATCATATATCGTCATTATTGCCTTTCACTTGCACGACTGAACGATGTGTTTAATAATAAGAGTGTACGTGCATTGGACTAAGCTAGAATCTATAAGCATTCAACTCAAAAGAGAAGACAAATAATATGGGCTCTAAAGTAAATAGACAATCATGTATATGAGAGCCACTAAACATTTTCGATATGGTCTTCTCGACCCCCAAAGGAAAGAAAAGAAAATAAAACTATTTACACGAGAAAGCTCCCACCAAGTAAAAAGAAGAACGAGAAATCTTTTTGGGTTTTCATTTTAATTCTACTACAAGCATGAAAATTAAACTAACTATATTTTTTTGTTTTTCTTAAGGTTTATCAAGAACACAAGAAGAAAATTAGAAAAAGAAATTTAAACTAGCATGGATAATACAATGAAAGAGTATGAGCACCGACGGCTAATATAGTGTGTGAACATGAATGTAAAGTTGGTGAGAAATACATACTCCCCCAAGCTTAGGCTTTTGGACTAAGTTGGTCTAATGCCAAGGGTAGCCTGGCTGATATCCGTAGTTGTATCTGGGGTCGTACTGAGATGCAGCAGCAAATGCCTCCTGAGCTGCAGCATGCTGGCGAGCCACCTCCGCTCTCCCCTCGTGTTCAGCTGCTTTCTCCCTGGTAACAACATGTCTTCCTTTTGCCTGATAATCAAAAAGGAGAGGAGCAGGAAGAGTAACATGGACGACATTGTGTCTGTTATATATTAGTCGATAATGAAGGTACTGTTCATTCCTCCTAAGAAAATGATGATTGACCATAGCGTCATAATCTAAATAAACAGGAGGTATCATCGTATCCGCCTCTCGTGGGGCTATACCAAGATAGTTAGCCACACGGGTTGCATAAATTCCTCCAAATAAATCTCCGGCTCTACTATTATTCTGCAACCTACGTGCAACTATTGTCCCCAAGTTATAACCTTTATAACCTAACACAGCACTCTTGAGGACAGAGAGATCAGGGACACACATATGACATGCTTCATCTTTACCGTTAATGCATCTACCAATGAAGAGAGCGAAATAATGTATAGTAGGAAAATGAATGCTCCCTATGGTGGCTTGTGCTATGTCCCTGGATTCTCCCACAGTAATACTAGCAAGGAAATCTCTAAATTCAGATTTGTGAGGATCATTAATATTACCCCACTGCGGGAGTTTGCAAGTAGTTGTAAAATCCTCTAAGTCCATGGTATAAGATGTATCATAAATATCAAATAGGACACTAGGAGAATTACGCGTACAGTTATATTTAAACCTGCGGACAAAGGAATCAGTCAATTGATAGTACTGGGGACACTTATCTTGTAGGAAGTCCTCCAGCTCAGCATTACGCACATACGCGTCAAATTCCTCCTTGAAGCCTGCATTGACCATAAAATCATCGGATGGCCACTCACAAGCTCGTACATCTGCATCCCTCGATATTTCAACATCTTGCTCACACATAGCAATCATGGGCCCTTTCTTCACCGAGGAACCACCTTGATACATTCTCCTAGACATAATTCTTTTTCTGAGAAATCTCTGAAATTTAGTAACTTCAAAATAAAAGTGAAATAAAATTAACAAGAATGGTAGCAGCTACTCCTACAAGTGCCTAGAGCCTATATCATGCATTAGAATTACTTGGAACCTCGTTAATTTAACATGCAAGCTCAAGAACAGGGTCACCAAGACAGCAAGGGTTTGCAATGAATAAACCACTAGAACAAAAACTAATTGGACCAATGGAGGAGTCACGTACCAAGCAACAATCTCCCAAAGCAGTTTTGTGAATGGAGCTTTGAGCAAGGAGATCGAAAATCGCAGCAAAACGAGCTAGAACTCGTGCTTGAGCTGGATGGGGATTTTTTTGGGTAGAAGATGGAGTGTGTGGGTGCTGGCATAAGTGGAGGGGGGCTACCAGGGGCCCATGAGACAGGGGGCGCCCAGGTGGGGTGGGCGCGCCCTCCACTCTCGTGGCCTGGTGCTTGCCCCTCCTGCAGTGATTTCAGTGCCTAAAATCCTCAAATATTCCATAAAAAATCATACTAAATTTGCAGGGCATTTGGAGCACTTTTATATTCAGGATATTTTTTTATTGCACGGATAATTCAGAAAACATACGGATAATACTATTTTTGTTTTATTTATTTTAAATAACAGAAAGTAAAAAGAGGGTACAGAAGGTTGTGCCTTCTAGTTTCATCCATCTCATGATCATCAAAATGAATCCACTAACAAGGTTGATCAAGTCTTGTTAACAAACTCATTCCGAATAACACGGAACCGGCAAAATTTCTAAGTGACACTAAGTTACCTCAATGGGGATATGAAAATCCCCAACAATAAGAGTATCATACTTTTTCTTGACAGTAGGGAGAGCAAATTCAAAACCTCCAATAATAATTGATGGAATTTTCTCAATAGTATTTATGCTATGAACTTGGATTTGCTTCCTCGGAAAATGTACCGTATGCTCATTTCCATTAACATGAAAGGTGACATTGCCTTTGTTGCAATCAATAACAGCTCCTGCAGTATTTAAAAAGGGTCTACCAAGAATAATAGACATACTATCATCCTTAGGAATATCAAGAATAATGAAGTCTATTAAGATAGTAATATTCCCAACAACAACAGGCACGTCCTCACAAATGTCGACAGGTATAGCAGTAGATTTGTCAGCCATTTGCAAAGATATCTCAGTAGGTGTCAACTTACTCAATTCAAGTCTACGGTACAAGGAAAGAGGCATAACACTAACACCGGCTCCTAAATCACATAAAGCAGGTTTAACATAATTTCTTTTAATAGAGCAAGGTATAGTGGGTACTCCGGGATCACCAAGTTTCTTAGGTATTCCACCCTTAAAGGTATAGTTGGCAAGCATGGTGGAAATCTCAGATTTAGGTATTTTCCTTTTATTAGTGATGATATCTTTCATATATTTTGCATAACGGTTTGTTTTAAGCATATCAGTTAAGCGCATGCGTAAGAAAATAGGTCTAATCATTTCAGCAAAACGCTCAAAGTCCTCATCATCCTTTGTCTTGGATGGTTTAGGAGGAAAGGGCATGGGTTTCTGAACCCATGGTTCTCTTTCTCTACCATGCTTCCTAGCAAGAAAATCTCTCTTATCATAACGTTGGTTTCTTGATTGTGGGTTATCAAGACCAATAGCAGGTTCAATTTCTATTTCATTGTTATTACTAGGTTGAACATCTACATGAACATCATTATTAGCATTATCATCAGGGTCATGTTCATCTCCGGATTGTGTTTTGAAAGTGCGTTATATCGACTAGAGGGGGGGTGAATAGGCGATTTTTATGAATTCTTCACTGAGGAATTTGCCGGTGAGGAAATTCCTTAGCGAAGAACTACTAGCAGCGGAATAAGTACTCAGAAGTAAGCATAACATGATACAGACATAGTCATCATGATGAAATGAAGACAAGCACAAAGTACAGGAAGCGTAAACACAGGATAACACAAGATGAAGACAAACAGACTGAAGAAATTGAACTGAGGAAATTGAGAAAGTCTTCAGTCAAAGTCTTCAAACACAGATATGAACAATCACTCAACACAGTAATGAGGAAATGAGAGAGTTGAGGAAATAGAACCAGTAAGGTTGGTGAAGACAATGATTTGGTAGACCAGTTCCAACTGTTGTCTTAGTTGTACGTTTGGTTGGAGCAGCTGAGTATTTAAACTCGAGGACACAAAGTCCCGGACACCCAGTCACTGAGCACGCACATCAAGACACCAAGTCCTCACCGTATTATCCTTGAACTAAGGTCACACAGACCTCATCCAATCACTCGTGGTAAGTCTTCAGGCGACTTCCAAACCTTCACAGACTCGGTCACTAGGCAATCCACAATTCCTCTTGGATACTCTAGACCATGACGCCTAACCGTCTGGAAGAAGCACAGTCTTCAAAGGTAACAAGCGTCGGATCCACGCAGGATCAATCTCTTCAGTGATGCTCAATCACTTTGGGTTTGTAGGTGTTTGGGTTTGGGGTTTTTCCTCACTCGATGATTTTCGCTCAAAGTCCTCGGAGGATGGGTTGCTCTCAAATGACAAGTGTCAGTTTCTCTCGGAGCAGCCAACCAGCTAGTGGTTGTAGGGGGTGGATATTTATAGCCTAGGGAGCAGCCCGACATGATAAGACATAAATGCCCTTGTCTGATATGTCTGTTAGATGGATAAGATATTTTGGGACAGCTGGCGCGCAGCACAGCAACGGTCGGAAATTTGACTCTCAAATTCCTCAGGGCTATCATGTTCCTCACTGTGTAGGCAATCCGCACTGGCGAATTCCTAACTTCTCAGTCAGAACAAATTCCTCAGCGACCAGAAGAACTTCATCTCTGTCACTGAAGAAATTGACTGAACTGTATGAGATTTCCAAAGGCTTCACTCGAAGGGTTTGGTAGGTGTAGGATTTTGAGTTGAGCATCACTTGAAATTTTTTCCTTAGTATTTCCTCGACCCCCTTTAACAGTACGGTGTTTCCTATGACTCAAGAAAGAGAAAAACAAAACTATGAAAACGAAAGTCTTCAAGCTTCATATTCCTCGCATGAATATCAAGTCTTCACGGACACACCAATTTCTTCACTTTCAAAGTCTTCATGAAAGTCTTCAGGAATACCAAAATCTTTAGTTGAAGATATTCATTTTTAGGGGTCGACTTTCTCTGTAAATATCAAACTCCTCATAGACTTATAGACCTGTGTACACTCACAAACGCATTAGTCCCTTAACCTATAAGTCTTCAATACACCAAAATCACTAAGGGGCACTAGATGCACTTACAATCTCCCCCATTTTGGTGATTGATGACAATATAGGTTAAGTTTTCAACGAGGATAAACATATGAAGTGTAAGTACTGATATTGAGGAATTTGATTGCAAGATATAGAAGAACTCCCCTTGAAGATGTGCATAGTGAGGAATTTGCTTTTGAAGCAATGCACACTTGAAGAGTTGAATCATGGAGATCTCCCCCTATATCTTGTAATTCATACACGCATTTGACATGTAATATGAAGAATTTGAAATGCATGATGAAATATGGTGCCTGATCAAATTCAGCATGCGTGCAATAATGTTAATGAGGAACAAGCATGCAGAATAACGTATCAAGAGTATCAAAGCACAGTGCATCAAAAGTATCAGGGCACCATCGGGTTTAAGATTACAACTCGATCCAATAAAGTTTCAGAAGAATGAGAGTTGTAACTTAGCAAAAAAACGCCCATATAATAGACCCGCTTGAAGACTAACTCAAATTTATCCCCCTTTGTCATCGAATGACCAAAAGGATCGAAACTGAGGACTAACGCCCCTGAAGAATATCAAGTTGATGGAGGAGCGCCAGTGTTGTCGGGGTCGGTAGTCGTAGTAGGGCCTGCAGCAGTGTCGTCCAAATCTTCATTTTCATCAGTGTCGCGCGATGAAGAATAGGAGCTGGCCATCAAGGAAGGAACTTTGACCTTCTTGAATTTCTTCGGTGGAGGTGCAGACTAGTCAAATTCTTCCTTGAGACCCATATTCTTCAGATCTGCAGCACTGTAGACATGTGATAGAATAGCCCAGGTATGGTTGAAGGTTTCCTGGAGGTAGAAGTGGTTTTCCTTCACTGCATTGTGTGTTGAGGTCATGTTGTGAAGAATTGAACCATACTGACGCTTGACCCATTTATGATTGCGATCAACTTTCTGATGAAGACTGAGGAGTAACTCACGATCAGTCATCACCCTGGGTGTTGTGTCTTGAGGAATTTTCTTGGTGGCAGAGTCATGTGTGGCAGAGTCATCATTGGTGGAGTAGGATGCAGCCTTACGAAATTGACCATCCAATGGACGAATGCCTTCATCTATCATAGCAGTTGCCTTGCCTTTCTCATCAGCTGAGGAATATGTCCGTTTGAGGACTTCAATTGGAGGCAAGTAGCTACCATGGTTCAGAGTGTCAGCCTTGTAATTGAGTGAAGACCTTGTCCTGATGAATCTCATAATCCATGGTGCATAAGGCTTCAGCTCAAATGGTGACATAGCAATATTCGCCAGAGTCCTCATGAAGAAACCATGGAAGTTGACGGGAACGCCATGAATGATATTGAAAAGCATATTCTTCATGATGCCAATGACCTCTTCATCATTTGAGTCGTGGCCTTTGATAGGACTCATTGTCTTCGTTAGAATGCGATAGACAGTCCGAGGCACATACAGTAATTCCTTGACGAGGAATTTGGTTCGAGGAGCCTGCCCTGGCTTCAAAGGCTTCATCAGCACTTGCATGAAATGATTGGAAAGCTCAGGTTCACTATAGACGCAACGAGTACTGTCATGGGGAGGACTGGGTGGGAGGGCATGAAGCAATTCGGTTGCTGGTGCCTTGTAGTGAGTATTTTCAGACATCCAGTCCAGCACCCATGAATTCACATCTTCAGAGTTTCTGGTGATGTGCAGCATTGCATAGAATTGAAGAATGAGTTCTTCATTCCAATCACAGATGTCAGTGCAGAAATTTAGCAATCCAGCATCGTGAAGAACACTGAGGACTGGCTCGAAGCACGGCAGAGACTCCATGTCCACATGAGGAATATGTTCATGATCGAAGACTTTGTCTTTGTCGAACAGTACTGAGGAATAGAAATTGTCTTGACTAGCAGTCCAGAAATGCCTCTTCCTTATGCGAGCAGAGTCGTAGGGGTTATAGTCAGTGAAGAACACATGCTCGCAGAAGAAATCTTCAACCTTGAACTTTTGCTTCATTGAGAATGGATTCGTTGGCTTGGGCACTGGTGTGTCAGTGAGTTGCATCACAACCTCAGGAATCGCAATATCGGGTTCTTCAGGCTGAGGAATTTCTGGTTCCTCTTCAGTTGCAGTCTGCGTGTTCAAAGGTTCAACAACAGCAGTTTCTTCAGCACTAGCGGCTGGAATGTCTTCATGCACAGACGAGGTGGGATGAGTTTCTTCAGAGCCCATTTGAACTGTTGGTGCAGGGGACCGAGGTATTTGTTGTAGTGGGGTGAAGAGTGGAGAATTGGGGTGCTGACTTTCCCAAAAGTCATGATTCATCACGGGCGTTGTGCAACCAATGTCTACGTCTTCATCTTCATTTTCATTGGGGTGCTGACTTTCCCAAAAGTCATGATTCATCTGAACTGAGGCATTGGCAAGGAAGCAACATTCGTTGAAGGGATCGTATCCACATCAATTTCTTCATCAACCTGCTCTAACGAATCAGCAGATTGAGGTTCCTCATCAGATCCGCTAGGGATCACATATTCCTCACCAAAAGGAACAAGGTCCTTTGATGGCATGGTGGAAATCGGAACAGCATCAATTGGATTTTCAATAGAGCTTGTCAGAGGCTTCATCTTCTATGGAGCTGAAGATTCTGAAGCACTAGATGCTTTCCTTTTCTTCACTGCAGCTCGCTCTGCAACCTTGGTCTTCTTCACATCAAATGCACATGGAAGAATTGGAGTTGGGGTAGGTGCAGATGGAGCTGAGGAATCTTGTTGATTTTCTTCAGGCACAACTGATGTAGTTGCCCTGACATCTTCAGTTTCTTCAGGCGCACCACTAGTGGATGCCCTGACAATTTCTTCAGCGACTGGAATGGAGTCATCAGCCCTAGAACTAGCATTTTCATCAGCAGCCTGAATGTCATCAGCGGTGCTGGCATGTTCTTCAGTTGGCTGAGCAGATGCTTCAGCTTGAGGAATTTCTTGTTGCGATGGGGCTGCAACATTTGTGAATTTCTCAGTCAGTTTCACAAACCTGACTTTGGCTCCTTGCCAATCAGCATAGTAAGCATTGAAATCATCACTGAGGGCTTTGATTTCAGCTTGGATCTTGAGGAGTTCATCAGTTGTCATATTGACAACGTTATTCTTCAGGAACATCTCCTTTCTGAACTGAGTCTTCTTGATCTGCCTGGCCTTCTCAAATTTCCATTTCTCTTCAGTGATGAAATGGGTCAGCATGTGAATTTGACCAGGAGTCAAATTGAAATTAGGCATAGGACTATTTGGATCCTTGTGCCAGAGATCAATGTAATCAAGGATCGCCCTTGGATCCAAAAGCAGTGGCACATTTGTGCCTTTGGCTCTAGCGGCCCTTTCTTGTTGGTCTCTGATGATTTCTGCAAGTTCATCATCATCAGCTTCATCGTCAGATGGCACTTGGAAGGCAACCTGTTTCTTCTTCGAACTAGGCCGAGGACCTCGACCAGCCGTTGCCTTTGTCTTCAGCAAAGTGGGGCCTGATGAAGATTTTGGTGCAGCTAAGGAACTCGTTGAGGCACCAGAGGCAATAGAGATGCCTGTAGTCCTCTGGCACGTGGCCAGATGTACAGGTGTTGAGGACTTTGCCAGAGCAGCTGAGGACTTTAGGGGAGGAGCAGAGGACTTTGGAGGAGCAGGAGCAGCATGAGGGTCTGGCCGTGAGGGCTTTGAAGAATCTGGCCGTGAGGGCTTTGAAGATTCTGGTCGTGAGGGCATAGTTGGTGAAGCACTTGGCTTGTGAGCGGGCTTCTTTGCCATTGATTTTCTTGGCCTGACAGAGGCCTCAGTGGCAGAAGTAGCAGCAGAGTCTTCATTGAATTTCCTCACTACTTCTTTGGCTTGTCTCGCCAACTCGGCTTGGCGTTTGGCCCATCTTCAGGAAAATCCTCACCACGCTTGATGCTGGTGGGGCCCGCTTCTTGGCCAGGTGCCAATGGAGCTCTTGGGCATGGAGGATTAAGTGCGAATTTCTTCATATACTTTGGAGTCACATATCTGTACTCCCTCCATTCTCTTGCCCATCTCCGTTCAATCTTCTGTATGCGCACCTTGCACTGATTTTTATTTTCTTTTCCGTACTTAGCCTCATCAGGTGTGCAATAATCAGCATAGATGGCCTCAGGTATTTCAAAGGCAGTCATGACCTCAGGCTTCTTTCCTCCTTTCTGCGGTTTCTTACCGTCTGCCATATTCTTCAGATGAGGAATTTGAACAATCGAATTTTCTGAAGAAGTATGCAACTTTTCTTCGAGGAACGCTGCAAATGAGTTAAGTTGATGAGAACCTAGTGATTCAGCAGCGGACATGAGTACCTGTGAACAGAGTATAGTTGCGAGGAATTTGGAGAGGTCATATGCGTTCTCAGAAGGTTTTTCAAAAAGAACAAGTTTGAGGATTTTGACCAGATGATCCTTGAAGAATTTCACTAAGCGTTCTTTGTCTTAGGTTCGAGAGTTGTATAGATCGAGGATCCACACAATTGAGGAATCTTGAAGAAAAATGATGCTTAGAGAAACGAAGCAAGAACAGATGACTAGTCAGGTGTTTTGTGTGTGAGGATTTGAAGAATAAAACACCTTTGAAGATTTTGTAGTGAAATTTTGAATCAAAAGGGGTAGTAAAAGTAACTTTTAATTACCCTGGATGAAGAACACAATGAACTGTGAAGTAGAACAGTGAAGTTCGTCGGTGTAGATCTTCCACGCCCTAACTTGGTGGAGGAAGACAGCTACGGTGGCGGCGGAGTGAAGATTTCCGCGGTCGGTGCGAGTACAACGGCGACGAAGTCGAGGCAGTGAAGCTCTTCCTCACCGGCGACGATGGAGTAGCGGCGGCACTAGGGTTTGAGAAGCTCGAGCGAGAGAGAGAGAGCGGTTGAGCGGAGTAAAGGAAGTGAGGAAGGGGAGAGGGGGTATTTATAGTGGTACTGAAAAACTGTTTGCCCGAAGATTTAGGATGAACATGCCCCTGACCCTTCTCCTTCGCTTGACATGTGTCACCCACGTACTGAGAAGTGGAGATCGTGTTAGATCGTGGGTGAATAGATAAGTCTATCGTGGGATCCGGAACGGTTTGAGCGGTAAAACCGAAATTTTGGATAAGATTAGTTTTAAAGTTCCGTTCGCAAATTCTTCAGCTGTCAAGGACACAGTGAAGATTTTGAACGAGTTTCAAATAGAACGCACATGATTGGGTTGAGTATAGCATAGAGGGGGAAGGGTCCGATCACATTCACTTAGTAGAAGAAGCAACTTGAAGAAATAGCCATAAGTGAATGCTGTACAGGACATAAACTCATATATATATATATATAGCCAATGAAGAAAAATGACGGAAACAGTGAAGATTTTGCAAAGTTGAAGAATTTTAAAAACTGAGGAATTTCAAAAATGAACATTTTCAACTTTGGTGGTGGCGTGATCCACCGTATAAGAATGATGATTTCAGACACCGCCTACAATTGTCGTAGGGTTTTGAGAATCAAATTCTTCGTTTAATTTCTTCACACTTAGAGTGTTATTATTCATTGATTGAAGAAAAACGTTTCTTCATGTGTTGCACATCTAAGTCATCAATTTTGCATAAGTGTCAGGATGTGTGTCCTTTTCAAAGAACATTCAAAGATTCTAAGATATTTAGCTCACACCGCAACTTGCTAAATCTCTTCTCATCCAAGGGCTTTGTGAAGATATCGGCTAGCTGTTCTTCAGTCTTCACGTGCTCGATGGAGATGTCGCCCTTCAACACATGATCATGAAGAAAATGATGATGAATCTGAATGTGCTTTGTCTTCGAATGCTGAACTGGGTTGTGAGCAATCTTGATGGCACTCTCATTGTCACAGAGGAGAGGCACATTCTTCACGTTGACGCCATAGTCCTTGAGGGTTTGCTTCATCCATAGCAATTGAGCACAACAAGAACCAGTAGCAATGTATTCAGCTTCAGCAGTAGACAGAGATACGCTGTTCTACTTCTTCGAGGACCAACAAACCAAAGATCGTCCAAGGAAATGACAAGTACCAGATATTGACTTGCGGTCCACATGATCACCAGGATAGTCAGAGTCAGAATATCCAATGAGATCAAAAGTTGAGCCCTTGGGGTACCATAATCCTAGTGTTGGTGTGTGAGCTAGATATCGAAGAATATGCTTCACAGCCTTATGGTGTGATTCCTTCGGTGTAGCTTGAAATCGGGCACACATGCAAACACTAAGCATTATATCTGGCCTAGATGCACATAAATACAATAAGGAGCCAATCATGGAGCGGTATACCTTGTGATCGGAGTCAATACCATTTTCATCAGTGCATAGATGGCCATTTGTGGGCATAGGAATTTTGACGCCTTTGCAATCTTGCATGCCGAATTTCCTTAGAACATCCTTGGGGTATTTCTCCTGAGATATGAATATGCCATTGTGCTGTTGACGAATTTGAAGACCTAAGAAGAATTTCAACTCTCCCATCATAAACATTTGATATTCTTCACTCATCATATAGGCAAATTCATCACTATAATGTTGGTCAGTACAGCCAAAGATAATATCATCAACGTATATTTGGCACACAAATAGTTCACCATCATAAGATTTAGTAAAGAGTGTAGGGTCGAGTGAACCGGGTGTGAAGCCATTCTTCACAAAGAATTCCTTCAAAGTATCATACCATGCCCGAAGGGCTTGCTTGAGGCCATAGAGGGCCTTGTTGAGTCTGAAGACTTTGTCAGGATTCTTTGGATCTTCAAAACCTGGGGGTTGAGCAACATATACTTCTTCCTCAAGCTTACCATTGAGGAATGCACTTTTCACATCCATTTGATATAAAGTGATATTATGATGGTTAGCATAAGCAAGTAATATGTGAATAGCCTCAAGTCTAGCAACAGGTGCAAAAGTTTCATCGAAATCAGTTCCTTCAACCTGTGTGTAGCCTTGAGCTACAAGTCGTGCCTTATTCCTCACCACAAGGCCATTTTCATCTTGCTTGTTGCGGTAGATCCACTTTGTGCCGATGATATTATGCTTGCGAGGATCTGGATGTTTGACCAGTTCCCAGACATTGTTGAGCTCGAACTGATGTAATTCTTCTTGCATGGCCTGAATCCACTCAGGCTCCAGAAATGCTTCATCTACCTTAGTGGGCTCTGTAATAGAAACAAAAGCATAGTGCCCACAAAAGTTAGATAAATGTGAAGCTTTTGAGCATGTGAGAGGACCTAGCGCTCGAATGTCATCGATGATCTTTTCCACTTGCACTTCTTTTGCAATGCAAGGATGAGCTGTTTGTCGTTGAGGAATTTGATCAGCATTTTCTTCAGCACCATTTCTTCAGCATTTTCATCAGGTGCACCAGCTCGATTTTCTTCACGTTCTGGAATGAATTCTTCAACAGATTCTTCAGTAGGAATAACATCCTCAGTAGCCTTGAACTTGATAGAATCCTCAGGTGCTGGTTCATGAAAGTGCGTTATATCGACTAGAGGGGGTGAATAGGCGATTTTTATGAATTCTTCACTGAGGAATTTGCCGGTGAGGAAATTCCTTCGTGAAGAACTACTAGCAGCGGAATAAGTACTCAGAAGTAAGCATAACAGGATACAGACATAGTCATCATGATGAAATGAAGACAAGCACCGAGTACAGGAAGCGTAAACACAGGATATCACAAGATGAAGACAAACAGACTGAAGAAATTGAACTGAGGAAATTGAGAAAGTCTTCAGTCAAAGTCTTCAAACACAGATATGAACAATCACTCAACACAGTAATGAGGAAATGAAAGAGTTGAGGAAATAGAACCAGTAAGGTTGGTGAAGACAATGATTTGGTAGACCAGTTCCAACTGCTGTCTCGGTTGTACGTCTGGTTGGACCGTCTGAGTATTTAAACTCGAAGACACACAGTCCCGGACACCCAGTCGCTGAGCACGCAGCTCAAGACACCAAGTCCTCAACATATTCTCCTTGAACTAAGGTCACACAGACCTCGTCCAATCACTCGTGGTGAGTTTTCAGGTGACTTCCAAACCTTCACTCGGTCACTCGGCGATCCACAATTCCTCTTGGATGCTCTAGACCATGATGCCTAACCGTCTGGAAGAAGCACAGTCTTCAAAGGTAACAAGCGTCGGATCCACGCAGGATCAATCTCTTCAGTTATGCTCAATCACTTTGGGTTTGTAGGTGTTTGGGTTTGGGGTTTTTCCTCACTCGATGATTTTCGCTCAAAGTCCTCGGAGGATGGGTTGCTCTCAAATGACAAGTGTCAGTTTCTCTCGGAGCAGCCAACCAGCTAGTGGTTGTAGGGGGCGGCTATTTATAGCCTAGGGAGCAGCCCGACGTGATAAGACATAAATGCCCTTGTCTCATATGACCGTTAGGTGGATAAGATATTTTGGTACAGCTGGCGCGTAGCACAGCAACGGTCGGAAATTTGACTATCAAATTCCTCAGGGCTATCATGTTCCTCACTGTGTAGGCAATCCGCACTGGCGAATTCCTAACTCCTCAGTCAGAACAAATTCCTCAGCGACCAAAAGAACTTCGTCTCTGACACTGAAGAAATTGACTGAACTGTATGATATTTCCAAAGGCTTCACTCGAAGGGTTTGGTAGGTGTAGGATTTTGAGTTGAGCATCACTTGGAAATTTTTCCTTAGTATTTCCTCGACCCCCTTTAACAGTACGGTGTTTCCTATGACTCAAGAAAGAGAAAAACAAAACTATGAAAACGAAAATCTTCAAGCTTCATATTCCTCGCATGAATATCAAGTCTTCACGGATACACCAAATTATTCACTTTCAAAGTCTTCGTGAAAGTCTTCAGGAATACCAAAATCTTCAGTCGAAGATATTCATTTTTAGGGGTCGACTTTCTCTATAAATATCAAACTCCTCTTAGACTTATAGACCTGTGTACACTCACAAACGCATTAGTCCCTTAACCTATAAGTCTTCAATACACCAAAATCACTAAGGGGCACTAGATGCACTTACAATCTCCCCCTTTTTGGTGTTTGATGACAATATAGGTTAAGTTTTCAACGGGGATAAACATATGAAGTGTAAGTACTGATATTGAGGAATTTGATTGCAAGATATAGAAAAACTCCCCCTGAAGATGTGCATAGTGAGGAATTTGCTTTTGAAGCAATGCACACTTGAAGAGTTGAATCATGGAGATCTCCCCCTATATCTTGTAATTCATACACGCATTTGACATATAATATGAAGAATTTGAAATGCATGATGAAATATGGTGCCTAATGAAATTCAGCATGCGTCCAATAATATTACTGAGGAACAAGCATGCAGAATAACGCATCAAGAGTATCAGATCACAGTGCATCAAAAGTATCAGAGCACCATCGGGTTTATGTTTACAACTCGATCCAATAAAAGTTTCAGAAGAACGAGAGTTGTAACTTAGCAAAACGCCCATATAATAGACCCGCTTGAAGACTAACTCAAATTTCTCCCCCTTTGTCATCGAATGACCAAAAGGTTCGAAACTGAGGACTAACGCCCCTGAAGAATATCAAGTTGATGGAGGAGCGCCAACGTTGTTGGGGTCGGTTGTCGCAGTAGGGCCTGCCGTAGTGTCGTCTAAGTCTCCATTTTCATCAGTCTCGCGTGATGAAGAATAGGAGCTGGCCACCAAGGAAGGAACTTTGACCTTCTTGAATTTCTTCGGTGGAGGTGCGGACCAGTCAAATTCTTCCTTGAGACCCATATTCTTCATATCTGCAGCGTTGTAGACATGTGATAGAACAGCCCAGGTACGGTTGAATGTTTCATGGAGGTAGTAGTGGTTTTTCTTCACTGCATTGTGTGTTGAGGTCATGTTGTGAAGAATGGAACCAAACTGACGCTTGACCCATTTATGATTGCGATCAACCTTCTGATGAAGAATGAGGAGTAACTCACGATCAGTCATCACCCTGGGAGTTGTGGCTTGAGGATTTTGCTTGGCGGCAGAGTCATGTGTGGCAGAGTCATCATTGGTGGAGTAGGATGCAGCCTTGCGAAATTGACCATCCAATGGACGAATGCCTTCATCTATCATAGCAGTTGCCTTGCCTTTGTCATCAGCTAAGGAATATGTCCGTCTTAGGACTTCAATCGGAGGCAAGTAGCTGCCATGGTTCAAAGTGTCAGCTTTGTAATTCAGTGAAGCCCATGTCCTGATGAATCTCATAATCCATGGTGCATAAGGCTTTAGCTCAAATGGTGACATAGCAATATTCGCCAGAGTCCTTATGAAGAAATCATGGAAGTTGACGGGAACGTCGTGAATGATATTGAAAAGCATATTCTTCATGATGCCAATGACTTCTTCATCATTTGAGTCGTGGCCTTTGATAGGACTCATTGTCTTCGTCAGAATGCGATGGACAGTCCGAGGCACATATAGTAATTCCTTGACGAGGAATTTGGTTCGAGGAGCCTGCCCTGGCTTCAAAGGCTTCATCAGCACTTGCATGAAATGATTCGAAAGCTCAGGCTCACTATAGACACAACGAGCACCGTCAATGGGAGGATTGAGTGCGAGGGCACGAAGCAATTCAGTTGCTGGTGCCTTGTAGTGAGTATTTTTAGACATCCAGTCCAGCACCCATGAACTCACATCTTCAGAGTTTCCTGTGATGTGCAGCGTTGCATAGAATTGAAGAATGAGTTCTTCATTCCAGTCACAGATGGCAGTGCAGAAGTTTAGCAATCCAGCATCGTGAAGGACACTGAGGACTAGCTCGAAGCACGGCAGAGACTCCATGTCCACATGAGGAATATGTTCATGATCGAAGACTTTGTCTTTGTTGAACAGTACTGAGGAATAGATTGCTTGACTAGTAGTCCAGAAACGCCTCTTCCTTATGCGAGTAGAGTCATAGGGGTTATAGTCAGTGAAGAACACATGCTCGTTGAAGAAATCTTCAGCCTTGAACTTTTACTTCTTTGAGAATGGATCCGTTGGCTTGGGCACCGGTGTGTCAGTGAGTTGCATCACAACCTCAGGAATCGCAATCTCAGGTTCTTCAGGCTGAGGAATTTCTGGTTCCTCTTCAGTTGCAGTCTGTGTGTTCAAAGGTTCAACAACAGCAGCTTCTTCAGCACTAGCGGCTGGAATGTCTTCATGCACAGATGAGGTGGGATGAGTTTCTTCGGAGCCCATTTGAACTGTTGGTGCAGGGGCTGAGGTATTTGTTGTAGTGGGGTGAAGAGTGGAGAATTGGGGTGCTGACTTTCCCAAAAGTCATCATTCATCACGGGCGTTGTGCAGCCAATGTCCACTACTTCATCTTCAATTTCTTCAATGCCAGCCTCTTTAGCTGTGAACTGAGGCATTGGCGAGGAAGCAACAGGCATTGAAGGGATCGCATCCACTTCAATTTCTTCATCAACCTGCTCTGACGAAGCAGCAGATTGAGGTTCTTCAGCAGATCCGCTTGGGATCACATATTCCTCATCAAAAGGAACAAGGTTATTTGATGGCATGGTGGAAATCGGAACAACATCAATTGGATTTTCAATAGAGCTTGTCAGAGGCTTCATCTTCTTTGGAGCTGAAGATTCTGAAGAACTGGATGCTTTCCTTTTCTTCACTGCAGCTCGCTCTGCAGCCTTGGTCTTCCTCACATCTGATGCAGATGGAAGAATAGGAGTTGGTGTAGGCACTGGAGGAGCTGAGGATTCTTGTTGGATTTCCTCAGGCGCAACTGATGCAGTTTCCCTAACATCTTCAATTTCATCAGGCGCACCACTAGTGGATGCCCTGGAAATTTCTTCAGCGGCTGGAATGGAGTCATCAGCCCTGGAACTAGCATTTTCTTCAGCAGCCTGAATGTCATCAGCGGTGCTGGCATGTTCTTCAGTTGGCTGAGCAGACGCTTCAGCTTGAGGAGTTTCTTGTTGCGATGGGGCTGCAACATTTGTGAATTTCTCAGTCAGTTTTACAAACCTAACTTTGGCTCCTTGCCAATCAGCATAGTAAGCATTGAAATCATCGCTGAGGGATTTGCTTTCAGACTAGATCTGAAGGAGTTCATCGGTTGTCATTTTGACAACGTTTTTCCTCAGGAACTTCTCTTTCCTGAACTGAGCCTTTTTGATCTGCCTGGCCTTCTCAAATTTCCATTTCTCTTCAGAGATAAAATGGGTCAGCATGTGACTTTGACCATGAGTTAAATGAAAATCAGGCATAGGGGTGTCTGGATCCTTGTGCCAGAGATCAATGTACTCGAGAATCGCCATAGGATCCAAAAGCAGTGGCACGGGTGTGCCTTTGGCTCTAGCGGCCCTTTCTTGTCGGTCTCTGATGATTGCCGCAAGTTCATCATCATCATCTTCATCGTTAGATGGCACTTGGAAGGCAACATGTTTCTTCTTCGGACTTGGCCAAGGACCTCGACCAGTCGTTGCCTTTGTCTTCAGCAGAGTGGGGACTGATGAAGATTTTGGTGCAGTTGAGGAACTTGCTGAGGAACCAGAGGCAATAGAGATGCCTGTTGTCTGGCACGTGCCCAGATGTATAGGTGTTGAGGACTTTGCCGGAGCAGCTGAGGACTTTGGAGGAGGAGCAGAGGACTTTGGAGGAGCAGGAGCAGAGGACTTTGGAACTGGCCATGAGGGCTTTAAAGAATCTGGCCGTGAGGGCTTTGAAGATTCTGGCCGTGAGGGCATTGCTGAGGAACTTGGCCGTGAGGGCATAGTTGGTGAAGCACTTGGATTGTGAGCGGGCTTCTTTGCCATAGATTTTCTAGGCTTGACAGAGGCCTCAGTGGCAGCAGCAGCAGCAAAGTCTTCATTGAATTTCCTCACTGCTTCTTTGGCTTGTCTCGCCAACTTAGCTTGGTGCTTGGCCCATTCTTCTGGAAAGTCCTCACCACGCTTGATGCTGGTGGGGTCAGCTTCTTGGCCAGGTGCCAATGGAGCTCTTGGGCATGGAGGATTAAGTGCGAATTTCTTCATATACTTTGGAGTCACATATTTGTACTCCCTCCATTCTCTTGCCCATCTCCGTTCAATCTTCTATATGCACACCTTTCGCTGATTTTTATTTTCCTTTCCGTACTTAGCCTCATCAGGTGTGCAATAATCAGCATAGATGGCCTCAGGTATTTCAAAAGCAGTCATGACCTCGGGCCTCTTTCCTCCTTTCTGCGGCTTCTTACCATCAGCCATATGCTTCAGACGAGGAATTTGAACAATTGAATTTTCTGAAGAAGTGTGCAACTTTTCTTCGAGGAATGCTGCAAATGAGTTAAGTTGATGAGAACCTAGTGATTCAGCAGCGGACATGAGTACATATGAACAGAGTATAGTTGCGAGGAATTTGGAGAGGTCATATGCGTTCTTAGAAGGTTTTTCAAAAAGAACAAGTTTTGAGGAATTTGACCAGATGAGCCTTGAAGAATTTCACTAAGTGTTCTTTGTCTTAGGTTCCTGAGTTGTATAGATCGAGGATCCACACAATTGAGGAATCTTGAAGAAAAATGATGCTTAGAGAAACGAATCAAGAACAGATGACTAGTGAGGTGTTTTGTGTGTGAGGATTTGAAGAATAAAACACCTTTGAAGATTTTGTTGTGAAATTTCGAATCAAAAGGGGTAGTAAAAGTAAATTTTAATTGCCCTTGATGAAGAACACGATGAACTGTGAAGAAGAACAGTGAAGTTCGTCGGTGTAGATCTTCCACGCCCTAACTCGGCGGAGGAAGACAACTACGGCGGCGGCGCAGTGAAGATTTCCGCGGTCGACGCGAGTACGACGGCGAAGAGGTCGAGGCAGTGAAGCTCTTCCTCACCGGCGAAGATGGAGTAGCGGCGGCGCTAGGGTTTGAGAAGATCAAGCGAGAGAGAGAGAGCGGTCGAGCAGAGTAAAGGAAGTGAGGAAGGGGAGAGGGGGTATTTATAGTGGTAGTGAAAAACTGTTTGCCCGAAGATTTAGGACGAACATGCCCCTGACCCTTCTCCTTCGCTTGACATGTGTCACCCATGTACTAAGAAGTGGAGATCATGTTAGATCGTGGGTGAATAGATAAGTCTATCGTGGGATCCGGAATGGATTGAGCGGTAAAATCGAAAATTTGGATAAGATTAGTTTTAAAGTTTCGTTCGCAAATTCTTCAGTTGTCAAGGACAGAGTGAAGATTTTGAACGAGTTTCAAATAGAACGCACATGAAGAATTTGTGAATAGTTTGGGTTGAGTATAGCATAGAGGGGGAAGGGTCCGATCACATTCACTTAGTAGAAGAAGCAACTTGAAGAAATAGCCATAAGTGAATGATGTAGAGGACATAAACTCATATATATATATATATATATATATATATATATATATATATATATATATATATAGCCAATGAAGAAAAACAACGGGAATACTGAAGATTTTGCAAAGTTGAAGAATTTCAAAAACTGAAGAATTTCAAAAACTGAGGAATTTCAAAAATGAAGATTTTCAACTTTGGTGGTGGCGTGACCCACCATATAAGAATGATGATTTCAGACACCGCGTACAATTGTCGTAGGGTTCTGAGAATCAAATTTTTCATTAATTTCTTCACACTTAGAGTGTTATTCTTCATCGATTGAAGAAAAACGTTTCTTCATGTGTTGCACATCTAAGTCATCAATTTTGCATAAGTGCCAGGATGTGTGTCCTTTTCAAAGAACATTCAAAGATTCTAAGATATTTAGCTCACACCGCAACTTGTTAAATCTCTTCTCATCCAAGGGCTTTGTGAAGATATCGGCTAGCTGTTCTTCAGTCTTCACGTGTTCGATGGAGATGTCACCCTTCAACACATGATCACGCAGAAAATGATGACGAATCTGAATGTGCTTTGTCCTCGAGTGCTGAACTGGGTTGTGAGCAATCTTGATGGCACTCTCATTGTCACAGAGGAGAGGCACATTCTTCACGTTGACGCCATAGACCTTGAGGGTTTTCTTCATCCATAGCAGTTGAGCACAGCAAGAACCAACAGCAATGTATTCAACTTCAGCAGTAGACAAGGATACGCAGTTCTGTTTCTTCGAGGACCAACAGACCAAAGATCGTCCGAGGAAATGACAAGTACCAGATGTTTATTGACTTGCGGTCCACACGATCACCAGCATAGTCAGAGTCAGAATATCCAATGAGATCAAAAGTAGAGCCCTTGGGGTACCATAATCCTAGTGTTGGTGTGTGAACTAGATATCGAAGAATATGCTTCACAGCCTTATGGTGTGATTCCTTCGGTGCAGCTTGAAATCGGGCACACATGCAAACTCTAAGCATTATATCTAGCCTAGATGCACATAAGTACAATAAAGAACCAATCATGGAGCGGTATACCTTGTGATCGAAGTCAATACCATTTTCATCAGTGCATAGATGGCCATTTGTGGGCATACGAATTTTGACACCTTTGCAATCTTGCATGCCGAATTTCCTCAGAACATCCTTGAGGTATTTCTCCTCAGATATGAATATGCCATTGTGTTGTTGACGAATTTGAAGACCTAAGAAGAATTTCAACTCTCCCATCATAGACATTTGATATTCTTCACTCATCATATAGGCAAATTCATCACTATAACGTTGGTCAGTACATCCAAAGATAATATCATCAACGTATATTTGGCACACAAACAGTTCACCATCATAAGATTTAGTAAAGAGAGTAGGGTCAAGTGAACCGGGTGTGAAGCCATTCTTCATGAAGAATTCCTTCAAAGTATCATACCACGCCCGAGGGGCCTGCTTGAGGCCATAGAGGGCCTTGTTGAGTCTGAAGACTTTGTCAGGATTCTTTGGATCTTCAAAACCTGGGGGTTGAGCAACATATACTTCTTCCTCAAGCTTACCATTGAGGAATGCACTTTTCACATCCATTTGATATAAAGTGATATTATGATGGTTAGCTTAAGCAAGTAATATGCGAATAGCCTCAAGTCTAGCAACAGGTGCAAAAGTTTCATCGAAATCAATTCCTTCAACCTGTGTGTAGCCTTGAGCTACAAGTCATTCCTTATTCCTCACCACAAGGCCATTTTCATCTTGCTTGTTGCGGTAGATCCACTTTGTGCTGATGATATTATGTTTGCGAGGATCTGGACATTTGACCAGTTCCCAGACATTGTTGAGCTTGAACTGATGTAATTCTTCTTGCATGGCCTGAATCCACTCAGGCTCCAGAAATGCTTCATCTACCTTAATGGGCTCTGTAATAGAGACAAAAGCATAGTGCCCACAAAAGTTAGATAAATGTGAAGCTTTTGAGCGTGTGAGAGGACCTGGCGCTCGAATGTCATCGATGATCTTTTCCACTTGCACTTCTTTTGCAATGCGAGGATGAGCTGGTTGTCGTTGAGGAATTTGATCAGCATTTTCTTCAGCACCATTTTCTTCAGCATTTTCATCAGGTGCACCAGCTTGATTTTCTTCACGTTCTGGAATGAATTCTTCAACAGATTCTTCGGTAGGAATAACATCCTCAGTAGGCTTGAACATGATAGAATCCTCAGGTGTTGGTTCATCTATTACAGAAGGTAGGTGCTCTCTTTGCGAGCCATTAGTTTCATCGAACTGCACATCTACAGTTTCAACAACCTTGTGAAGAATGTTGTTGAAGGCTCTGTAGGTGTGCGAGTCCTTTCCGTAACCAAGCATGAAACCTTCATGTGCTTTCGGTGCAAATTTAGCATTGTGATGAGGATCTCTAATCCAACATTTAGCACCGAAAACTTTGAAATAACTCACATTGGGTTTCTTGTCAGTGAGGAGTTCATAGGCAGTCTTTTTGAAGAATTTGTGAAGATATACTCGATTGATGATGTGGCACGCAGTATCAATTGCACCAATCCAAAAACGACGAGGCATTTTGTATTCATCAAGCATAGTGCGAGCCATTTCAGCGAGGGTTCTGTTCTTGCGCTCCACGACGCCATTCTGTTAAGGAGTATAAGGAGAAGATAACTCATGAGTAATACCAAGTTCATCAAGATAGCCATCAAGACCGGAATTCTTGAACTCGGTCCCATTGTCAGTTCTGATGTGCTTGATCTTCACACCAAAGTTGGTTGAAGCCCTCGAGGAAAATCGTTTGAAGATTTCCTGCACTTCATGTTTGTAAGTGACAATGTGTACCCATGTGTAACGAGAATAGTCATCAACAATAACAAAGCCATATAGAGATGCATCATTTGAAACAGCAGAATAATGATTAGGACCAAAGAGATCCATGTGAAGCAATTCAATTGGACGAGTAGTGGTGATGATAGTCTTCGCTGGATGCTTGGCCTTTGTCATCTTTCCAGCTTCACAAGCTCCGCATAAGTGATCCTTGAGGAATTTGACATTCTCAATGCCAATGACATGCTTCTTCTTCACAAGCGTGTTCAGATTCCTCATGCCAGCATGACCAAGTCGTCGATGCCATAGCCAGCCTTCTGAAGCTTTTGCAAGTAAACACACGGCTGGTTGTGGTCCTGTAGAGAAATCAACAATATACAGATCTCCTCTCCTAAAGCCTTCGAAGACTTTGGAATAGTCAGCTTCCATGATCACAACACAACAATACTTGCCAAAGACAACAACCATATCAAGATCACACAGCATTGAGACAGACATGAGGTTGTATCCTAAGGACTCGACAAGCATGACTTTGTCCATGTGCCGATCCTTTGAGATCGCAACCTTACCTAGACCCAATACCTGACTTTTGCCTTTCTCAGCAAAGATGATATGCTTCAGATGTGACGGTGATAAAGGAGCATCCATCAATAGACTCTTGTCACCCATCATGTGATTTGTACATCCACTATCTAGAACCCACTCGTTGGCTTTGGGCTGATCATCCTGCAGATGAATTATTGCAACTTATGATCTCATATACTTCATCAGTGAAGAATATGATATCAAGTTCATCAGATGAATTTCATCAAGCAGTAAAACAGATATTTCAGTATGAGGACGTGTGAAATGAAAGTTCATTTCATCATGATTCATCTGCATCCTTTCAGGCATTCTTGTCAGGCCCCCAGCAAATTCTTCAGACGTTTAAAGCACGTTTGGAGACCTGACCCTGCAGAAGAAATTAGTTCTTTTTCTTTACCACCCACATCTGAAGGGGTGGCAAAGAGTTCATCACTCTGCGAGCACCATATGAGAATGGTGGCATAGAAGCCAATCCATTTCGTTTCACATAAGAGGGGTTAGGGTAAGCATATGAATAAGCAGAGAAATTCTTCAAGGACTTATGAACATAATGATTTGAAGAATAATGCGCATATTCATAGCCCTTAGCTCTACCCTACGAAACAGAAGGGTTAGCACGATGATAATCATATGAGGACTTTGATCCCTTTGAGGAATTTGATCCATGTGAAGAATTAGGTCCATATGAAGAATTGGATCTGGGGTTCCTGTTCTTCACAGGTGGTGTCATGAGGACATTCACCTGAAGACTTTCAACATAACTTTTGGGAACCCAGATTTTCTTCATAGGAGAATCGTTCCTGCAGTTAGTCCCAACATATCTAGCAAATACTTCACCATTCTGATTTTTGAACAGTTTATAGTTGTAGTCGAATGACTCATCAGAAGAATGAGAAGATTCACATGTAAAGCCAGATAAGTTAGATGGATCAACTGGAGGTCCCTTTGCAGCAACCCATGAGGTTTTGGGGTACTGCTCAGGCTTCCAATATGTTCCATCAGCATTGAGTTTCCTTTCAAAGGCAATACCCTCTTTCCTAGGGTTTCTGTTGAGGATCTGCTTTTTGAGCACATCACAAAGAATCTTATGCCCTTTGAGGCTTTTGTACATGCATGTCGTGTACAATTCCTTCAGCCCTACATCGTCAGTGATACTAGCAATGTTCTCAGATGAGGAATTAGTGATAGCAGAGGCAGGTGAAGAATTTGTAATAGTTGAAGCATTTGAACATCCAGGTGATGAATTAGCAGATTCACGTTCAATGCACTTTAAGCATGGAGGAACAAATTCTTCCTGAGAAGCGCTGATTTGTTGAGCAAGTAATGAATCGCGCTCCTTCTGAAGATCTTCATAACTCACTCTTAGCTTCTCAAGATCTTGCTTTCTTTGAAGAAATTCATAGGAAAGCCTCTCGTGATCAGATAAGAGAGATTTATGATGACTTTGAAGGTTGTCAAACTTAGACTGAAGTTTCTGAAGATTTTCAGTTAAGTCCTTAGTGCGGTCCATTTCATCACCCAACATATCATCACTTTTGTCTAGCATGTTTTGAAGTTTTTCAATAGCCTTTTGTTGTTTCATAGCAATCTTAGCAAGTTTAGAGTAACTAGGCTTAAGATTTTCATCAGATTCATCCTCACTAGATTCAGAGGAGGGGTATTTTGTTACCTTGGCACCCTTTGCCATGAAGCAATAGGTGGGAGCGTAGTCATCATTGTCTTCGTCAGCCTTGTTGGTGCGGTCAATTTCTTTGGAGTTGAAGATAGACTTGCTGACGAAAGCAGTAGCAAGAGCCAGACTCGCCACACCAGACTTGGACTCCTCAGAAGCCTCCTCTTCCTCATGTTCCTCAGATTCAGCTTTAGAGTCCATTTCCTTGCCAATGAATGCCCGAGCCTTCTTGGAGCTGCTCTTCTTGTGAGATGAAAACTTTGAGTATTTTGATGATGAAGATTTTGAAGATTTCTTCTTCTTCTTAGCGTCATCTGAACTGTAATCCTTGTATTTCTTCTTTTTTAATTCCTTTTCCCATTGAGGACAATCCTGAATATAGTGACAAGGTTTCTTGCATTTGTGGCAAAGTCTTCTCTTATAGTCACTTGATGAGGAATCACTGCTTCTTGAGGATTTTCCAAAGCGACCACGTCTTGAGAACTTCTGGAACTTCTTCACGAGAAGTGCTAGCTCTTGGCTCAATTCTTCAGGATCACCGAGGCTACTACCAGAGTCTTCACATTCAGATTCAGACACAGCCTTGGCCTTCAAGGCACGTGTTTTGCCATAGCTTGAACCATATAGATCTCTCTTTTCAGCAAGCTGGAACTCATGAGTATTTAGCCTCTCGAGGATATCAGTGGGATCTAGTGACTTGTAATCAGCTCGCTCTTGAATCATCAGTGCCAGAGTATCAAATGAGGAATCTAGCGATCTCAGCAATTTCTTCACCACCTCATTGTCGGTGATGTCAGTGGCGCCAAGCGCTTGAAGCTCATTTGAGATGTCAGTGAGGCGGTTGAAGGTTTGCTGAACATTTTCATTGTCGAGTCTTTTGAAGTGGTTGAAGAGATTGCGAAGAACGTCAACACGAGAGTCACGTTGAGTTGAGACTCCTTCGTTTACTTTGGAGAGCCTATCCCAGATAAGCTTAGCAGTTTCCAAAGCACTCACTCTTCCATACTGTCCTTTGCTCAGATGGCCACATATGATATTCTTCACTTGAGAATCGAGTTGCTTGAATCTCTTCACATCAGCAGCATTCAGAGAAGGTGTGACTGAGGGAACACCATTTTCCACAACGTACCAAAGATCGTTGTCAATTGCTTCAAGATGCATTCGCATCTTATTCTTCCAGTAGGGGTAGTCCGTGCCATCGAAGGTAGGACACCCAGCGGAGATCTTGATCATACCTGTGGTTGACATAACTAAAACTCCAGGTGGTTAAACCAAAATCACACAGAACAAGGGAGTACCTTGCTCTGATACCAATTGAAAGTGCGTTATATCGACTAGAGGGGGCTGAATAGGCCATTTTTATGAATTCTTCACTGAGGAATTTGCCGGTGAGGAAATTCCTTCGCGAAGAACTACTAGCAGCGAAATAAGTACTCAGAAGTAAGCATAACAGGATACAGATATAGTCATCATGATGAAATGAAGACAAGCATAGAGTACAGGAAGCGTAAACACAGGATAGCACAAGATGAAGACAAACAGACTGAAGAAATTGAACTGAGGAAATTGAGAAAGTCTTCAGTCAAAGTCTTCAAACACAGATATGAACAATCACTCAACACAGTAATGAGGAAATGAAAGAGTTGAGGAAATAGAACCTGTAACGTTGGTGAAGACAATGATTTGGTAGACCAGTTCCAACTGTTGTCTCAGTTGTATGTCTGGTTGGAGCGGCTGAGTATTTAAACTCGAGGATACATAGTCCCGGACACCCAGTCGCTGAGCACACAGCTCAGGACACCAAGTCCTCACTGTATTCTCCTTGAACTAAGGTCACACAGACCTCGTCCAATCACTCGTGGTAAGTCTTCAGGCGACTTCCAAACCTTCACAGACTCGGTCACTCGGTGATCCACAATTCCTCTTGGATGCTCTAGACCATGACGCCTAACCGTCTGGAAGAAGGACAGTCTTCAAAGGTAACAAGCGTCAGATCCACGCAGGATCTATCTCTTCAGTGATGCTCAATCACTTTGGGTTTGTAGGTGTTTTGGTTTGGGGTTTTTCCTCACTCGATGATTTTTGCTCAAAGTCCTCGGAGGATGGGTTGCTCTCAAATGACAAGTGTCAGTTTCTCTCGGAGCAGCCAACCAGCTAGTGGTTGTAGGGGGCGGCTATTTATAGCCTAGGGAGCATCTCAACATGATAAGACATAAATGCCCTTGTCTGATATGACCGTTAGGTGGATAAGATATTTTGTTACAGCTGGCGCATAGCACAACAACGGTCGGAAATTTGACTATCAAATTCCTCAGGGCTATCATGTTCCTCATTGTGTAGGCAATCCGCACTGGCGAATTACTAACTCCTTAGTCAGAACAAATTCCTCAGCGACCAGAAGAACTTCGTCTCTGTCACTGAAGAAATTGACTGAACTGTATGTGATTTCCAAAGGCTTCACTCGAAGGGTTTGGTAGGTGTAGGATTTTGAGTTGAGCATCACTTGGAATTTTTTCCTTAGTATTTCCTCGACCCCCTTTAACAGTACGGTGTTTCCTATGACTCAAGAAAGAGAAAAACAAAACTATGAAAACAAAAATCTTCAAGCTTCATATTCCTTGCATGAATATCAAGTCTTCACGGATACACCAAATTCTTCACTTTCAAAGTCTTCATGAAAGTCTTCAGGAATACCAAAATCTTCAGTCGAAGATATTCATTTTTAGGGGTCGACTTTCTCTGTAAATATCAAACTCCTCTTAGACTTATAGACCTGTGTACACTCACAAATGCATTAGTCCCTTAACATATAAGTCTTCAATACACCAAAATCACTAAGGGGCACTAGATGCAATTACAGTTCATCTATCACAGAAGGTAGGTGCTCTCTTTGCGAGCCATAGTTTCATCGAACCGCACATCTACAGTTTCAACAACCTTGTGAAGAACGTTGTTGAAGACTCTATAGGTGTGCGAGTCCTTTCCGTAACCAAGCATAAAACCTTCATGTGCTTTCGGTGCAAATTTAGCATTGTGATGAGGATCTCTAATCCAACATTTAGCACCGAAGACTTTGAAATAACTCACATTGGGTTTCTTGTCAGTGAGGAGTTCATAGGTAGTCTTCTTGAAGAATTTGTGAAGATATACCCGATTGATGATGTGGCACGCAGTATCAATTGCATCAATCCAAAAACGACGAGGCGTTTTGTATTCATCAAGCATAGTGCGAGCCATTTCAGCGAGGGTTCTGTTCTTGCGCTCCACGACGCCATTCTGCTAAGGAGTATAAGGAGCAGATAACTCATGAGTAATACCAAGTTCATCAAGATAGCCATCAAGACCGGAATTCTTGAACTCGGTCCCATTGTCAGTTCTGATGTGCTTGATCTTCACACCAAAGTTGGTTGAAGCCCTCGAGGAAAATCGTTTGAAGATTTCCTGCACTTCATGTTTGTAAGTGACAATGTGTACCCATGTGTAACGAGAATAGTCATCAACAATAACAAAGCCATATAGATAAGCATCATTTGAAATAGTAGAATAATGATTAGGACCAAAGAGATCCATGTGAAGCAATTCAAATGGACGAGTAGTGGTCATGATAGTCTTCGCTGGATGCTTGGCCTTTGTCATCTTTCCAGCTTCACAAGCTCCGCATAAGTGATCCTTGAGGAATTTGACATTCTCAATGCCAATGACACGCTTCTTCTTCGCGAGCGTGTGCAGATTCCTCATGCCAGCATGACCAAGTCGTCGATGCCATAGCCAGCCTTCTAAAGCTTTTGCAAGTAGGCACATGGCTGGTTGTGGTCCTGTAGAGAAATCAACAATATACAGATCTCCTCTCCTAAAGCCTTCGAAGACTTTGGAATGGTCAGCTTCCATGATCACAACACAACGATACTTGCCAAAGACAACAACCATATCAAGATCACAAAGCATTGAGACAGACATGAGGTTGTATCCTAAGGACTCGACAAGCATGACTTTGTCCATGTGTCGATCCTTTGAGATTGCAACCTTACCTAGACCCAATACCTGACTTTTGCCTTTGTCAGCAAAGATGATATGCTTCAGATGTGACGGTGATAAAGGAGCATCCATCAATAGACTCTTGTCACCCGTCATGTGATTTGTACATCCACTATCTAGAACCCACTCATTTGCTTTGGGCTGATCATCCTGCAGAAGAACTAGTGCAACTTACAATCTCATATACTTCATCAGTGAAGAATATGATATCAAGTTCATCAGATGAATTTCATCAAGCAGTAAAATAGATATTTCAGTATGAGGACGTGTGAAATGAAAGTTCATTTCATCATGATTCGCCTGCGTCCTTTCAGGCATTTTTGTCAGGCCTCCAGCAAATTCTTCAGACGTTAAGGCACGTCTGGAGACATGACCCTGCATAAGGGATTAGTTCTTTTTCTTCACCACCCACATCTGAAGGGGTGGCAAAGAGTTCATCACTCTGCGAGCACCATATGAGAATGGTGGCATAGAAACCAATCCATTTCGTTTCACATAAGAGGGGTTAGGGTAAGCATATGAATAAGCAGAGAAATTCTTCGAGGACTTATGAACATAATGATTTGAAGAATAATGTGCATATTCATAGCCCTTAGCTCTACCCTGCGAAACAGAAGGGTTAGCACGATGATGATCATATGAGGACTTTGATCCATTTGAGGAATTTGATCCATGTGAAGAATTAGGTCCATATGGAGAATTGGATCTGGGGTTCCTGTTCTTCACAGGTGGTGTCATGAGGACATTCACCTGAAGACTTTCAACATAACTTTTGGGAACCCAGATTTTCTTCATAGGAGAACCGTTCCTGCAGTTAGTGCCAACATATCTAGAAAATACTTCACCATTCTGATATTTGAACAGTTTATTGTTGGAGTCAAATGACTCATCAGAAGAATGAGAAGATTCACATGTAAAGCCAGATAAGTTAGATGGATCAACTGGAGGTCCCTTTGCAGCAACCCATGAGGTTTTGGGGTACTGCTCAGGCTTCCAATATGTTCCATCAGCGTTGAGTTTCCTCTCAAAGTCAATACCCTCTTTCCTAGGGTTTCTGTTGAGGATCTGCTTTTTGAGCACATCACAAAGAATCTGATGCCCTTTGAGGCTATTGTACATGCCTGTCGTGTACAATTCCTCCAGCCCTACATCATTAGTGATACTAGCAATGTCCTCAGATGAGGAATTAGATATAGCAGTGGCAGGTGAAGAATTTGTAACAGTTGAAGCATTTGAACATTCAGGTGAAGAATTAGCAGATTCACGTTCAATGCACTTTAAGCATGGAGGAACAAATTCTTCCTGAGAAGCGCTGATTTGTTGAGCAAGCAATGAATCACGCTCCTTCTGAAGATCTTCATAACTCACTCTTAGCTTCTCAAGATCTTGCTTTCTTTGAAGAAATTCATAAGAAAGCTTCTCGTGATCAAATAAGAGAGTTTTATGATGACTTTGAAGGTTGTCAAACTTAGACTAAAGTTTCTGAAGATTTTCAGTTAAGTCTTTAGTGCGGTCCATTTCATCACCCAACATATCATCACTTTTGTCTAGCATGTTTTGAAGTTTTTCAATAGCCTTTTGTTGTTTCACAGCAATCTTAGCAAGTTTAGAGTATCTAGACTTAAGATTTTCATCAGATTCAGAGGAGGGGTATTTTGTTACATTGGCACCCTTTGCCATGAAGCAATAGGTGGGAGCGTAGTCATCATTATCTTCATCAGCGTTGTTGGTGTTGCTATTTTCTTCAGAGTTGAAGATAGACTTGCTGACAAATGTGGTAGCAAGAGCTAAACTTGCCACACCTGACTCAGACTCCTCAGATGCCTCCTCTTCCTCATGTTCCTCAGATTCAGCTTCAGAGTCCATTTCCTTGCCAATGAATGCCCGAGCCTTCTTGGAGCTGCTCTTCTTGTGAGATGAAGACTTTGAGGATTTTGATGATGAAGACTTTGAAAATTTCTTCTTCTTCTTGGCATCATCAGAACTGTAGTCCTTGTATTTCTTCTTCTTTAATTCCTTGTCCCACTGAGGACAATCTTGAATGTAGTGATCAGGTTTCTTGCATTTGTGGCAAAGTCTTCTCTTATAGTCACTTGATGAGGAATCACTGCTCCTTGAGGATTTTCCAAAGCGACCACGTCATGAGAACTTCCGGAATTTCTTCACGAGCAGTGCTAGCTCCTGGCTCAATTCTTTAGGATCACCGATGCTACTACCAGAGTCTTCACATTTAGATTCAGACACAGCCTTGGCCTTCAGGGCACGTGGTTTGCCATAGCTTGAACCATAGAGATCTCTTTTTTCAGCAAGCTGGAACTCATGAGTATTTAGCCTCTCGAGGATATCAGCGGGATCTAGTGACTTGTAATCATCTCGCTCTTGAATCATCAGCGCCAGAGTGTCAAATGAGGAATCTAGCAATCTCAGCAATTTCTTCACCACCTCATGGTTGGTGATGTCAGTGGCGCCAAGTGCTTGAAGCTCATTTGAGATGTCAGTGAGGTGATCGAAGGTTTGCTGAACATTTTCATTATCGAGTCTTTTAAAGTGGTTGAAGAGATTGCGGAGAACGTCAACACGAGAGTCACGTTGAGTTGAGACTCCTTCGTTTACTTTGGAGAGCCTATCCTAGATAAGCTTAGCAGTTTCCAAAGCACTCACTCTACCATACTGCCCTTTACTCAGATGACCACAAATGATATTCTTCACTTGAGAATTAAGTTGCTTGAATCTCTTCACATCAGCAGCATTCAGAGAAGGTGTGACTGAGGGAACACCATTTTCCACAACGTACCAGAGATCGTTGTCAATTGCTTCAAGATGCATTCGCATCTTATTCTTCCAGTAGGGGTAGTCCGTGCCATCGAAGGTAGGACACCCAGCGGAGACCTTGATCATACCTGCGGTCGACATAACTAAAATCTAGGTGGTTAAACCAAAATCACACAGAACAAGGGAGTACCTTGCTCTGATACCAATTGAAAGTGCATTATATCGATTAGAGGGGGGTGAATAGGAGATTTTTAAGAATTCTTCACTGAGGAATTTCCGATGAGGAAATTCCTTAGCAAAGAACTACTAGCAGCGAAATAAGTACTCAGAAGTAAGCATAACAGGATACAGACATAGTCATCATGATGAAATGAAGACAAGCACAGAGTACAGGAAGCGTAAACACAGGATAACACAAGATGAAGACAAACAGACTGAAGAAATTGAACTGAGGAAATTGTGAAAGCCTTCAGTCAAAGTCTTCAAACACAGATATGAACAATCACTCAACACAGTAATGAGGAAATGTGAGAGTTGAGGAAATAGAACCAGTAAGGTTGGTGAAGACAATGATTTGGTAGACCAGTTCCAACTGCTATCTCAGTTGTACGTCTGGTTGGAGCGGCTGAGTATTTAAACTCGAGGACACACAGTCCCGGACACCCAGTGGTTGAGCACGCAGCTCAGGACACCAAGTCCTCCCGTATTCTCCTTGAACTAAGGTCACACAGACCTCGTCCAATCACTCGTGGTAAGTCTTCACGCGACTTCCAAACCTTCACAGACTCGGTCACTCGGCAATCCACAATTCCTCTTGGATGCTCTAGACCATGACGCCTAACCGTCTGGAAGAAGCACAGTCTTGAAAGGTAACAAGCGTCGGATCCATGCAGGATCAATCTCTTCAGTGATGCTCAATCACTTTGGGTTTGTAGGTGTTTGGGTTTGGGGTTTTTCCTCACTCGATGATTTTCGCTCAAAGTCCTCAGAGGATGGGTTGCTCTCAAATGACAAGTGTCAGTTTCTCTCGGAGCAGCCAACCAGCTAGTGGTTGTAGGGGCGGCTATTTATAGCCTAGGGAGCAGCTCGACATGATAAGACATAAATGCCCTTGTCTGATATGACCGTCAGGTGGATAAGATATTTTGGGACAGCTGGCGCGCAGCACATCAACAGTCGGAAATTTGACTCTCAAATTCCTCAGGGCTATCATGTTCCTCACTGTGTAGGCAATCCGCACTGGCGAATTCCTAACTCCTTAGTCAGAACAAATTCCTCAGCGACCAGAAGAACTTCGTCTTTGTCACTGAAGAAATTGACTGAATTGTATGAGATTTCCAAAGGCTTCACTCGAAGGGTTTGGTAGGTGTAGGATTTTGAGTTGAGCATCACTTGGAAATTTTTCCTTAGTATTTCCTCGACCCCCTTTAATAGTACGGTGTTTCCTATGACTCAAGAAAGAGAAAAACAAAACTATGAAAACGAAAGTCTTCAAGCTTCATATTCCTCGCATGAATATCAAGTCTTCACGGACACACCAATTTCTTCACTTTCAAAGTCTTCATGAAAGTCTTCAGGAATACCAAAATCTTTAGTCGAAGATATTCATTTTTAGGGGTCGACTTTGTCTGTAAATATCAAACTCCTCATAGACTGATAGACGTGTGTACACTCACAAACGCATTAGTCCCTTAACCTATAAGTCTTCAATACACCAAAATCACTAAGGGGCACTAGATGCACTTACATGTTGCAGCATCAGAGATAGAAGTATTATTAGGATTCTCATGTATTTCTACATTAGGTTCACTAGAAGTTTGCAAAGTCCTGTCGTTCTTCTTTTTCTTCTTCTTAGAAGAACTAGGAGCATCTAAATTATTATTCTAAGAATCTTGTTCAATTCTCTTAGGGTGGCCTTCAGGATACAAAGGTTCCTGAGTCATTCTACCAGTTCTAGTAGCCACTCTAACAGCAAAGTCATTTTTATTATTTAATTCAGCAAGCAACTCATTCTGAGCCTTAAGTACTTGTTCAGCTTGAGTAGCAACCATGGAAGCATGTTTACTAGTGAGTTTAAGTTCACCTTTAACTCTAGCTACATAATCATTCAAGCGTCCTATCGTATAAGCATTATTCTTCAATTTTCTACCAACATAATCATTGAAATTTGCTTGTCTATTCATGAAGTCATCAAATTCATCTAAGCATGCGCCATGAAATTTAGTAGATGGGATTTCATCCTTATCATATCTATAGAGAGAATTTACCTTTACTATTGTGTAGGGTTATCAAGACAATGTGTTTCTTCAATAGGCGGTATATTAAGACCATGTATTTCTTTAATAGGCGGTAAATTCTTAACATCTTCAGCTTTAATACCTTTCTCTTTCATTGATTTCTTTGCCTCTTGCATATCTTCAGGACTGAGAAATAGAACACCTCTCTTCTTCGGAGTGGGTTTAGGAATAGGCTCAGGAGTTGGCTCAATTACCTCAGGAATTGGCTCAGGAAGAGTCCAATTATTCTCATTAGACAACATATTGTTCAATAATAATTCAGCTTCGTCGACTGTCCTTTCCCTGAAAACACAACCAGCACAACTATCCAAGTAGTCCTTGGAAGCATCGGTTAGTCCATTATAAAAGATATCAAGTATTTCATTTTTCTTAAGTGGATGATCAGGCAAAGCATTAAGTAATCGGACAGCTTGTTTCTTCTTTGATTTGCACAAAATTGTATATTTCCCGCAAGGCAGATTGTTTCTTATGAGCAGGGAAATATTTAGCAGAGAAGTAATAAATCATATCCTGGGGACTACGCACACAACCAGGATCAAGAGAATTAAACCAAGTCCTAGCATCACCCTTTAATGAGAATGGAATATATTAAGGATATAAAAGTAGCGAGATTTATCATCATGAGTAAACAGGGTAGCTATATCATTAAATATGGTAAGATGTGCCACAACAGTTTCAGATTCAAGGCCATAAAAAGGATCAAATTCTACCAAAGTAATAATTTCAGGATCAACAGAGAATTCATAATCCTTATCAGTAACACAGATAGGTGAAGTAGCAAAAGCAGGGTTAGGTTTCATTCTAGCATTAAGATACCGCTGCTTCCATTTAGCTAATAGTTTCTTAAGATCATATCTATCTTTGCAGGCAAAAATAGCTTCAGCAGCTTCTTTATTCATAACATAACCCTCAGGAACAACGGGCAATTCATAATCATTCGGAGAATGTTCATCATCACTATCATCAATAATAGCATCTTCAATAATTTCATTCTCTCTAGCCCTAGCAAGTTGTTCATCAAGAAATTCACCTAATGGCAAAGTAGTATCACGTTTCATCATAAGTATCATGCAAAGTAGAAGTGGCATCATCGATAACATGCGACATATCAGAATTCATAGCAGTAGAAGGTTTAGGTGTCGCAAGCTTATTAATAACAGAAGGAGAATCTAGTGCAGAGCTAGATGGCAGTTCCTTACCTCCCCTCGTAGTTGAGGGATAGATCTTGGTTTTAGAGTCTTTCAAATTCTTCATAGTGATCAACAGATATAAATCCCAAGTGACTCAAATAATAGAGCTATGCTCCCCGGCAACAGCGCCAGAAATTAGTCTTGATGACCCACAAGTGTAGGGGATCGCAACAGCTTTCGAGGGTAGAGTATTCAACCCAAATTTATTGATTTGACACAAGGGGAGCCAAAGAATATTCTTGAGTATTAGCAGTTGAGTTGTCAATTCAACCACACCTGGATAACTTAGTATCTGCAGCAAGGTATTTAGTAGCAAAGTAATATGATAGTAATGGTAGCGGTGGTAAAAGGTAAAAATAGTAATAGCAATATTTTTGGTGTTTTGTAGTGATTGTAACAGTAGCAACGGAAAAGTAAATAAGTGAAGCACAATATACGAAAAGCTCGTAGGCAATGGATCAGTGATGCATAATTATGTCGGATGTGATTCCTCATGTAATAGCTATAACATAGGGTGACACAGAACTAGCTCCAATTCATCAATGTAATGTAGGCATGTATTCCGAATATAGTCATACGTGCTTATGGAAAAGAACTTGCATGACATCTTTTGTCCTACCCTCCCGTGGCAGCGGGGTCCTAGCGGAAACTAAGGGATATTAAGGCCTCCTTTTAATAGAGAACCAGACCAAAGCATTAACACATGGTGAATACATGAACTCCTCAAACTACGGTCATCACCGAGAAGTATCCCGATTATTGTCACTTCGGGGTTGTCGGATCATAACACATAATAGGTAACTATAGACTTGCAAGATAGGATCAAGAACACATATATATTCATGAAAACATAATAGGTTCAGATCTGAAATCATGGCACTCGGGCCCTAGTGACAAGCATTAAGCATAGCAAAGTCATAGCAACATCAATCTCAGAACATAGTGGATACTAGGGATCAAACCCTAACAAAACTAACTTGATTACATGGTAAATCTCATCCAACCCATCACCATCCAGCAAGCCTACGATGGAATTACTCACGCACGACGGTGAGCATCATGAAATTGGTGATGGAGGATGGTTGATGATGACGACGGCGACGAATCCCCCTCTCCGGAGGCCCGAACAGACTCCAGATCATCCCTCCGGAGAGAGATTAAGGATTGGTGGCGGCTCCGTATCGTAAAACGCGATGAAACTTGCTCTCTGATTTTTTTTCTCTGCGAGACGGAATATATGGAGTTGGAGTTAAGGTCGGCGGAGCCTCAGGGGGCCCACGAGACAGGGGGGCACGCCCAGGGGGGAGGGCGCGCCCCCCACCCTCGTGGATAGGGTGTGGGCCCCCTGGTCTTCATCTTTTGCGAGGATTTTTTATATTTTTTGAAACTTGTCTCCGAGGATTTTTAGGTCATTCCGAGAACTTTTGTTTTCTACACATGAAACAACATTATGGTAATTCTGCTTAAAACAGCGTCAGTCCGGTTAGTTTCATTCAAATCATGCAAGTTAGAGTCCAAAACAAGGGCAAAAGTGTTTGGAAAAGTAGATACATTGGAGACGTATCAAACATCTCCAGCCGGATTATAGGATTCGGCGGTTCTCTTCTTTGCTAGCCTCTTTGTGATCTTGGACTTAGCCCGCGGCGCTCTCACCGGTTTGTCTTGCGGCTTTGCCGGTTTGTCTTGAGATTTCCTCTTCCAGAATGGATCATTGCCCTACGAAGATAAACAGAAGACCATCAGAAAGTATCAAAAGGAGGGCGGATTAAAGAAGAAAGTTACAATTCTTACAACTGGCGGTTTGTTGGAAGCATAAAAGGGACGCAGCCCAATCTTACTGCATTCAGATATTGGTTCATCCAGCATCTTTTTCACAGGTTCAGTAATCTTGTCATCAGTTAACTGTATATCAATGTGCCATTGAGGGTCCTTGACATCCCCAGAATACTCACACATTAAACCGGGATGTTGGCTTAAGGGCATGATGCTCCATGAAACCCAGCAGCAGACCAGGTCAATACCGGTTAAACCATTTGCCATAAGAGCCCGGATCTTAGAAATCTATGGTGCATATTTTGATCGTTCCTGGGCAGTAAGCCGATGAGGCAATGGATGTTCATTACTGAGCCGGTGAGCACGATAACCTGGCAGAGGATTTTCATCTTCAGGGGCGGTGTTCCGGCAGTAAAACCAAGTTTGGTTCCAGTCCTTGGGATGGCTGTGGTGTTTAGCATGAGGAAAATTGACTACTTTGCTTTTTTGAATTGATACCCCGCCAACTTTAGTATTGGGGCCGTCGGTAAATTCAGTACGGCGGTTCAAGTGAAAGAAGTCTCTGAAAAAGTCAATGGTCAGTTCTTCTTGCAGATAAACTTCACAAAACACTTGGAAGTTACAAATGTTGGACACAGAGTTCGGTCCAATATCTTGAGGATGGAGTTGGAAGCTGGCAAGCACATCATGGAATTTTTTTGATCCGGG
The DNA here is from genome assembly GCF_002162155.2 of Triticum dicoccoides. Lineage (NCBI taxonomy): Eukaryota > Viridiplantae > Streptophyta > Magnoliopsida > Poales > Poaceae > Triticum > Triticum dicoccoides. The sequence continues at coordinate 88,801,248 of NC_041393.1, read as the reverse complement.
AGGGCTAAACCCTCGGTCCAGATGATGCGCGAACACAATTACGTCTCCATCTTGAGGCTCAGGAGGATTTTCAGTACCAGGTACTCTCCAATGGATGGTCTCTTGCTTTGCTAAAGCACCAGTCAAAACATACCCAGTAAGTTGCTCTTCCGTAACCTAGGAGGGAACCCAATTGCAAGAGGAGAATTGTTTGGCCATTTTTTATGACAAACTGAAAAAGAAGTTCAAACGCCAGTTTACGGTTCAAGATTGATATGTATAAACCGGTGTCAAACCGGGGGATTCAATCAGAGCATATGTGCATGTTAAACCGGATACTGATGTTCAGGTAAAGCTGGCGGTTTACGTGAGGGCTAACGGTACCTGGTGGACTATCATTTTCTAAAGGTTAAACCGCCTACAGTGGTATGGAAGAAACAGATCTGAAAATTGTTAAGTGCTACGCAAACAGGTTTCACAAGCTAAGGTTATCATTATGGATCTAGCGCACTTCGGGAAAAGGAAAAATATCAAAGATCTAAAATGGCAACAGCAGCATAGGAAAGACTCAGATGGGACCTGTTCACGAACGAGGGGATACTATGGCGAGGCAAAATAAAACTACAGCTTCGGCCGCAAAGGGAAGATGTCAAGTTTGTCTAGATTTGATGAGACAGTAAGGGAAAGCAAACGAAAAATGATGAACACTGACGAACACCGACGAAGGTATGAAACCCTAATGCAGATCTAGGGTTGAAGAAGGAAGGCTTACCAGCTTCACAGGAGCGGTGGAGAAGTGCTGCAATTCTCTGGTACGATCAGGTTGATGCAGCGGCCAGTGGCGATGCAGAGCTTGAAAGTCGAGGGCGGCGGCAGAGCTGTAGGGCTCGGGCGTCGCGAGGAGGAAGAAGAAGCACGAAAGGGGAAACAAAAAGACCTTCCAATCCTATTTATAAAGCAAGATGGATAAGTAGGCAGTCGCGGAAATCGAGGAGCCCAAAATGGTGAATGGGACACAGCTGTCACCTCGGTTCTCGAAGATCAATTAATAAAGGGAACTATTTATGAGTTTTTTACACAGATGACATCATGGCGGTTTATGCTGATTCCAGAAGATGACGTCACGGCGGTTTACAAGGTCAACATGAAGATGTTCAAATCAACATTTCTCTAAGTTGAAGATTGACATGAACAAGTTCAAACCAATCTAGGGCCTAATGTTGGGGATATGACTACTGAGTATAAACCGCCCAGGAGGGGCCGGATTATACTCACGAGTCATCTGTATAGAATCCCATGAAGATGAAGGCTATGGCGCTTTAACTATGGAGGCTTAGAGGCCCAGAGCCCAATGGCGGATTAGGGCCCATAGATGTAAACCGCCATAGATGTGTAATTTGTATTGTAAGTCAGGGAAAGGAAAAAACTGAGCCGGACACTTGTATGAGCCGGCCTCGGGATTCTATAGACCGGCCGGGCGTCAACCTGTGTATATATAGGGACGACCCAGCGGCGGTCAGGGGACAAGAAACAACAACTCGAGAACTAGGCAAAGCGTATTCGCTCCCTGGTTATCGAGACCACATCAATTCCACCACAACTGGATCGTAGGCTTTTACCTTCACCGCAAGTGGTCGAACCAGTATAAACTCCATGTGTCCTTTGTCCGCTTTAACCCCTCTAAGCTAACCCGATCGCGATGGCTCCATGACTAAGTCCTCACACTAGGACATGTGACGTGATAATTCCATGACAGGGACGGATAGGAAGGAGCGCCTCGATCCCTGCGCCTCCTTTTTCTCCACGTACCCAGTGCGTGACTATTGCGGAATTTGACAGGATCGCCTAGGCCCGTGCGTCAGCCACTCAGAAGTGGGCCTTTAAAAGGCAACGGGGCCGAGACGCCTGCACTGTGCGCGTCCATTCTTCCCCCTTCTCCTCTACTTCTCCACCGCATCCGGCTCCTCCATTCTCGACGTCTCCGCTCCGCCACCATGGTGAAGGACAAGACGGCAGCGCTGGAACGTGCGCAGAAGGCAACGGGAGCGGCGAAAGGCAAGAAGACGAATCAGGGGTCGTCGTCGCGGTCGGCGCTGCCACCGGGTTGGATCCAGGGCGACTGGATCTGATCCTCACTCCGATAGGAAGATATGGACGAGCTAGCTAAGTCTGGACTAATCGCCAATGGCGCTGCGCGGTTGCCGGTGGGGGAGACGGAGCCGCATCCGTGACCAGGTGAGTGCGTTCTGCTCGCCACCCACATCAACCGTGGTTTCTTGCTTCCTCTGCACCCTTTTTCCGAGGCTTTTTGAACTTCTTCGGGGCCCAACTCCATCACTTTTCTCCCAACACCATCACAGACCTCACGGCGTTCGTGTCCATGTGCGAGAATTTTCTTGGTTGTCGACCGCACTGGGGCCGTTTCAAGCACATCTTCACTATCCGCTCCCAGTCGGTGAAGAAAGCAAACACGAGTGACGAGAAAACACACGTTATCCAGATGTGTGGGGGTTTGGGTATCCAGAAGAGGAAAAGGAGTTCTTTCCCTTACATGCCCCTTCCTGAGTCGGTCATGGGCTGGCAGTCGACCTGGTTCTACTGCCAGGACGTCGCCACTCCAGGCCAGTCGACTGGACTTCCCCCTTTCACCTTGGATCGTGTTCAGACCCCTTCCCCGCTGAAAGTGACTGCTGCGGAGAGGGTAGAAATGGACATGCTGGTCGAGAGAGTGGTTCAACTGATCAATCAGGGTGTGACTGGAATGGACTTGATGGAGGTGTTTCTTAGTCGACGCATCCAGCCGCGTCAGGCTCGGGACCACTCGATGTGGATGTACTCTAGTGCCAATGACACCGCTCAGGTCCATCCGGAGGAAATCCCGGGCAAAACGGTGGCCATGTGGTTGAAGAGTATCACAGGGAACAAGGACAACCCCAGGGGAGCCAGGAGGGTCGTCCCATTCAGCGACAGCAATCAACCAGACAAGGTTTGAACTTTGCTGCCGACTGTTTTCTTGTGCATCTCGCATCTGTCTCTGAATCCGACTGAAATTCACTCGACTCTTTGTTTTGTAGATTTATACTGAGATGTACTCCATGCCCAACGGCGAGCAAATTCTGGAGCAGGGCCAAGAAGGGGAGGATAGCACGGACGAGAGCGGCGACTGGCAGTCTCCGGAGGATGACGACGAGGAGGGGAGCGACGAGGTGGACGACCACGAGGGGGTCGACTCACCACCAAGCTTGGGGTGTCGATCCAAACACCTTCATGATCCAGCAGGCGAGCGCGGCAAGACCGCGGCTCCCAGTACCCAGGCGCATAAATGCACTCGGACGTCGACTCCGGAGCCAACGGAGAAGGTTGCCAAGCAGCCCAAGGTTGTGCCCTCGAAGACTCGGAAAACCTTGCCGAAGATCAAGATGGACGTTGCCGTCGTCTCTGGGTGAGTGTTCTATCTTTCTGTGTTTCTTTCTTCCGACTGATACTTCTGTTGTTATCGAGTAGACTATGAACGTTTTCAACGCTGCAACTTCTGTGACTGACATGGATGTCGACAAGGCCCCTGGGGACGAGGAAGTTGATGACGCGGCCTCTTCCAGAGTAGGTAGGCCTTTCTCAACTTGAACTTATTCTGTCGATTGATTTGTTGGTCGATTGAACTCTTGGCATTGTTTTTGTAACAGCTTTGTGGAACGTCATTACTCTTCTGGACGACGATGATGAGGAGGTGCCTCTGAGGGAGAGGAGAAGGAAGGGCAAGGCCTCGAGCGGGAAGGTGACTGAGGGACAGGTGCTTGAGTCAGTGGTCGAGCGATCCAGAGATCTGGCTCGGACCAGCGTCACATTCGCCAATCCGTTGTCGACTGACCGTCCATCAGGGTCGGCTGCTCAGGCCCCTGCCGCTCCGGTACAACTCCACGCATCCGATCCCGTGGCTACTCCGACTGTGTTGCTGTCATCCCTCCTCGCTGTATACCAGACTCCGAACCATCCACCGAGTGCTGCCCGAGAAGCTCTTCTCCAAGTGAACCTCGTGATGGAGCAGATGAAAGTAGTGCATGAGGCCAGCCAGGTCGCGTACAACGCCACTACTGCTCTGCAAGCAAATGTCAAGGTTATTTGATTTCCGACTGATCTTTTGGAACCTTTTATGTGCATCTATGAATCTACATTTCTCGTCCAACCACCCATTGTGGTGTTCCTGTAGTCAAACAGAATAGCTTTTCTGGTTGAGTCGACTAGGTTGAGCCGAGTGTTTTTCTGAACCAGTGGGGGCACGCATAGTGCACCCACTGGTTGTAGTCCCCAAGACCGCGGTCAACTGCTGGCAGTTGACTGGGGTCTGAGAATCACGTTTTTTTACCCGTGCTGGGCAGACCATGCCGAGTGTAACAACCGGGCCAGTGGGGGCATGCCGAGTGCACCCATTGGGTGTAGTCCCCAAGACTACCGTTGAATGTTTGATTCGGCGGTAGTCTTAGAACAACTTTTACTGAAACTGACTTTTGCTTCTGTCGACTAACGTATCTCTTTTGCTGATTGTAGAATTCTTGTGATCTTAGGGCTCAACTTTCTGAGCTGGACAAGAAGCATATCAACATCAATCTTGATTTGGAGCTGGCCAAGAAGAACCTCAAGAAGGCCCAGGAGGAAACGGCTATCATGGGAAGTAATCACTCGGAACCTTTTACATTATGATTCTCCCTTTCTTCTTTCGAGTCTCTTTGAACCGAGTGATTCCACTCGAACAGATGTGCATAGTGAAAACCGTCAACTTCAGGCTCGTCTAAAGAATGTTATTTCTTTAGACAAAATGAAGCAGGCTCTGGAGAAGAAGGACTTGGACCTTGCTGCAGCCCAGAAGGAGGCGCGAGAGAAAACAGCACTTGCGGACAAGAAGGTGGCTTCTGTCGGCAAATTAGAAGATGAGATCGCGCAGCTGAAGAAGGACAAGGAGAGCTTGACTAATGAAGTAGGGAACCTCAAGGCCAAATAGTGCGCGTTGGAGTCGTATCTGGGGCAGCTTGCTGCGAAGTTGGTCTTGAAACTTGAAGGTATTTCCTCTAGTTCGACTGATTTGAGACATCAACTGACATGTCTTGTTGAACTGTCGACTCATTGTTTTTCCGACTGCACAAAGCTCTGCAAGGACTTTGAAGCAGAAACCGGGTGGGTTGAGACAGGTCTCGATCCCATAAACTGCCCATCAAAGATGATGTTGCGATGAACGTGTTGTGGCTGGAGTCTCATTTGGACAGCGTTGTGGACTACCTTGCTCAACTGAAGGCTGCAATGACGCGGGTTGATGATGAACTCTGGCCTCAGGAGGAACTCTCACAGGATCTCGAGTCTCTGATGGCTCAGCTGAATTAGATCCCTGGTCGAGTGCAGGAATGGAAGAAGTCGTCAGCTCGGTGTGGTGCCGACGTTGCTCTGTCACTGGTCCAGTGCATTGCAAGGACGTTAGAGAAGACAAGCTGGCGGCCCTCAAGGTTGCCAACACAAAGAAGCTCGACTTCCAGTCCTTCATGGACACCTTCCTTGATGCCTCCACACGCATCGCAGACAGCATCGAGCTTGACAGCTTGGTCGAGCCAGCGAGTCCTCCTCCTACCGAGTGAATGAACATTATGCCCTATCCTTTATTTACCTCGGGATGCCTAGTGATTATGTAATCGTTAAACTCCATCGGGCTTGATGCCCGAGCACTTCGGTCCGTCGTGGTTCTGAACTTTTGAGGGATTTATCTGAACTTTGTTTTCCTTGAATATCTTGGCTCTTGCTCTTGTTGCTTTCAAGTGTTTTTTGATTCTGAACCGATTTGTCCTTGAGGATGATGGAGCGCACATTGTACTTGTGGCGTAGCTCAGACGCGGTGTTCAATCGACACCTCGTCGTCCTTGCGGATCGGGATGGAGCGCACATTGTACTTGTGTCGTAGCTCAGACGCGGTGTTCAATCGACACCTCATCGTCCTTGCGGATCGGGATGGAGCGCACATTGTACTTGTGGCGTAGCTCAGATGCAGCGTCTTTCGTGACTTAGGCGATTACGGGGTTGCAGCCAAGCCTTCGAGTTGGAGGATTGCTCTCCACTCAGATTGTTTTTAACTTAGGCGATTATGGGGTCACAGCTAAGCCCCCGAGTGGGAGGATTGCTCTCCACTCGGAATGTTTTTAACTTAGGAAATTACGGGGTCACAGCTAAGCCCCCGAGTGGGAGGATTGCCCTCCACTCGGAACGTTTTTAACTTAGGCGATTACGGGGTCGCAGATAAGCCCCCGAGTGGGAGGATTGCTCTCCACTCAGAAATGTTTTTAACTTAGGCGATTACGGGGGCGCAGCTAAGCCTCCGAGTGGAAGGATTGCTC